>NC_057810.1:286358122-286682855 GCF_018294505.1 Triticum aestivum | reverse complement strand
CGCCGTCGCCGAGCCCCGCCGGAGCAACCGCCTCGCCGGACGAAGCCTCGCCGGAGGTACCCGATCCCGCCGCCGGTTTTTTTAAATAAACCCTTTGGGTTTTTTTTGAAAACCCTAGATCGTTTTTTTTTCTAGATCGGTTTATTTTTTTCGGTTTATTTACTTAGCGAACGTCCGCTCGTCCGTTCGTTTTAACAAACGCATTCACTGTTTAGTTTCTGCTAACGAACGTTCGTCCGTTTAGCAGTTCGTCATTTTTCTTTTTATTGGATTTATTCCGCGATTATTCTAATCGCGATTTCTGATCTGATTTTCAAACCTGTTTATCTTTTCGCTCGTTTATCGGAATCAGACGATTCAAGCGCCTGGAGTTTCATCTCGAAACCCTCTTTCCGAATAATCAACTCAAACAAGATTTTTATTCTGTAAAATTTGACCTAGATCCAGAATAGCAAAACGAAGTTGTTTCTTTTGCCGTTCGTGTTTCGTCACTTTGTTTGATTTGATTCTTTTTGCAAACCGGAGTTCTTAAGTTGAACTCTCCGGTCAGACTCTTTTATTTGGATTTCTACTTGTGCATCTTTGATTGTTGCTTATATATGTTACTGTTTGCCTGCGCTAGAATTCCCGGAGTGCGAAGCGTGTTACTACGAGTCTCTAGGATACCCGGATCATCAGCAAGGCAAGTAACACATTGATCATACTCTTTTCATACCCAGTTTTTATGCATTAGATTCAATCCTCAAACATTGCATGATTAGGATGCTTTTAACATGTGGGTATTGGGAAGTAGTTGATGAGGTAGAACCTATTGTCCTATTTTATTATCAAACCCTTGGGAGTTACTTCTACATATTGCTTATATTGCCATGCTATGCTCGTAGACGTGGAATGGGTTTGAGTGATATCCATGACAGATGTGAGATTGATAATTAATGGTTTACTTAAGGTGGCAACTTTAATACACATCTGGGTGGATTGAGGCACCTGGGGTTACCAGTGATTGCCTGTTTTATTTTTGGAAATCCCGGGGTTACCGTGTGATTCTCCTATGGACCGCCACCCAGGCTCAAAGGGAACTGAGTCTATTCATGCTAGAAACTTCCGTGTGCAGCCGCAAGCTATTATGGGCTCTAGCATAGTTTGAGTAAGTTGCGTGAAGCTCTTGAAGAGGTGGATCAGCAGGTAGTGGGTTTGTAGGTTTGGTATGGTCTGCCGGGAGTAGAGAGTTAATGCTTCTGAAAGACTGTGTCTCGGTCATACGTCTCTCAAACACCATGCAGTGCGAGAATCAACAGAGGCGATCGAGTCTTGCGGGGAAAAGTGCGCAAACCTCTGCAGAGTGTACAATCTAATCATGGTTAGCCGTGTCCCCGGTTATGGACAATTCTGAGTATCTAGTACTTGAGTATTCGCATGTATCCCAACACTCTTAAACTAATATTGTTGGGTTGTTAACTACTTTTAATTGGGATCATTGAGTTGGGGTTTACCTTCTCAAATGATGTTTCAACTACCATGATAGTTAAATTAAAATTGATTCCTTTGTAGTAGGGAAAAATTGGCTTTTCGCAAAATTGTAGCCATAGAGCTTTCCACCAGCCAAATATGCATGTAGTGGTAGCATTATTCTGTTATTGCTCTTTTGTGTTACATTGCCAGCATATTCCATGTGCTGATCCGTTCTCGGGATGCAACGTATTATGTTGCAGAATTTCCAGACGAGGAGTAAGGTTCGTAGGTCGTTGTCGTGCAGCTCAGTTATGCCGTTGGAGTTGATGGACTCACTTTATCTTCCAAGCCTTCCGCTGTTATCGCATTAGATGGCCTTAAGCCATATTATTGTAATAAGTTCTCTTTTGAGACATTCGATGTAATAAGTGTGTGATTGCTACTCTGTTATAAATCCTTCGAAGTACTGTGTGGTGTCAGCATTACTGATCCAGGGATGACACCTGAGCACAGAGACTTGACCATCTGAGGTCGGGTCACTACAGTTCTCAACCATTCGATTGGCTCTATCATGGATGTACCTATATACTAAAACATGTCTAGATACATCGATATTTTGACAAATGGAAGGCATGTACTCCCTCCGTTCCAAAATAGATGACTCAACTTTGTACTAACTTTAGTACAAAGTTGGGTCATCTATTTTGGAACGGAGGGAGTATTGTGGAACGGAGGGAGTGCTTGTCATCAAAATGGATAAAAAAGGACGTATCTAGAACTAAAATACGTCTACATACATCTCCTTTTGTCCATTTTGATGACAAGTAGTACTTCTTACCCAAAGGAACTTTATATCCAACAGACACAAAATATCCATTCGACTGTTGGAAATTACTGATCTGATGTCGAAGTAATTGCTGCATCGCCACTAAAACCCACCATTTCTTAAGCTAAAGTAGACCAAGGTAATCCTTATATTAGCATATTACTAAGATAAACAGAAGGCACTGTCCAAACATTTAGGACGTGAGCTTGTCAATCTGAATGTGGATGGACACAAGCTTAACCCCGGCCAGCAACTTGGGCGGAACTGTCAAGAAGGTCAGCTCCTACACGTCGATGTCGCTAGGATCCTTGCTTCTTGTCACCTCCATTTCCACCTTGACGGCGTCGGTCGTGCCTTTGGGCTCCCCCGGGGGGCTGTTCGCCCACAGCTTGGCCAAGTAGTGCGGCAGTGGGGACGCCTCCGCTATGATGCAGACGACCGACACAACGATAGGCGCACCGATGTCGAGCACGTCGCCGACCAAGAAAAATGTGCGGCAGTCCTCCTCCGCGAACAGCAAGAGTCGTGGCTCCGACAGTGGCACTTGCAGCTGGAGCACCTTGCCGTACTGGATCCTGTGCACGGGCATGGGATGCGCGGTGCTGATGTGGTGGTAGAGCGCCGGCGGCAGGCCTTCGTAGCCGCAGACGGGCACGGGGCATTTGCAGGGCGTGAGCAGACACACGCTCTGGTGATCGGCGAGCTTGTGGTAAGTGACGTAGAGCCCACAGCCTTCGTGCGGGCACTCCACCCTCACCGATGAAAGGACGGAGTCCACCGCCGTGTTCCGCATGTCGAAGCCACCACTGCGCTCGCACTTCTGGCACTGCCGCTGGTTCCCGGGGCGCTCGACGCGGCAGTCCGCGCAGGCTAGGTGCCCTCCCTTGCACTGCAGAAATCAATCCAACAGCACATCAATCAAGAAACCTGCACCTTCCTCAATCAGCGGACGAGGTGTATTCGAACCTCATACACTGGAGGCGTCAAGGGTGGGAGGCACAAGGGGTAGTGGAGCACGGTGAGGTCCATCGAGACCTTAGAGAGTTCCATCGTCGGGTCTTGTTCCTGTTCGTTCTGCATGATCTCGCCCTCCTCGTGCACAACCATCTCTCTACTTGGGCCGGGGTATTACAAAGCTTTACCGTCACATATTTTATACTCCCTCCGTTCCTAAATGTACTCCCTCCGTTCGGAATTACTTGTCTTGGAAATGGATGTATCTAGAACTAAAATACGTCTAGATACATCCATTTTCGCGACAAGGCTGGCCATAGTGGGAGTAACATAAGTAGTATCATGCACTTGCGACTCGCAAACATGCTTATGTGGCAGGCAATTAAAGAAGAGAGAGATGGTTATAGTAATATAGGTAGATACCGTAACATAATAAATATGGTGCTACTATGTGTCATGCATGGCAATAAATGGGACCATCTATGATACTATGCACTATAGAGGTAGTAACATAGACTAGTAACGTATGCATGTTACTAGTCTAAGTTACTCCCCACTATGACCAGCCTAATTCCGAACGGAGGGAGTAAGTCTTTATAGAGATTTCACTAGGTGGACTACATACGGAGCAAAATGAATGAATCCACACTTAAAATGCATCTATATACATCTGTATGTAATTCATAATGGAATCCCTACAAAGACTTATAATTTAGGAACAGAGGGAGTACTACTTCAAGGTGCATTAAATCAACACATGCAAGTATCAAAAGAAGAGTCACGACATGCATGCGTGCATTTTGCGTTGTAATTAATGCATTGGTAAACGCAAGTTATTGAAATATATCGAGTGCAGTGCTTCAACGTGTCGCGTCAACTCGTAGATCAACGAGAAGTTTGATTATCCTCTCCCTCGTGGACTTAACTGCACCTGCCTTTGGCTGTATGACAGGTTGGCCACACACCTGTCGGGCCCACCTGTCATACATGCAAAGGCAGAAGCGTCCCTCCCTCGCCCATGAGCGTGGTGGCTGGCAAGACTAGGAGAAGCTTTCACTACACGCTCTCCCTCCCGCATGCGGTGGACATGCAGCAGTTCAATCGGTGTCAGATGGACAAAAGCGTACTGTAGTACTCCTCCAGTGAAGTAGTACACCATCATTGTTCGACTCCCGAAGAGGCGAAGAGCCAAGCGCAGCCCGGACGCTTGTGTGGCAGTTTCATGTGTAGAGTAGTCTAGATAGCGTGTACCATGCCTATAAGCTTAAAATCATTGGGGTCAGCTCCATGCTATGTGGCCGTCTCGAAGTTTTTCTAAAAAAATTAAAATAGTCTTCTGGCCCTACCTGTCACCCTGGTGATTGTAGTTTGCACGCTCATCTGGTCAAGACAGGAATATATATTTTTATTTGTTTTTTTTTCAAAAAGGGGGGACTCCCCGGCCTCTACATCAGAACGATGCATACGGCCACATATATTTTAATTTGTGGTGGGTAAATGTTAGAGGTTGCAGCAAATATATTGTACACTGCGGGACTTTCAGCCAAGTTTAGAGGCAAGCATGTGGGGCCAGTGCTATGATGTGTCGCGTCAACTCGTACAACGAGGAGAAGCTTGATTTTACTACACGCCTTCTCCCTCGCCCATGCGCGCTGTTGCTCGCAAACGAGGATAGGCTTTTGCTTAGTACTACTTCTACAACAAGCTATCCGTCCCGCTCGCGGTGGACGGACATGCAGCAGTGGATTCGACACTGTAGAAGCAGTAGTAGTAACATCATTGTTCGTCTTCTCAAAGAGGCGAAGAGCCAAGCACAAACCGAACGTTGCAGTTGCGAACATTGGAGCACGCATATAGACAGGCTCTTTCATGAGACAAAATTGCTATGTGAGCCCACTATTCTACTAGTACGTACAACTACTTGCTAGTATAGCCCTGTAAACCAGAAAGGAGTATTTGCCCTTCTAGAGATTTCAACAAGTGACTGGACTACACCGAGATGGAGTACATATGGAGCAAAATGAGTGAATCTGCACCGTAAATAAATATGTACTAGTTCTATCATTTTCCTCTCTGAGGTGCACAATATTGAGTATACTGACTAGTCTCTTTTTGACACACATTTACGTTGTTTTTTTGACACAGTACAGACACAAGCGCTCATATACACGCGCATACACTCACCCCTATGAACGCACACACGCACGGCACTATCATCTTGAAATTTACGAAGTCACCATAGGCACCTCGTCGTCGATGGGTCCATAGTTGCTTGAATGCCAAGGAGGAAGAGGGTAGCGGTTCCTGAGACATTGAACGGTCAATGATGCATCCTCAATTACATGCAGAGGGAATGAATTGGAGAAGCAGACTAGAGCAAGTATGATGTGAATGCAACAGAGTTTGGACACTCATATAATAAAGGTGCCCCACCACTCCAATCCATCTACTCCCAAGTCTCTGCGCAACACTGCTCACTCCAACCCAAGATCAAGTGACCAGAAGCCACAAGCACCTATGGAGGCGATGGACACGAGCGGCAGTCGGCTGTGCCAAATCATCCAAGGCGCCGGCCTGCGGCCCTGCACCGCGCAGCGTTTCCAGAAGGTGCTGGCGACCGCAGGCATCGTAGCCCTCGCCGATGCCGGCTTCGCCTCTTGCATGGATGACATGATGGTCAATTCCATCCGCAAATTCATCGCTGTCAAGAAGCGCGCAGACGACCTTGCCATACTGCTCCAGCCCGCGCGCCCAGGCTCCTCATTGCCTGCCACCCTCATCGGCCTACATGGTGATGAACTCTTTCAAGCCCTGGTGGCCCTGCAGGTGCCGGAGGTCACGATGAAGAATGTGCACCTCGAGGCCGCGCTCGCCGCGAAGCGCCTCGCCATGCAAGAAATCGTTGACCTGCACATCCACGTCTACAAGGAAATCGTCTACATAGGCCACTACAAGGCAAGCGAGGACAGAAAGACGTTGGCCTTCTTCTAGTGGCTGGAATCATAGGACGCTATTGTTCAGAAGCACGT
Source organism: Triticum aestivum (assembly GCF_018294505.1). Taxonomy (NCBI): domain Eukaryota; kingdom Viridiplantae; phylum Streptophyta; class Magnoliopsida; order Poales; family Poaceae; genus Triticum; species Triticum aestivum. The sequence goes on along the minus strand of NC_057810.1, from coordinate 286,676,594 downwards.
CGACCTGGCCACGAAAGCCACTGCTACTTAGGAGTCGTTCGGTGGGCCGGTGCCCTGAGTCGAGGAGGTGGACGTCGTCGATGGATGCATCTCTTCTTCTTGCCTCCTGTAACCAGCACTAAATCGCCTCATGGCCTTAATGTTTTATTAGTATAGTACTCTCTCCGTTCCCAAATATAAGTCTTTCTAAAGATTCCATCAAGTGACTACTATATACAGAGCAAAATGAGTGAATCTACACTCTAAACTATGTCTACACACATCTGTATGCTGTATTCCATTTGAACTAGTATCTAAAAAGGCTTATATTTATGAACGGAGGGAGTATATGGCATTTTTATTCCAGCCGTAACATTTTCACTGTGAGGTGGGGCCGCAGTTGAGCAAACCCACCCCGCCCACTGGGCATCGGCCAAGTTTAGAATTAGAAGAGAGAAATGAGGGAGGAGAGCTAGCTGTAGCACGGACACTGTTGTCAGATGGGACTCGTGTTTACAGAATATAGGAGTAATGAGCACTCATGCCTCTTTTTTTTGAGGGAAAAATTAGTCGTATGTCTAGTACTACCACTAGTTGGGTGCATGAGACCTATAGCTGTCATCACTTTAGGTCTCCTTTTCGAACCGCGACTACGCTTCACAGTACATATTTTTTTCACGCATTTATCCTCCTATATGTACTCCTAGGCTATTTCCACATGCTCCCATTCGCCGACATGTGGGACATAGAGCATCTGGGTCATAGTGCATGCACGACTCGGAGCATATGCCGGGGTACTTTACATTTCAGACCTCACGAATTACATGCAAACCCCCCGTAGAAGAATAAATAAATTAATGAATTACTACATGAAACCGGATTATTTTCGTGGAAACCGGAGCGCGTTCATTAAATTTTGGACATAACACGTTTATAAAAAATGACCGGACCTAAACCAGTCTAAGGGCCTCTTTCATTTTTCCCGCAAAAAAGGGCCTCTTTGATTCGCGGGATACTGAAAACACAGGAATGGGGAAAGTATGATGGCGATGAACCAAGACGAGGAGAACTCTAACTCAGTTAGAGGTTAGAGTTAGATTCTAACCCTAAACTAACTCTAAACCAAAGAGGTGTATGGATGGCAGGGTTAGATTGCCAATAAATGCTCTATCTCAATCATTTGACTACTTTGGACCCTATTTTTAGCCAGACTAAAATAAGTCCCTTGGATCCAAGCACCCTCTTGGTGTGGTCGGCTCTTCTGCGGCCTCCTCCGCTCACAATTGACATAAACGAACCATCTATACAAATCAAGCATGCAAAACATGATAATTTTTACTTTGTCCATACAAATGAGATATCCCACTTAAACATACAAGTCGTCAATCAAGCTTCACAACATAAAAAAAACACCTCATGAAACAAAGAATGAGCTAACTCATCACGGAAGTCATTCACGATAGGGAGGGAGCCCGGAGCCCCTCACGCACCGAGGGAGGAGCTCGCCATCGTCGCTCTGGAGGAAGGCTCTGTAGAGCCCAAGCCCCGGGAACCCCTCCGATGCCGGCCCTTGCGAGTTGAGGTCGACACCAGCATGGGTAGCAGGGCCGCTTGCCGTCGACTGGGAACTTAATCTTTGGGCCTCTAGAAATAATGCAAGCCTGTAACTAAAATACCTAAAAAGGTGAACTAAATCTTTGGGCCTCTAGAAATAATGCAAGCCTGAAACTGAAATACCTAGAAAGGTGAACTGAATCTTTGGGCCTCTAGAAATAATGCAAGCCTGAAACTAAAATACCTAGAAAGGTGAACTGGATCTTTGGGCCTCTAGAAATAATGCAAGCCTGAAACTGAAATACCTACAAAGGTGAACTGAATCTTTGGGCCTCTAGAAATAATGCAAGCCTGAAACTGAAATACCTAGAAAGGTGAACTAAATCTTTGTGCCTCTAGAAATAATGCAAGCCTGAAACTAAAATACCTAGAAAGGTGAACTGAATCTTTGGGCCTCTAGAAACAATCCAAGCCTGAAATTGACATACCTAGAAAGGTGAACTGAATCTTTGGGCCTCTACAAATAATGCAAGCCTGAAATTGAAATACCTAGAAAGGTGACCTGAATCTTTGGGCCTCTAGAAAGATTTATTACCTCCTCAAGCAGCATCAAACAATTACATGCGTGCACCACAAATCTATAGCAAGTTTGATCAGGATCTACTTTTCCAAATCAGAATTAGCACTAGAGCAAGCAAGATCAATGATAAGGCCGTGAGACAGAGAAGGAACGAACAAAGTCACCCCTCTCGCAACCTCCCTGGTAGATGTGTCGCCGCTGCGCATGACAGAGGGAGAAAAACGACTGGTGAAAGGGGAGCGGGGCGACCTTCGAAGGTCGGAGGGAGAGGGCGGCCGGAGTAGGGCGGCGGAGGCTGGAAGGAGAGGGCAGCCGGAGGAGAGAGAGGGCAAGCGGCGCTTGGGCGGGCGGCCCTATGGGGAACAGAGAGGAGTCGTGCGAGAGGGGGGAGCGATCTGGTGCGGGCAGGTGAGAATTTTTTAGGGGAGCGATGTGGTGTGGGCAGGTGAGATTTTTTTAGTTCTCTTTTAGTGGGCCCGAGGATAACTAACCCAATTAGAACCTCTCCACCGGGCTAGTTTTTTTAGCTGGTTTAGATCAAACTAGCTCAAACTAACCCCTCTTGTTTTGATAATTTGAGGCTATTTCTACCCAAACTAGCTCTAACTCAGGGATCCAAACAAATAGGAGTGTTACTGTACATGCTACAGTGTGGACCGTAGCACATTGTTTTTTATGGCCATATCATCACATTGTTTTCTACTGCTGGTTCACTGGGCTACCGTGGTTCGCACGGCTGGTTCACTGGGCTGCCGTGGTTCGCACTCCTCTGACCTGAGTAGTACTCCCTCCGTTCCTAAATATAAGTCTTCGTAGATATTTCACTGTGGACCACATACGGATGTATATAGATGCATTTTATGTGTAGATTCACTCATTTTTCTTCGTATGTTGTCCATAGTGAAATCTCTCCAAAGACTTCTATTTAGGAATGGAGGGAGTAGTATAGTACTAGTATATACCTCATCATTCTTTGCTCCTTCTTACTACTCCGACATGTGGGAGAGCCAACATACGGGTCGATGTGTCATGCACCAGATTAGAGCGCGAAACAGAAGGGGGCATCACCCTGGTCGGAGCGCCAGTAATTCATGACTATAGTGAGTGGTCATATCACAAGTCTTTCCAGCAGCAACGCGCCGTCAAATCGCACAGCCCCACTCGCTCACCCTCCCCGCCTCTCTGTCAAACCGCCTACCCGAAAACTGCCGCGCGTACTGCCCGGGAAAAGCCCCGCCCTCAACTTTTAACTACGCGAAAATAGTTCGAGCTTGTTTGTTCTATATAAATACAGTACTTATTGTATGTTTATTCACCTGTGGGGTTGTTCAATGAATGGAGGGGCGGGGAGCACAAGTGAACAATACTACCTCTGTCCGGGTTTATTGGTACCCATTGTATTTCATGCCAAATTTTGACCATAGATTAAACTAAGAAAATGTTCACGCATGTCACCAAACATTATATTTTTCAAAACTATGTTCAAATATGAATCCAATGAGATAATTTTTCTTGACATGCATTAATATTTTGTTAGTTAAATCTTTAGTCAAAATTTGGCACAAACTATAAAAGGGACCTATAAACCAGGACGAAGGTAGTACTGTAGTAGTAAGTAGGAGTCGTAGAGTAGTCACCTTAAATAGAGAGTTTCTTTTCTTTAATGCCACATACACAAATTGAAACGCTTGTTGTGGAGAGAAAAAAGATAATCACTCCACTATATATGGACGCAGGGGCCTGAGCGCTTGCTTTACTAGGGTTGCTCTCTTCATTCTCTCATCCTCTCCAGATATAAACAAGACAGCGGTAGCGACATTTTCTCTCTGCTCACCACTGGTCACAGATCTGGCCGGATCCCTTCGGCCAGTGTGTGTAGAGGACTAAAAGGTGCATCATTCACGCGGTCATCACCGCCGAGGGAGGAAACCCACAGCTGCTGGAGGGGCCCGATCCTCTGCCCGTGCCGTTCTCTCCGACACAGCACCGGCTCGGGAGGTCCTCCGACCCTTCTTCCTCCCTGCCTATTGTCCACAGATCCAACCTGCCGCCGCTGACATCCCGGCGACCCTCAGGTATAAGTTCTTCGAAAGCGGCCTTGCTCTACTGCCCCAGCTCCCCACGTGTCTGCATGTGCATCTTTTTCTACTCCCGTCAGCTCTTCCAAAGCCACCTAATTTTTTAGTATTATTAGAGGTAAAGCTACTTCATGCATTCGAATCTAGGGCTTTGTTCAAAACAACGAAGAAAGGGGGGAAAGTTGTAGCATGAATCTAGGACTTGATTCAAAGAGGAAATAATATGGTGAAAGTAGTAGAGACCGGATACCCAACCGGTCTCTTGGTTGAAAAGGGAAATAATGGGAAAACACAGTACAAACTGGATAAGGAACAAATCTATTATTGGTTGAAAAAAGGATAGAAAGTGGCGGCTGGTGGACAAGTCAACAGAGTATGTCCAGGATTAGATTTGCTGCCATAACATAGTAAAAGGTCTCCAGGATTAGATTTGCTGCCCTCACATAGTAAAAGGTCTCAGGATTAGATTTGTTGCCCTCACATAGTAAAAGGTCTCAGGATTAGATTTGCTGCCCTCACATAGTAAAAGGTCTCAGGATTAGATTTGCTGCCCTCACATAGTAAAAGGTCTCCAGGATTAGATTTGCTGCCCTCACATAGTAAAAGGTCTCCAGGATTAGGTTTGCTACCCTCACATAGCATGAACAAGCTCGGCATCACCACTTTACGCCTCCTTGTAGGTACATTGTGCTGATGCGTCCACTGTCTCATGTCCTTATACCAACCTTCTGCTATTGTTAATGTAAGGGTGCATGTCAAATGAAGCGATCACACTGTTACCTTAGGGACATGTCTAACTAGTGTTATTGTTAATCTAATGCCTCCAGTGATAAGATGCAATTAAACTGTGTTACAAATGGCACTCCTACTGTTTTCCCAGTATGATAAGTAAGTTGCTCCTTTACGCTGCTGAGTGTCCTGGTGTCCCCACGGTCCCATGCCCTTAAACCAACTCTTTAGCTGCTGTTGATTTACTATGTCTGGTAAACAAGCAATGCCACCATTAAAGTAATCCCACATCTGAGGAATCTCATTGTTGATCATAATGCTTCTGGTAACATGAAGCATTACTGACGTTTTAAAATTTCTACTGTCCTTGCGTGATTGCCATGAACATAATTAAGATGCTTCTTTTCATTTTGTATATGTTTCGTATATTCTTATTGACCAGCAACTGTTTACTTTCTATCATTTTGTGCAGATAGGGATATCCATTTCACCTTGTTGCTATTGTGACCTTTTGGTGAACTGCACAAAACACTTTTTTTTGGAATGAGTGTCTTGTGCAGTTCAATTAAAATGTCACATGGGCAACATCTCTCAATTTTGGTGGAACTGCACAAAATGGTGATTGGAGTTTCCAAAATCTCCGTCAAGTTCTGCTGGTAATCTCGTGCAACATTTTATTAGCCTTTGCAAGATGGAGCCATCACTGTCACCACAATGGCACTTTATTTTAGTGGAATTGCACAAAAGGATAAGAAAATTATAGTTGCACCTTACATGAGCCAGACAGCCAACCTTAATGTTCCTCAATTTTAGTGCAACTACTAAAGAAGAACCTGCCAGCTCACAAGAGCAAGTACTTCTTGCTAGCTGAATGATGCAATCTTTGCTTCATTTCAGGTGAACCGCAGAAAAAGGCGCATGAATTGAATCATGGAACTCCAGGCAGACCTCATCCTAGTGGAGCTGGAGGTTGAGTTCAAGGAGGCCACTATTAAAGTGAAATCATGCTCTCCTGTCTCCTTGTTTGTGTTGTGCAAACATGTTGTGCAAACAGGAATACTCAACTACAGATGTTGTGAAGGTCAAGAGCATTCGCCAAGTTCTTCGATTGTATGACATGGCTAGCCAAGATGGATTTAATCCCGATATTCACTTTATCAAAAGGCTCTAATGGGTTGGTTCTGAATCTTGCAAGCTGGGAATCAATGAGATGTGTAGGCATCTTTGTTGTACTTATTATTTGAATCTTATTTGTTGGTTCTGAATCTTGCAAGCTGAGAATCAATGAGATGTGTAGGCATCTTTGTTGTACTTATTATTTGGATCTTATTTGTTAGTTCTGAATCTCGCAAGCTGGGAATCAGTGAGATGTGTAGGCATCTTTGTGGTACTTATTATTTGGATCTTATTTGTTGGTTCTGAATCTTGCAAGCTGGGAAACACGACATGATGATGCAGAGGACAACAACCATAACAAACAGTTCAAACTTGGTAGTATTATCTTTGTGAAAGTGCGACAAATGTGCTGATCGTGTGCGTCCTGAGAATAATAATTCTAATTGTTGTGCATGTTGATCCCATGGCACTGATAGAACGAGCCAATGCATTGCTTGTTTTAAGTATAAATTTCTATTAAAGCTAATTAAATTTAAATAAAGTGACCACTAACTCCTATTATTACAGTACCAATACAGAGCCGCTCGTGAACCGACGTGTGGCCGGAGTAGGTTTCTTAATGGAGGCGTTTGAATGCGCCGAGGGTGCATCTTCTGCCGGGCGTGCAACGGACGAGGGAGGGGTAGTAACTATTGTCGCTTGTACACACTCAGCTTACTGTTGAATCCAGTTCCCCAAGAGCTGAAAAACGAACTGCTGCCGCCGCCTACACACTCGTTCACTCGAAGAGACTCCAATGGTGATCCGAGGGGTGAGCCTGCTGGATATGGACTTCAGCAAGGAGTTAGTTCGCCATTCAGTCCTATGGCTGCACCAAGTTGAATGTGATGTACACCAACGATACAGACTCGGTGAAGCTCTGCCTCGCCTCAGTCCTATGGCTGCACCAGGTTCCGGAGCATTCACCCGTTTCATCGGCAGCGCCGATTGCACCTTCGCTACGGTGGAGAGAAGGAAGAACGCGACGATTCGGCCATCTGATGCAACAAGGTTGTCAACATCCAGAAGCAATACAAGATCATCAGCAACGGGCAGGAGAAGGACTCCGTGGTTGACCTCGCTGAGACCATCATCGACCCCTGATATGCCAACATGAAAGAAATCGACCTGAACACGTGGGAGGTACCTCTGAATCTAGCCTACATAACCTACGCGGCCAAGGACGCATACGCATGTTACGACATGTACAGGCAGATCTTGGACATGAGGGTGTGTCTGCTTCCCGTAACCGATGAGTACACGGACAGCCGCAGCGTCATGATCAAGCGTGCTAGGAAGGTCTAGATGTTGTACTTTATCTATTTATAAGCACCTTTATCATCTGAGTGTTTCATGCATTAGCCTATGTGTCGTAATTATCTGTTTTGTCCGAAATATTTCTTTTAAGAACCCATTAACCTGATTGCTTTTTTTAGTGGATATTTGCTTATGTATGTAAACTAGTTCACTTGTCTGTAAAAAAACTAGTTCACTCAGCTGCCATGCTTTGAATCTCCTTCCTCCCAACATATTCCTCTCCTCAGGTGGACCCAGCAGGTCTCTGAATTTTCTCCCACTTTCTTTTTCAATATAAACTGAGTTTTCTCCCAGTACTTTCCCCTAGAACCAACTCAACTGTCCCACGTCTAGCCTAAAAAATAATAATACCCCACTTACTATTAACTCATCAAATGAAAATGATATTTTATTTCCTAAGTTGAAAGTTCTTACAAAATAATAATAATAATTGTTTATATATAACTTGCAAGTTAACTCCTAGTGATTGCGTACATAAGCTTGCAAAGATTTTACTGACGTGCAATCATGTGTTTATGTTTTTATAACATTTCTCCATCTGGCCCAACATGATATTTTCACCCAGCCCAGCAAGTCCGCGGATTTCGAGAAAAATGCAATGGGATTTAAACGGGCTGCATAGATGCTACATCATTGTTTCACCCAGCCCACCAAATGGACTAAAAAAACAAATGGACTGGCTGACATGTGGGCCAGTAGGTCGAAGCCTAAGAAGGCGTTGGATTTACATCCAACGGCCGGCATTCTTCTTCAATCTCTCGTCTTCTTCCCCAGCGTTGCCGGAACCGCCTGCTCCAGCCTTCGGCATCCAGCGGTGTTGTTTTGCGCTCCTCAGCGAAACGCTACCCCGCCGACAGCCAGGCCATCCCTCCACTCCGCACCTCCTGTTATTCTCTGCCGAGTGTAGGCCCACCCCGCACCCAAACCAGTCAAGTTTCCCACTCCTCTCCGTCTGCGACTCCACTGCCGCGTCTTCCCCATCTCCGGGTCATTCCAGTCTGGGCCTCGCCGTCGTGCACCGCCTCGGTGCGCTCGGCACGGCGTGGTCAACATACGAGAGTCATCGGAAGAGGACTGTACGTGGAGAGCCTGACGGCTAGGACCCATGAGGTCCATGGTTGCACGCAAGGAAAGTTCCTCCTTATTACGCACTATTCGTGCACTGTATGTGGGAAGGGCTTTTGTATTTCGCGAAGGAGCGTTCTCCCCGCTGACAGGTCGGACCCACCAGCTATATCTTCGCATGCAAGGAAGTGCCTCCTTATTACGCACCAAAAAATGAATACCCCCTACTAGCTGGGACCCACCATAGTGGGTGGCTGACTTGTGGGCCTACTAAGTTGACGAGGATGGAGGGCTTTGTCAACTTAGTCAATATGAATGATTCTATCTCCAGTGACCGTACGATGTCCATCCAACGGCCATCTTCTTCAACCTCTTGTCTTCTTTCTCCAGCCGCCCAAAGCAGCGTCGGTCGTGCCGCGTGCTCCTGCCTCTCGTGGCCGGCTGCGATACCGCGGAGGCCTCACCGCCCCCTACTACTCCCACCGCTGGCCCAGGGTATCCCTCTACTCACCCACACCCCTCACACCGCAGCCGAACCAGTGAACCCTCGTACTCCTCTTCGCGTGGGCATCCACTGCCGCGTCTTCCCCGGCTCCGCATCATCCCTTTCTTAGGCTTCGCCGTCATCCACCGCCTTGGTGCTCTCGGCGCGGCATGGTCAATGTGGTCAACGACCGACTTCCATCGGAAGAGTACTGTACATGGAGAGGCTGACAGCTGGGTCCACGGCCACAACCCAGTTTTTTTTGTAATTTGCCAAGTAAGTCGCTTTGTCAGTCTTGTTGGGCTTCAAATCTTTCAAGACGAGGAGAGCTTCATTTGGCCAGCCGGGAAAATGGCCTATCAGTAATGAGAAATATGTTGTACATTTTTAAAACACATCAAACCGGCAATTAGTTTCAAATATCTTTTTTTCATTTCGAGATTTGAAATTACATTAATTTTTATGCGTGGAGAATTTGTTGGATTTTATATTGACATACATTTATTTTAAAATTAGTTTGAATGTGAGTCGAAATTTCGGGATTAAAAACAGTTCGGACCGCACCGAAATATGCAAAATTTCGTATAATTTTTTAACCGTGGCCACAATATGGGCTGTAATGCTAACAAAAAGAATATGGGCTCTGATGGAGTCATATACCTAGGGTAGGGTCATAGACCTGATCTAGATACCCTACCCAGGGACACCCTTAGAAGAGATCACCTTCCAGTCGACTTACGAGGAACCCACTCGACTGACTTGAAGGACTCGACCATGAAGACTCACTTGACCACCAGAAGGTCAAGAAGCATTTTGTACTGCAACGGTCTGTAATTAAGTAGACTTTATGGTAGTTAAGACACTTTATGTGGGGCGTTACCAGTAACGCCCTAGACTTAATGTACTTTAAACCCTTCATTACGTGCGCTGGCAGGGGTCTTGGCGCACTCTATATAAGCCACCCCCCTCCACAGGCAGAAGGGTTCGCATCCCTGTACTTCGTATACACATAATCCACTCGACCGCCTCCGGGCTCCGAGACGTAGGGCTTTTACTTCCTCCGAGAAGGGCCTGAACTCGTACATCACTTGTGTTTACAACCTCTCCATAGCTAGGACCTTGCCTCTCCATGCCTACCCCCCACTCTACTATTAGATTTAGAACCACGACAGTTGGCGCCCACCGTGGGGCCGGTGTTTTAGCGATTTTCTGGAGAAGTTGCGATTCTTCCGAGTACTTTCATCATGGTTGCTACTGGACTTTTGGTCGAGGGCCGCGAGATCCATCTTGGCGCTCTCACCTTCATCGCCGATGACTCCGCATGGCTCCAGGAAGCTCCACTCGACGTTGATGCGCTCCGCGTCCACGGTGCGACGCATTTTCGCGCATGTGTCTGCGGCGTGCTGCTGCGACAACCGTCGACCCCGTATCGGTCGACTCCCCTATCGGCTACCCTCCCGGTCTCCCACCAGCGCAAGCGCTCTGGTCGGTCGAGGCTTCAGCGGTGGGTGAAGCACGCGGTGGCTCGCCAGACAACCACCGCTCAAGTTGCGGCAATCGAGCCCGACGAATCCCTTTATGGCCTGTTCGATCTATCGACTGGCTCCGTAGAGACTGCATCCGAGTGCGATAGCAGTGATCCGGCGGCGTAAATCTTGATGGTCAACGGACCTCGCAGTCCTCCTGGCTTCACCCATGAGGGCGGGCCAGGCGGTGGAGGCGACCCAGTATGGGACCATGAAGAGTATCAGCCTGAGCCACTCGACTCTCTGCATAGGGAAGAGCTCCGCCGCAGGAACATGGATGCCCTGCATACTCCCATCGCGGGAGAAACCCCCGAGGCTCGCGCTTTGGAGGAGGCGCGTTTAGCCAACTTGGCTGAACGCGCTCGCCTGGAAAATCTTCAGCGAGCACTCGACGAGCGCGCGCGGCAACGAGCACCCGACGACAATTTAGCAGCTGCAACCCGTATAGCAGAGTCCATCCAGCCCTCTCAGTCGGAACCTGGCAGAGGCTTGATGCAGATCAGGGATTTGCTACGGGCAGCAGGAGACCAGAATTCAGCCGTGTCGCAGTCGCGTAACAGAATTCACAGTCGATCCGTCACTGCAAATACGGTTCAGTCGGCTCATAGTCCCAGATCGCCTCCGCGGCGTGAAGGACGCGAGAATCGGCGAGACCAGTACAGTGACCGACACGATCGTGATGATAGGCGTCAAGTGCCCACTTCCCCTCCGAGGGGTGGGTCTTACGCTCCTCGGCAGGAAGATGACAGGCGTCAACTCAGTGTGGGGCGAAGAGCTCCAGTCGACCCCCGAGAACCAGGCTTCGACGCGCGATCCATTATCGTGCAAGGCTTGGTCGACCGAAACAGAGCCCATCGAGGCGGGACCGACAGAGATGCTCCCACAAGCAGTCGAGCGCATGTTTCTGGTCCAGAATGTTTCAGCAGGGCTATCAGAGCCACAGTGATTCCCCCCAATTTCAGGTTGGCAACAGGAGTCAGCAAGTTCACTGGTGAGTCTAAGCCTGAAACTTGGCTCGAGGACTACCGAGTGGCGGTTCAGATTGGCGGTGGGAATGACGAGGTGGCCATGAAGCATTTGCCCCTCATGTTGGAAGGTTCTGCCAGAGCGTGGTTGAATCAATTACCTCCTAGCAGCATTTACACTTGGGAAGATCTGTCCCGAGTGTTCGTCAGAACATTTGAAGGAACTTGCAAGCGACCAGCTGGATTGACAGAGCTGCAAGTGTGTGTACAGAAGACGAATGAGACTCTCAGAGAGTATATTCAGAGATGGATCACTTTGCACCATACCGTGGAGAACGTGTCTGACCATCAGGCAGTTTGCGCCTTCAAGGATGGTGTCAAGAATAGAGAATTGAGTTTGAAATTTGGTCGAACCGGAGACATGACCCTGAGTCGGATGATGGAGATTGCTACCAAGTATGCCAACGGCGAAGAGGAAGACCAACTCCAAAGCGGCAAATACAAGCCAAGTCAGTCGGAGAAAGGAAACACCAGTCGGAAACAGAAGCGGAAGGCTGAACCAGCAGCTCCTGGAGAGGCTCTGGCCGTGACTTAGGGAAAGTTTAAAGGGAAACCAAAAGGATCCTAGAACCCTAAGAAGGTGAAGGATAAAGAAGGGAACGACGTGATGGATATGCCGTGTCACATCCACACGAAGAAAGATGAAGAGGGCAATATCATTTACCCGAAGCATACCACTCGCCAATGTCGACTCCTGATCCAGCAGTTTCAAGGAAAACCGTCCAAGGACAAGGAGAAGGAGTCGGACAAGGCTGAAGACAAGGAGGACAGTGAGGGAGGATATCCGCATGTCAACTCTACTCTGATGATCTTCGCAGATGCGGAAAGCAAGAGTCGACTGAAGGTCATTAATCGTGAGGTGAACATGGTTGCCCCAGCGAAGCCAAGTTATCTGAGATGGTCCCAAACACCCATCACATTCGACCAGTCTGATCACCCGACTCATATTGCCACCCCCGAGAGGCAAGCTTTGGTGGTCGACCCAGTTGTCGAAGGCACTCGACTGACGAAAGTGCTGATGGACGGTGGTAGTGGACTGAACTTGTTGTATGCAGACACACTGAAAGGAATGGGCATTCCGATGTCCCGACTGAGCACCAGTAACATGAGCTTTCACGGAGTTATACCAGGAAAGAAGGCCGAGTCACTCGGCCAAATAGCACTGGACGTGGTGTTTGGTGATTCAAAACATTTTCGCAAGGAAAAGTTGACGTTTGAGGTCGTGGATTTTCAGAGTGCATATCACGCCATTTTGGGAAGACCAGCTTACGCACGGTTCATGGCTCGACCATGTTATGTGTACCTCAAACTGAAGATGCCCGGCCCCAAAGGAGTGATCACTGTCACCGGTGATCTGAAAAAGGCAGAAGAGTGCTTGTAGAAAGGCTCAAAGATTGCCGATTCCCAGGTGACAGCGGTTGAGTTTGAAGAATACAAGCAAAACACAGATCCGAGTGATTTGCTGCGATCCAAGAAGCCCGCCACAGAATCTGCATTTCAGTCGCCCGGTGAGACGAAGCCTGTTCACATTCACCCGACCGACCCCAATGCAGCCCCGACCCACATCTCCACAACACTCGACCCGAAATAGGAAGAAGCGCTCATCCAGTTCCTCCATGAGAACTGGGACATTTTTGCATGGAAGCCAGCTGACATGCCAGGTGTTCCCAGGGGACTGGCTGAGCATCGCCTTAGAGTTGACTCATCAGCAAAACCAGTCAAAGAGCACCTTCGGCGGTCCGCCGTTCAGAAGAGAAAGGCTATTGGTGAGGAAGTGGCTCGACTGTTGGCGGCAGGATTTATCCGAGAGATATACCACTCCGAGTGGCTCGCTAATGTCGTCATGGTTCCTAAGAAGGACAAATCGCTCCGAATGTGCATTGATTTCAAGCACATCAATCGGGCCTGCCCGAAAGATCATTTTCCTCTCCCTCGCATTGATCAAATTGTTGACTCGACCGCGGGATGCGAGAGTTTATCTTTTCTAGACGCCTATTCCAGGTACCATCAGATCCGTCTGTACGGACCCGATGAGATAAAAACAGCTTTCATCACTCCATTCGGGTGCTTCTGCTATATCACCATGCCATTCGGTCTCAAGAATGCCGGAGCCACATTTATGCGAATGATTCTGAAGTGTTTACTCACTCAAATAAGTTGGAATGTGGAAGCGTATATGGATGATATCGTGGTCAAGTCACGAAAAGGTTCCGACCTGCTCGCTGACCTCGCCGAAACATTTGCCAACCTCAGAAGGTATGATATCAAGCTCAATCCATCCAAGTGCACATTCGGAGTACCCGGTGGCAAATTACTCGGTTTTCTCATTTCCGAACGAGGGATCGACGCTAATCCGGAAAAGGTTGGCACTATACTCCGAATGAAACGCCTTGTGCGAGTGCACGATGTCCAGAAGCTTACTGGATGCTTGGCCGCATTAAGTCGATTCATCTCCCGACTCGGTGAAAAGGCATTGCCTCTTTACCAACTGATGAAGAAGGCAGACAAGTTCGAGTGGACTCCAAAAGCTGATGCAGCGTTTGCCGAGCTAAAAGCTCTGCTCTCCACCCAGCCGGTGCTTGCTGCTCCAATCAGTAAAGAGCCTCTGTTGCTTTATATCGCAGCCACAGGACAAGTCGTCAGTACAGTACTTACGGTCGAGCAGGAAGAAGAAGGGAAAGCCTTCAAAGTTCAACGCCCAGTATACTATCTGTCTGAAGTTTTAACTCCATCCAAGCAGAGATATCCTCATTATCAGAAGCTTGTGTATCGGATATACATGACCACGAAGAAGGTTGCTCATTATTTCTCTGATCATTCCATCACAGTCGTTAGCGACGCTCCACTTTCAGAGATTCTGCACAACAGAGATGCAACTGGTCGAGTGGCGAAATGGGCAATTGAACTTCTTCCCCTTGATATCAAGTTTGAGGCAAAGAAAGCCATTAAGTCCCAGGCAATAGCGGATTTCCTCGCCGAATGGATTGAACAACAGCAGCCGACTGAAGTTCACTCGGAGCATTGGACCATGTTTTTTGATGGCTCTAAGATGTTGAATGGTTCCGGTGCTGGGGTGGTCTTGGTTTCCCCCAGAGGATATAAGCTCAGATATGTGGTCCAGATTCACTTTGATTCCTCCAACAACGAGGCAGAGTACGAGGCCCTTCTGTATGGGTTGCGCATGGCCATTTCACTCGGCGTCCGCCGCCTTATGGTTTATGGCGACTCAGATCTAGTGGTCAACCAAGTGATGAAGGAGTGGGACGTAAGAAGCCCAGCCATGACTGGATACTGCAATGCAGTGAGGAAGCTAGAAAAGAAGTTTGAGGGGTTAGAGCTCCATCACATACCCCGACTGAAAAATCAAGCAGCTGATGATCTGGCAAAGATAGGTTCCAAGAGAGAAGCCATTCCGAGTGGTGTGTTCTTGGAGCATATACATACTCCGTCAGTCAAAGAAGATCCTTTCACCGAAGAAGCTCCACAGCCCAAGAGTGCCATAGATCCGACTGAGGTTGAGGTCCCAGTAGTGGTCGACTTGATCATGGAGGTCTTAGTGGTCATACCCGATTGGACAGTTCCATATATCACATATATCCTGAGAAAAGAGCTCCCAGAGGATGAGGAAGAGGCTCGACAGATCGTCCGTCGATCCAAAGCCTTTACCGTAATCAAAGGACAGTTATACAGGGAGAGCGCGACTGGAGTTGGTCAGAAATGCATAACGCCAGAAGAAGGTCGAATCATCCTTGATGCTATCCACTCGGGGACCTCTGGTCATCATGCGTCCTCTCGGACCATCGTAGCCAAAGCATACCGAGCCGGATTTTACTGGCCAAAGGCGAATGAGATGGCGAAGGAAATAGTGGACAAGCGCGAAGGATGTCAGTTCTACTCAAATATGTCACACAAGCCTGCGTCAGCTCTGAAGACCATTCCATTCGTCTGGCCTTTCGCAGTATGGGGGTTGGACATGGTCGGTCCCTTGAGAACAGGTCAAAGTGGTTTCATGCATGTACTGGTGGCAGTCGACAAGTTCACCAAGTGGATTGAAGCTAAGCCTATCAAGAACCTTGACGCCGGTACTGCTGTTAGCTTCATCAGGGAACTGATATTCAGATATGGAGTCCTGCACAGCATCATTACAGATAATGGGTCGAACTTTGACTTGGAGGAATTCAGGGATTTCTGCAACTCTCAAGGAACACGAGTCGACTACGCTTCAGTCGCCCATCCGCAGTCGAATGGACAAGCAGAGCGAGCCAATGGCCTGATCCTCAAAGGGTTGAAACCCTGACTGATGCGTGATCTCAAGCATGCGGCTGGAGCATGGGTCGACGAACTTCCCTCGGTGCTTTGGGGACTGCGGACCATGCCTAATTGGTCGACCGGAAGAACTCCATTCTTCTTGGTCTATGGAGCTGAAGCAGTCTTGCCGAGTGATCTTCTTCACAATGCTCCTCGAGTTGAACTCTACAACGAAGCAGAAGCTGAACAAGCGCGGCAGGACGCAGTCAACCTTTTAGAGGAAGAAAGGGAGATGGCTCTGATCCGATCGACCATTTACCAACAAGATTTGCGTCGCTTCCACGCCAGAAATGTGAGAGGTCGAGTCTTCCAGGAAGGAGATCTGGTTCTCCGAGTGGATCAGCAGAAACAATACAAGCTTGCTCCTTCTTGGGAAGGACCCTTCATCGTCACCAAGGTTCTCCACAATGGGGCATACCGTCTCTACAATGTCAAGCACAATATCGACGAGCCTCGAGCTTGGAACGCGGAACTACTCCGCCATTTTACACTTAAAGTTTTCACTCGGATGAGTTGTAATAAAATACTTCTATAGTTCATGGATTACAAAAAATAGTGTCATAATTTCTCCATAATTTTGTCACTTTTTATTTGTCCAATAAAATTTTCCCCTCAGTGGGTGACTTAGCCGCGAATCCGTTTCGCCTAAGTTTGTAAAAAATCCTTACCGAGTGGTGAGCCAGCCTCCCACTCGGGGGCTTAGCTGCGAATCCGTTTCGCCTAAGTTTCAACAAAATCCTACCGAGTGGTAAGCCAGACTTCCACTCGGAGGCTTAGCTGCAGTCCAAGTACTCGCCTAAGTTCAAATAAAATCCTACCGAGTGGTGAGCTAGACTCCCACTCGGAGGCTTAGCTGCAGTCTAAACACTCGCCTAAGAACAAATACAACATGCGCTCGTAAGGAGGACAAGGTGCAGGTCGACTGCGACCCTCTCCTCTGAGCTACGCCACAAATACAACATGCGCTCGCAAGGAGGACGTGGTACAGGTCGACTGCGACCCTCTCCTCTGAGCTACGCCACAAGTACAACGTGCGGTCGTAAGGAAGACGAGGTGTAGATCGACTGCGACCCTCTCCTTTGAGCTCCGCCACAAGTACAATATGAAAATCCTACCGAGTGAAGAGCAAACCTCTCACTCGGGGGCTTAGCTGCAGCCCCGTGCTCGCCTAAGATATAAAAAAATCCTACCGAGTGAAGAGCAAACCTCTCACTCGGGGGCTTAGCTGCAGCCCTATGCTCACCTAAGGAATAAAAATCCTACCGAGTGAAGAGCAAACCTCTCACTCGGGGGCTTAGCTGCAGCCCCGTGCTCGCCTAAAGAATAAAAATCCTACCGAGTGAAGAGCAAACCTCTCACTCGGGGGCTTAGCTGCAGCCCCGTGCTCGCCTAAGATATAAAAAATCCTACCGAGTGAAGAACAAACCTCTCACTCGGGGGCTTAGCTGCAGCCCCGTGCTCGCCTAAGGAATGAAAATCCTACCGAGTGAAGAGCAAACCTCTCACTCGGGGGCTTAGCTGCAGCCCCGTGCTTGCCTAAAGAATAAAAATCCTACCGAGTGAAGAGCAAACCTCTCACTCGGGGGCTTAGCTGCAGCCCCGTGCTCGCCTAAGGTATAAAAATCCTACCGAGTGAAGAGCAAACCTCTCACTCGGGGGCTTAGCTGCAGCCCAGTGCTCGCCTAAGATATAAAAATCCTACCGAGTGAAGAGCAAACCTCTCACTTGGGAGCTTAGATGCAGCCCAGTGCTCGCCTAAGTGAATTAAGGAATAAGTCGACTGCAATAAGCGTCTTGCTTTAAACCTGTAAAAGACATTTCAGGACAAAAAGCAAGCCTATTCAAACATCAAATCCAAGTTCAGATCGATACCTAAAGGAACCGAAAGTGCCCAGGCGCTAAACCTCTTAAGGTTTATCGGTTACAAAATCACTCGGCATACCGAGGCAAATTTAAAGGGTCGAGCTCAAAGAAGTTTTTTACCCCTCCTGTGGAGGGATGGAAGGCGCAACAAACTCATCAAGATCAATTCCGTCCGCAATCCGAGTGGCGGCAGCGATGAAGGTCTCCATGAAGGACCTAAAGTTGTGCTTCTTGGTGTTGGCCACCCGAAGAGCCGCCAACTTATCTTCTCGCGCATCTTTGCAGTGGACTCGATCCAGACACAGAGCAACATCTGTGCCACACCTCGCAGATGACTTTTTCCACTCCTGCACTCGACCAGGAACTGTGTTTAGTCGAGCCATCAGCGACTCGAGGTCATTCTGGAGTGTCTCCCTAGGCCAGAGCGTGGTGTCGATGCGAGAAGTGGCAACCTTCAACCTTGCAAGATAGTCAACAACAGCGGCAACGCGGGACTCAAGGCGGAACACATTCATGGCAGCTTCATCGGTCACTGGAGAGTTGACGGGGTCCAAGTTCGGTTCCAGTCGACTAGTTTCCTCTTCAAAGTTTTGGCAGAATTCTGCAAGGACAATCACCGAGTCAAGGCAATGGTCGAATGGAAAGATCACTGTTGAAAATGATTGTCGAGCGTAAAGGATTACCTTCGAGCATAAGGAACAGCTTCTTGGCAAGTCCACTCAGGAAGGCCTCCAGATCATTTTTCTTCCCAGTCAACTGACTGACCTTGTCGGTCAAGGCAGCTTTGTCAGTTTTCAGTCGACTAACTTCCTTGTTGGCAATCCCAAGAGCAGCTTTCAGATTGGTATTTTCTTCTTCGAGCTTGGTGACTGAAGCTAACTTCTCGTCAGCAAGCTTGATCTTCTCAGCTAGCTCAAGGTCTTTTTTCTTCTGGGCTTCCTTCACCTTGCCTGCAAGTTACAACTAGGTCAGATTTTGAAACAAATGAAGGGAAAAAGGAGTCGTTGAGGTCTCACCGAACATACCTTTGGTCTCCTCCTTCGCCTTCGTCAGATTCTCCTGAACCAGCTTCAGATCCAGCTCGAGCTGAATGTGCTTGTGCTCCAGCTCGGTATAACGAGCCGCAAGGTCACAGGATTTCTGCGAAAAACCAATCGACAAAATATCAAGGATAATTCACTTCCGAGTGGATAAGAGAAAATCATGCATTTCTGACTACATCCGAATACAAACATTCGACCGTAGTCTTGGGTACTACACCCAGTGGGTGCACTCAACGTGCCCCCACTAGTTCTATTAAAGACAGAGTCGACCAGTCGACCCAAAAAAAACAAGACGTATTCTTTAGACTGTAGTCGACTGCAAGCAGTCGACCACAGTCTCGGGGACTACACCCAGTGGGTGCACTCAGCGTGCCCCCACCGGTTTGGGAAATCCATTCGCCTCAGTCGAATGACGGAAAGACTGAACTTATAAAGCCTAAGGCCGACTGCCAGCAGTCGACCTTAGCCTTGGGGACTACACCCAGCGGGTGCACTCAGCATGCCCCCGCTAACATGGAGTTTCAATCGACACACCCAGTGGGTGATTGCTATGGATTCCGGATAGAAAAACTTTTTGATAGCATATCCTAACAGAACAGGCGATCTGACTGACCTGAACATTGCTTTGAAGAGCAGAACTGGCGTCATAAGCTGCCTGGCTCGCATCCCGGATGGCCTTCACCTGCTCCATCATGATCCCCGCCTGGCGTATCGCCTCCTTGGCGGAACTAGCTTGGTCCTCTGGGACATGGTGCGTTGTGAAGAGGGAAGGCTGTGCGGCACTCGACAAAGCGGGGAGAGCACTCGTCAGTGGAACCGCGAAGGACACAGTGTGTCGAGTGGTGTTCTCCTCCTCCGCGACCAGAGTCTCGGGTGGCGTCACATCCTGGGCCACCCTGCCGGCAGACGCTTTCCTGCTCCTCCTGTGCTTCAGTGGTTCCTCATCGTCATCATCATCAGGAAGAGTGATAACGACATTGGATGGAGCTACAGAAAAGAATCAGAATTAGAGATCATGAGTCAATCGACTAAAAACGGATTTAAGAGTATAGTATCAGGGTTTGAGGTTGCTGCGTCCTCCATCTCATGGTCGTCAGCCCTGGCTGAGGTCTCAGAAGTAGCAGCACTGCAATTCCAAAGAATCAGTCGGCTAACTCAAGTGTCGATCAGAGATAAAGCTCGCACAAAACAAGAAGACTTAAGCAGCATGTTTACCCTGATATGGTGGGGATGGACACCTTCATCTTCGGCAGGAGCTTGGTCGGCTTTGACGGAGCCACCCTGGACTGCTTCGATGCCTTTTCAGTCGGCACCGGAGAAGTAGTCTGAGGGCGCTTGGTCGACTGCGCGACAGTCGCAACCACCTTGCCACGTTCAGTCACAGGGTCATGGACAAGCTTCGACCGCCTTTCCGAGCGCGGTGGTGCGACCTCCTCCTCCTCCTCTTCTTCGTCCTCCTCATCGTCATCATCATCATCATCATCCTCAGCAGCATCCGAGTCCCACTCCTCCTGGCTCTCGCCCCCGCTCGCTTCTCCCTCTTCAGTCGGAGCCTGTGCTCCATTGGGCATCGAGTACAGCTTGGTGAGGGCCTGATAGACATCAAGACAAAGATCAATTGACCAATTTGCGGAGAAAACAGAAATAAATATGACAAGAATACAATGGAAGGTAGAGCGGACATACCTTGTCTGGAATGCTGTGATGGTCGAGTGGAGGAATCCTTCTGGCTCCGCGGGGGTTATCCTTGTTCCCAGTGACCGCAGCCATCCACCTTTCCACCGTGGCATCGTCGACTGCTTCTGGGTGGATCCGAGTCTCATCTTCGGTTCCACAGTACAACCACATGCAATGGCTCCGGAACTGAAGAGGCTGGATATGCCGCCTAAGAAAAACCTCCAAGAGGTCCATACCAGTTACTCCATCTCGAACCAACTGAACTACGCGCTCCATCAGCATCTTCACGTCGGCTTTCTCCTCCGGAATCACCTTCAGAGAGGAGGGTTTGTTCACTCGGTCCATGGTAAACTGAGGGAGTCCACTCGACTGCCCCAGCGTCGGCTCATTCTGGCAATAAAACCAGGTCGACTGCCAGCCTCTGACTGACTCGGGGAACGTCATGGCTGGGAAGGTGCTCTTGTTCCTCATTTGGATCCCCAGACCTCCACACATTTGGACAACTTTGGTTTTATCATCGCCTGGGCTCGCCTTCTTCACGGTCTAAGAGCAACACGTGAAAATGTGCTTGAACAAGCCCTAGTGCGGTCGGCAACCCAGAAAATTCTCACACATGGACATAAACGCGGCAAGATAGGCGATAGAATTCAGGGTGAAGTGGTGGAGTTGCGCTCCAAAGAAGTTCAAGAAACCACGGAAGAAAACACTCGGTGGCAAAGAAAATCCGCGGTCGACGTGGGTAGCCAGAAGCACGCACTCACCCTCTTCCGGCTGGGGCTGCCACTCTTTCCCCGGAAGCCTTGCGGCTCCGTGGGGGATCAGACCGTCGTTGGCCATGTCGAGGAGATCCTTCTCCGTGATGGTCGACCGGATCCAATCTCCCTGGACCCAGCCGTTCGGCAGACGAGATCCAGACGAAGACCCGCCGCGGCTGGTGGTTCTCCCCTTCGCCTTCTCCGTCGCCGACGCCTTCTTCGCGCGTTCCAGCGCCGCCGTCTTCTCCTTCACCATGGCTGCCGGCGAGACGCGCGAGGAGAGGTTGTGCGGAGGCGAGAGCGGGCGCGTTGGGCGGAGACGAGGAGAGCAGAGAGGGAATGCGGAGGCACTGTTCAAAAACCCTCGCCGGACGCATTTATAAGATCCCTTCCGAGTGGATGACAGGTGGGCCCGGTCGATCTAATCACATCCCGAAACAGTCGCGCGGACGCGATACGTGGCGAAAAAGGCGGCGCGAGAATCGAGGCGTCTATGCCCTATCCCATCCGAGCGCCGCGGTCCGCCCCGCTTCGCGCGCTTCCCCAAATTTCATATCCCGCAGAATCCGCGAACGGCAGATCGGTCTGTCAGACGCGGGATTTCCTGCGATCCATCGCTCGGAAATTGTCAAAGCCCAAAAGATCACTCGACGAAATAAAAGAATGGATCGAGTCGACTAAAGAAAAGTTGCTAAGCTATAGACAAAGAGGTTGTTGGTCCAAGACAGCGCATGACCAGCACACAAAAGCCAGTCGGAAACAACATCAACTCCTTCCTCACTCAAGCCTCAATCCATTCGGGGGCTAATGATGGAGTCATATACCTAGGGTAGGGTCATAGACCTGATCTAGATACCCTACCCAAGGACACCCTTAGAAGAGATCACCTTCCAGTCGACTTACGAGGAACCCACTCGACTGACTTGAAGGACTCGACCATGAAGACTCACTCGACCACCAGAAGGTCAAGAAGCATTTTGTACTACAACGGTCTGTAATTAAGTAGACTTTATGGTAGTTAAGACACTTTATGTGGGGCGTTACCAGTAACGCCCCAGACTTAATGTACTTTAAACCCTTCATTGCGTGGGCTGGCAGGGGTCGTGGCGCACTCTATATAAGCCACCCCCATCCACAGGCAGAAGGGTTCGCATCCCTGTACTTCGTATACACATAATCCACTCGACCGCCTCCGGGCTACGAGACGTAGGGCTTTTACTTCCTCCGAGAAGGGCCTGAACTCGTACATCACTTGTGTTTACAACCTCTCCATAGCTAGGACCTTGCCTCTCCATACCTACCCCCCACTCTACTGTCAGATTTAGAACCACGACAGGCTCCAAAAAAACCTTAAGAATTAGCAAATGGGCTGTAAATTATTAGAAATAATGGCAGATGGGCTGTATGATGTTTTCCATAGATTTGAGGCTTTCCTAAAAAAAGGTTGACGCACAAGCAGTGATTGTTGGATGTCCATCCAACGGCCGTCGTGCTTCTTCAATCTCTGCTCTTCCTGCTCCAGCCGCTCAAACAAGCGCCGGCGGGACTGCCTGCTCCTTCCTCCTCGCGGCCGGCTGTGCTGCCGCGCAGGCCTCACCACCCCACCGTACTCCCATCGCTAGCCTAGCCATCCCTCTACTCACCCACACCTGCTGTTATTCTCCGGCGACGGCAGACGAACTAGTAAACCCTCGTACAGTCATACTCCCCTCCGTGTGGGAAACAACTGTCGAGTCTTCCCTACCTCTGTGTTGTTCCCTTCCTAGGCCTCGTCGTCCTCCACCGCCCTGGTGCTCTCGGTGTGGCCTGGTCAACGTGGTTAACGACCGACATGCATCTGAAGTGGACTGTACGTGGAGAGGCCGACAGCTGGGTCCACAGCCGCACTCAAGGAAATGCCTCCTTATTACACGCAAAATAATGATTCATCCACCGGACATCAGGGACCCACCGAAAGGGCCTCTGTATTTCGTGAAAAAAGCGTTACCGCCGCTGACAGCTTGGACCCACCAGCTATATCTTCGCACGCAAGGAAGTGCCTCCTTATTACGCACAAAAAAATGAATACTCCCCATGTTAGCTGGGACCCAGTATAGTGGTAGGCTGACTTGTGGGCCTACTAAGTTGACGGGGACGGAGGGCTTTGTCAACTTAGTCAATATGCACAATTCTAGCTCCAGTGATCGTACGATGTCCATCCAACGGCCGTAGTGCTTCTTCAACCTCTGGTCTTCTTACTCCAGGTGCCCAAACCAGCGCCGGTCGTGCCTCGTGCTCCTGCCTCCCGTGGACGGCTGCAATGCGGCGGAGGCCTCGCCGCCCCATACTACTCCCACCGCTGGCCAGGCCATCCCTCTACTCACCCACACCCCCCTGTTATTCTGCGGCGACGGCAGCCTCACACCGCAGCGAGCCAGTGAACCCTCATACTCCTCTACGCGTTGGCATCCACTGTCGCGTCTTCCCCGGCTCCGCGTCGTCCCCTTCCTAGGCCTCGCTGTCGTCCACCGCCCTGGTGCTCTCGGCGCGGCGTGGTCAACATGGTCAAGGAATGGCTTCCATCGGACGTGGACTGTACGTGGAGAGGCTGACAGCTGGGTCCATGGCTGCAGCAAGGAAGTGCCTCCTTATTATGCGCAAAATAATTATTCCTCCACCTGATAGTGGGGACCCACTAGATGGGCCAAAGTATTTCACGAAAAAAACGTTTCCCCCTGACTACTAGGACCCACCATCTACATCTTCGCATGCAAGGAAGTGCGTCCGGGCAAAAAAATGTTTCGTCCCCCTGACTGCTGGGGCCCACCAGCTACATGTTCGCATGCAAGGAAGTGCCTAACAGTCGGGACCCACCTGGTCGAAGCGTACGTAGCGTTGTCATTCTGGGCGCGAATGTGTACGTACATACTGGTCGTTATAGAGGCGCGCACGTGTCGTAGTAGAGGCGCGCACGTAGCATGTACACGTACGTACAACAGCGAGGGTGCAAGAAAGAAAATACGGCCACGTACGTACATACGGGCAGGGTCTCGAACGCCTACTCGCGCATACGTACATGGTTGGGTCGGAACGGAGAAACAGCGTCATCGTCGTGTTCATGGGGAGCCAACCGGCTGGGTCAGAACAGAATGCGTGGTCGTGTTCATCGGGAGGGCTTGGACGGAACAGGCAATGGAAACGAGGCCTGGCATACCGCACAACGGAGGAAACGGACCTCCTACGTTCGGAACGGGGTCCTGTTGACCGGGAGGGGTGTGGCGTACCGCAAAACGGAGGAAATGGACCTCCTACGGTCGAAACGGGGTCCTGTTGATTAGGAGGGGTGTGGCGTACCGCAAAACGGAGGAAACAGACCTCCTACGGTCGAAACAGGGGTCCTGTGATCGGGAGGGGTGTGGCATACTGCAAAACGGACGAAACGGACTTGTGTTGGAGCGCTACGGTCGAAACGGGGGTCCTTTTCATCGGGAGGGGTGTGGAGTACCGCAAAACGGGACTCCACGGGATACTGTTCATCTCCACCATCGACCTCCTCGAGCCTCCACGGGCTACCGTCGACCTCCTCCAGCCTCCATGGGCTCCTGTTCATCCAGCCTCCACCGCGCGCTACTCCACCGGCTACTGTTCAACCACCCCTCCACGGCCACCCCTCCTCCAGCCTCCATGGGCTCCTGTTCATCCAGCCTCCACCGCACGCTACTCCACCGGCTACTGTCCAACCACCCCTCCACGGCCACCCCTCCACCGTCTACTATTCATCCAGCCCTCCACACCACGAGGTCCTGTTCAACCACCCCTCCACGGCCACCCCTCCACCTTCTACTGTTCATCCAGCCCTCCACACCACGGGGTCCTGTTCATCCAGAGGCAACGCCACCGCTCACTATCCATCCACCCCCCCTGCAACGCTCACTGTTCATCCAATCGATTGGCCTCAGTTAGCAGCAGTAGCGAAGGAATCGATCCGTCGGGGTCAGTTAACAACCATCGATCGATCGCTCGGGTTCAGTAACGCGTAGCCTGCAGTGCAATCTCTCGGGTTCAGTTAGAGCCCAATGCCTCGCTCGGGTTCAGTTAGAGCCAACGCCTCACATGTGTATGAGAGAAATGCGCATCGCTCGGCCCCTGACCTGCCACCGTAACCGGCAACTCCCTGAAATTTTCCTCTCCCTCGCTTCTACCATGGTTTTTTCCATCATGGACGGCCCAAAGAATGTCATGCAGCTGCGTCTCCGGCCCGCCCAGGACGAAAAGCCCATTTTCTGTCATGATTTTTTGTCATAGAAGTAGGAGCCCACCACATCTATGTTGATACTAGGTTTTGTCACAATTATCGTCATAGAAGTGTCATATGTATGACAGAAAAAAAATCGTTCGGCCCAAAATGTCATGGATGTGTCTTTTTTTTGTAGTGTGGCTAAGCCCCCGAGTGGGAGGGATGCTCTCACTCGGAGTAGATTTTTAGCTTAGGCGAGGGCTGGCTCGCGGCTAAGCCCCCGAGTGGGAGGGATGCTATCACTCGGAGTAGATTTTTACCTTAGGTGAGGACTGGCTTGTGGCTAAGCCCCTGAGTGGGAGGGATGCTCTCACTCGAAGTAGATTTTATAACTTAGGTGAGGACAGGCTCGCGGCTAAGCCCCCGAGTGGGAGGGATGCTCTCTCTCAGAGTAATTTTTTAACTTAGGCGAGGACTAGCTCGTGGCTAAGCCCCCGAGTGGGAGGGATGATCTCACGCGGAGTAGATTTTTTAACTTAGGCAAGGACTGGTTCGCGGATAAGCCCCCGAGTGGGAGGGATGCTCTCACTCGGAGTAGAATTTTAACTTAGGCGAGGACTAGCTCGCGGCTAACCCCCCGAGTGGGAGGGATGCTCTCACTCGGAGTAGTTGTTTAACTTAGGCGAGGGCTGGCTTGCGGCTAAGCCCCCGAATGGGAGGGATTCTCTCACTCGGAGTAGATTTTTTAACTTAGGCGAGGACTAGCTCGTGGCTAAGCTTCCGAGTGAGAGGGACGCTCTCACTCGGAGAAGTTTTTGAACTTAGGCGAAAAACTTTTTTGCATATTTCGGGTGAATGGATTTTAATCTTAGGCGAGGACTGGCTCGCGGCTAAGCCCCCAAGTGGGAGGCATGCTCTCACTCCGAGTAATTTTTTAACTTAGGCGAGGACTGGCTTGCAGCTAAGTCCCCGAGTCGGAGAGATGCTCTCACTCGGAGTATATTTTTAACTTAGGCAAGAACTGGCTTGCAGCTAAGTCCCCGAGTGGGAGGGATGCTCTCACTCGCAGTAATTTTTTAACTTAGGCGAGGACTGGCTCACTGCTAAGCCCCCGAGTGGGAGGGATTCTCTCACTCGGAGTAATTTTTTAACTTAGGCGAGGACCGGCTCGCAGCTAATTCCCCGAGTGGGAGAGATGCTCTTACTTGGAGTAGATTTTTAATTTATGCGAGGACTGGCTCGCGGCTAAGTCCCCAACTGGGAGGGATGTTCTCACTCGGAGTAGTTTTTTAACTTAGGCGAGGACTGCCTCGCGGCTAAGCCCACGAGTGGGAGGGATGCTCTCACTCAGAGTAATTTTCTAACTTAGGCAAGGACTGACTCACGGCTAAGACATCGAGTGGGAGGGATGCTCTCACTCTAAGTAATTTTTCAACTTAGGCGAGGACTGGCTCGCGGCTAAGCCCCCGAATGGGAGGGATGCTCTCACTCGGAGTAGATTTTTAACTTAGGCGAGGACTGGCTCGCGGCTAAGCCCCCGAGTGGGAGTGATGCTCTCACTCAGAGTAGATTTCTGACTTACGTGAGGACTGGCTCGCGGCTAAGCCCCCGAGTGGGAGGGATGCTCTCACTGGGAGTAATTTTCGAACTTAGGCAAGGACTGGCTCAGGGCTAAGCCCCCGAGTGGGAGGGATGCTCTCACTCGGAGCAGATTTTTAGCTTAGGCGAGGGCTGGCTCGCGGCTAAGCCCCCGAGTGGGAGGGATGCTCTCACTCGGAGTAGGTTTTTAACTTATGCGAGGGCTGGCTTGCGGCTAAGCCCTGAGTGGGAGGGATGCTCTCACTCGGAGTAGATTTTATAACTTAGGCAAGGACTGGCTCACAGCTAAGCCCCCGAGTGGGAGGGATGCTCTCACTCGGAGTAGATTTTTAATTTAGGTGAGGACTGGCACGCGGCTAAGACCCCGAGCGGGAGGGATGATCTCAGTTGGAGTAGATTTTTTAACTTAGGCGAGGATTGGCTCGCGGCTAAGCCCCCGAGTGGGAGGGTTGCTTTCACTTGGAGTAGATTTTTTACTTAGGCGAGGACTAGCTCGCGGCTAAGCCCCCGAGTGGGAGGGATGCTCTCACTCGGAGTATATTTTGAACTTAGGAGAGGGTTGGCTCACGTCTAAGCCCCCGAGTGGGAGGGATTCTCTCTCTCAGAGTTGATTTTTTAACTTAGGTGTGGACTGGCTTGCGGCTAAGCTTCCGAGTGAGAGGGACGGTCTCACTCGGAGAAGTTTTTGAAATTAGGTGAAAAACTTGTTCGCAACTTAGGCACCCACTAGGGGTTTGGAACATGCACTTATGCGAGAGAAACTATCATAGGACTGCTGGAGTCATGTCTTGGATAAACAATCTAAAAGTACTCTTATTACATCTCGACAATCCGATTGTTAAGTATAGAATTGATGAAGAAGATCTGCGTTCCTGGCGCACGGCTCATCAATCTTCTTTGCGAGGTTGTAGAGATGGTAGGCCCCATTGTGCAACACCTTGGTGATGATGAAGGGACATTCCCATGCGGGGGCTAGCTTGTGTGGTCACTACTGATCCACTTGGAGCACAAGGTCTCCTTCTTGAAATGCTCGACCCTTGACGTTCCTTGCATGGAATCGAAGAAGGTCTTGCTGATAAACAGTCAACAGTATCAGGGCCATCTCTCGTTCTTCTTCGAAAAGATCGATGACGCCCTACCGTGCTTGTTCTGCCTCAGCTTCTGAGTAGAGTTCCACTCGGGGTGAATTGTGGAGGAGATCACTGGGCAGCATGGCTTCGGCTCCATACACCATGAAGAAAGGGGTGCGGTTAGTGGACCGGTTAGGAGTCGTCCTTAAACCCCACAGGATAAATGGTAGTTCGGTCACCCAGGCTCCAGCTGCATGCTCGAGGTCACACATGAGTCATGGCTTCAACCCCTGAAGGATAAGACCATTCGCCCTCTCAGCTTGACCATTCGACTGCGGGTGCGCAACGGATGAGTAATCTAACCGAGTGCCTTGGGTGGCGCAGAAGTTCCTGAATTGTTCTGAATCAAAGTTTGATCCATTATATGTAATGATATTGTGTGGAACTCCATACGTGAATATCAACGCCCTCATGAACTTGATGGCTGTTCGTGAGTCTAGTTTCTTAATAGGTTTAGCCTCAATCAACTTGGTGAATTTGTCGAGTGCTACAAGCAGATGAGTGAAACCGCTCCTGCCGGTCCTGAGTGGTCCAACCATGTCCAATCCCCACACAGCAAACGGCCAGACGAGTGGAATGGTCTTCAAAGCAGATGCAGGTTTGTGGGACAAATTCGCATAGAACTGATATCCTTCGCAATGCTAAACGATCTCCTTAGCAGTTTCATAGGCACGTGGCAGAAAATACAGCTCGTTATGCTTTGGCCACAATTGTCCGAGAGGATGCATGATGACCACAGGTCCCCGAGTGGATTTCTTCCAAAATCAGTTGACCCTCTTCTGGAGAAATACATCGTTGGGCTATGCCAGTGTGTTGGTGGGAAACGACACCTATGGGGTCACAGGAATCCCTACTACGGTTGCGGGGTGCGGGGTTGTGAGAAGAGTAGGATTAGCAATCGGCACGAGGATCGTATGCCTAGGTTCGGGCCACAAGGATGTGTAAAACCCTAGTCCTGCTTGGTGGATGTATTGAGTGTTCATGAGCTCTCGAACTAGCTACGGATGTTGTGTGGTTCCAAAGAGCCTTGCCATGCAAACACATCGACATTTGCCCGAAGGAAAGTGACGAGCTCGCTTTCCTATTTGCTATCGAGGGTGGAGCTTATGGTAAAAGATCCCCCCGTACCGTCCTCCTTGACGGGCACCTTCTTGGTCTCTAGTGGTGCAGCTCTGGACTTCTTGCTCTTGCCGGCGGAGCTCTCTGGCACGTCCTCAACGGGAGCGCAACACCCCGAATAGGTGCACTTGCCGGAGTAGGTGTGAGGGGTCTCGCCGGTCTTCCTCCCTCCTGGGGCTCCGTCGGCAGGAGCAGGTGCCTTGGCGGCAGTTGCTGCAACTGCTTCCCGGTAGAGTTGGTCAGCGCAAATCAACGCATCTTTCTTGTCGGAGGGGATGGTGATGATGTTCATCGGCCCGGGCATCTTCAGCGTGTTGTAGGCATAATGTGAAGCCGCCTTGAACTTGGCTAGTGCTGGGCGGGCGAGGATCCCGTTGTAGGGCAACGGGATCTCGGCTACATCGAAGATAATCCTCTCCATCATGTGGTTCAGCTAACCTCCAAACGTCACAGGCAGCATGACCTTTCCTTTCGGCTGGCTCCTCCCCGGGTTGACCCCTTGGAACGTGCCCGTTTCCTCGAGGTCTCCATCAGGGATTTGCAGCCTCTTGATCACAACGGGCGAGATCAAGTTTAGACCGGCCCCGCCATCAACCAGCATCTTTGTTACCTTGAGGTTGCGGATTGTTGGTGAGACCAACAATGGCAAGCACCCGACCGTGGTAGTACGGTCGGGGTGGTCCTCGGTGTCGAAGATGATAGGCGTGCTGGACCACCTCAGTGGCTTCCGTGCATCGACCGACAGCTCCACCGCTGTGATCTCACGCGCCCACTGCTTGAGCTGGCGGTGGGATGTATGCAGCGAGGCGCCATCGTCGATGCACATGGCTTCTGTGGCTTTCTGAAACTCGTGCTCCCCGGACTTGTCGTCCTCGTCAAGATCATTGTATTCCTGCTTCTTGTCGCGTCCCCAGGCGGGCCTCTCCTGCTGATTGTCTTTGCTGCAGCGGCCCCCTTGGCCGCCATGTTTCTTGCCGGATCCCTCGGCACCTTCTTGGCCTTTCTCCTTGTCCCGCCGTTCGTATTTGGCTTTCTGCTTCTCAACGAGCAGCTCCACTTGCCGGCAATTCTGGAGATCGTGGCCTTTGGTGCGATGGATCTTGCAATACTGCTTGTCGGAGCCCCCTGGCTTGTCGGTAGCCGCCAAGGCCCGGCAAGCGGCACACCTGGCAACTTCCTTGCCGGGGTCACTTGCCTTGGGTTTCTTGGTGGCGCCGGTATCGTCAGATCCCTCAACGGCAAGCGTGGTCTTGCTCCGGCGCTTCTTGTTACGGCGCCGGCCCTTCTTCGCCGGGGTGGCGGTATCATACAAGGAGTCGGTTTCCGTGTCGGCATCTTCGCCGGGGTACTTCCTTCCCTCATCAGCGCAAGCGCACCGATCAGCCAAAACATAAAGTTCGGCCACATCCCTGACCTTGTTCATTGCCAGCTCTTCACGCATCTTACGATTGCGCACATTCTGATGGAACGCACTGATCACGGCGGCAGGATGAACATCGGGGATGCTGTACTACACTCGGCTAAACCTTTGGATGTACTTGCGCAAGTTTTCTCCTTCCTTCTAGGGGATGATATGCAGATCACTCGCCTGGCCATGAGCTTGGTGGCCTCCAGTAAAGGCGCGAACAAACTCATGACACAGATCCGCCCAAGAAGAAATGGAGTCTACCGGCAAGTGCATCAACCATGACATAACATTGGGCTTGAATGCTAACGGAAAGTAATTGGCAAGCACCTTGTCGTCACGGGCCCCAGAAGCTTGCATCGTGATGGTGTAGATGCTGAGGAACTCCGACGGGTGAGTCTTGCCGTTGTACTTTTCACCAACGTCGGGCTTGAACGTGCGGTGGGAGGTCCACTAGAACTGCCGCAGCTCACGGGTGAAGGCCGGACAACCTACCTCGTAAGGTAAGCCACCGTAGCCCCCAGTGCTGGGTGGTCCATAGGGTCCCTGCCCGCCTGTCCGACTGGTGGCACGCGTCATGCCGGCGCTCGATGGTGGTTTGAGCATCTTCATGAACTCGCTCCCGAAGAACTTGGCGTTGGTCGCGGTGGGTTCGCGGGTCGGACGATGCTATGGAGATATCATCGCAAGCGTCGTCGCGATGGACCGACACCCGCGGTGGTCCGGATGGAGGAGGGGGGTGCACCGTGGCCGCATCGCCTCCGGCCCGGCCCGGCCTCCGCTGGCATGCGGTGGCCCAACGGAGCGATGGCCCACGGGTCCCGCCGGCCTCAACTCACCGTTGTTGGCGATGTCGACGAGGCTCTAGACGGTAGCCCTCCATTCGTCGAGCTTCCCTGCGGCGGGAGGAAAATCGAGGAGCAGCTGCACGCGCTAGGGCTTCTGCTGGCGTGGGTGGTGGCGAAAGTTGTGTGGACCGCGATGTGCCTCGACTTCTAACCGCATTAGAAGGAGCCGCGTCACGGCCCCGTAGCCATTCGCCATCCCCGTCAACACCTCGGCGCGCATGTTGGCCTCCCTCATCATGTGAAGGGCGCTGGGGACTCTTCCCAGGACGGCGCCCAGGGTCACCATCAGGGCGGCGTGGCTGGTCACGCACAACCTGAGAAGAGTGCACCGTGGGCACCTGTTTTGGCATC
Organism: Triticum aestivum; assembly: GCF_018294505.1. NCBI lineage: Eukaryota > Viridiplantae > Streptophyta > Magnoliopsida > Poales > Poaceae > Triticum > Triticum aestivum. The sequence goes on along the minus strand of NC_057810.1, from coordinate 286,644,788 downwards.
TTGGAGGCCGCCGTGCCACCGTCTGGCGGGATGACGGCGCCCGTGGAGGGCCCCGCGCCGCTTGCGGGGGGGCCGACTCCGTCTCTGGAGCCCGCGACTGGTGGCTCATCGCCTGGCGCGCGAACAACGCCGCTCGCCAGGCCTGAGCCGCTAGGGTGATGTGGATGTTCGTGGGCCGCTCCACAGGTTCTCTCCGCGACTGGCCCGCTACTGGTCCGCACCAGTACTGGCAGTCCAGTCCTGGACGAACCGATCGCCGTGGTCGTCTTCTTCTTAGGAGCCATGGTGATGAAGAATAGCTAGGTCAACTGCTAGACCAGATTCTCACAATTGCGCCCCCTACCTGGCGCGCCAAAGATGTCGGTGGGAAATGGCACCTATGGGATCACAAGAATCCCTACTACAGTTGAGGGGCGTGGGGTTGTGAGAAGAGCAGGATTAGCAATCGGCATGAGGATCGTTTACCCAGGTTCGGGATGCAAGGATGCGTAAAACCCTAGTCCTGCTTGGTGGATGTATTTAGTGTTCTTGAGCTCTCGAACTAGCTACGAATGTTGCATGGTTCCAAAGAGCCGTATCCTTTTCCTGTATGACATGGGCCTCCTTTTATAGGCGAAAAGGGCTGCCACAGTGGCACACAGGAGGTGGAAAGAGCCTACAGTGTTGCGAGCTTATCGCCCATATTACAGGACAAGATGCATTTAATGCATGGCTTAGGTGTCCCTCACTTTATTGGGGACGGGAGCGAGGCCCGTCACGTCCGTCCCTGCTCTTCCTTTCTTCGACATGCGCCTTGGCCAGCGATGCATGCGGTGCCATGTAGGCAGGCAAGCAGCTGAGGTGGCGCGGTGGTGGAGCCTCCACGAAGATCTGCATGCCGCCACGCAGGTGCGTGCTGAGTTGGCCTGGAAGCTGCATGTTGCCACGTAGGTGCTTGCCCAGCTGGTTGGGCTGGCAGCTGCATGCGAACGGCGGCGGGGAGTTGGTCGGTGCGGGCCTGGCAGTGGCCCTGTTGTCGCCTCTGGCAAGGGTCTTGTCGGGTGGCCTGGCAAGGGTCTTGCCGGGTGGCCTGGCAAGGGTCTTGTCGTGGCGTGCTGGCGTCCCCGACAAGGATCTTGCCGGGGGTCTTGTGGATTTCTTCGTTAAGGGTCTTCGGTGACGATTGTTGCCTCTCAACCCCCATCTGATCTTGAGCATTCTGTGTTTTCACAAAGATCTGCATGCCACCACGTAGGTGCCTCCCAAACCCTGGTCCAACATGATTGTTGACATTGGAGGCCGTGGGTTCAAGGGTGGCTCGCTCCGCCGGTGTGGGCGAGCTGCCCCGGCAAGGGCCTTGCCAGGGCTGCTGAGGTTGCCCCGGCAAGGGTCTTGTCGGGGAAACCTGCTTCATCCATCTGCACTTTGTGGCCTTGGTCCTTGATGTTGCCTTGTTTGTCTCGAGCCTTCGGCTTCTCTCCGGCTTCCCTCCTTTGCCCTGCTATGTGTGGTCATGGCGCGTGGCTTCGGCTGCCCGTGCACAAGTAAAGGGGTCAAAAGGACAGCCCCAACTTTTGTATACCAACAGGAGCCCCCGGGCCTGGGCTATACATAAGCGTGACACGTTGTTGGGCCAGGCCCAGAACGGTGCGGGCAGGCGGGGCAGATTTTACCGTGGTAACTGCTCCGTCTGCTGCGCTTCCTCATGACCCGCGTTGAACGCGCGATGTGGGGTTTGTGGGCGCGTGTGTGACGGAAGCATGCTGGCGTCATCCTGAGGTGGACAGTAAAGAGGCGGCTTGCGTGTCTCTTCGAGACCGCAGGGCCACTGCTCATTTACTGCCCTCCCTTGGGAACCGTTGCTCCACGCGTCCTACTGCGCCCATCCCTCGCGCCATGTTCGTTGCATGCACGATGGCAGAGCGAATGATAGGCGCGTGGGATGTGGGAAGTCGCGCGTGCATGGGTCGATTCCCACGTGCCTTCAATGGAGCGGGGAGGGCGGTCGATGGCCCCGCTTGCTGTCACTTGAACGGGCCGGATTAGCCGAGAGGGGGCGGCCGAGCCTCGCCCCCGCCCCTTTATAAAGAGGGGAGCGGGAGGAACAGCGCTTCTCAATCCTTCGTCATCTTCCTCTCCCCGTTCACGCTTCCTCCTTTCTTCTGCCATGGCGAGGGGGCGTGGCGATGCTTCATCAGTGGCGGCCAGGGTCTCAGCTAGACAATGCATCGCTCCTCCCCAAGAGCTCGTAGTGGCAGAGCCAGCCGCTAGAGGGAGGGGAGGGGCGAGGTCGAGGCCATCGTGGCGCTCGAGGGAGCGGAGGACGGGGCGGCAGATTGGCCTCGCCTCCGCCAGCAGCCCCTCCTCCGATGGAGGGCCACGTCGGGGACAACCCTTGCGAATTCTTCATTAGGATGCACCAGCAACCGCGTCGTCGTCTTCACCTCCCAACTCCATTTGCGCGGGAGATGGAGCTGGATCCGCCGCAGGCGTTGCAGCTGCATATGAGGGGTTGCGGGAACAGCAGCACATGGGCCGACGTCGAGTTCCCCGCACCTCACATCATGTATCTCCGCCGAGGATGGAAAACCTTTGCTCGCATCCACAACTTGACGGAGGGGCTCACTCTCCATTTCAAACTAATGGAGGGTGGCCTCCTCTCCGTCAAGATCTTCGGGCACTCGGGGACTCGCGTAAGGTGCTGCGTGGAGAGCTCTTCTGACGATGAAGATTCCTCCTCGAGCGAGAGTGGCGAGGAAGTCAGCGGCAGCGACGACGAGGGTAGCGGGCGGCAGGATGACGGGTCCGACTAGGCGTCGGGCGCCGCTACGGGCGGCAACAGCGACACCATCATCCGTGTCGCCTACTCCTTGAACTTCTCAGGGTCGTCTCCTTGGGCGGCTGGCGTAGGGAGGCTGTGGAAGAGGAAGAGGGCGGGCAGCAAGGCCGTCAAGTCGGAGTACGCGTGCATCGATGACTTCGTCGCATATTGACGTCCTGCCGCCTCGTCTTCGAGCTCTTCCTCCGGTGCCGCCATCACCATCCAGCCTTTGGACGGACGCCGAGATGTTCCCTTGGTGTCTTCTGCCACTCGTAGCTCGCCTATGCGCCCCTTTTTCCCTTCTGCTTTCTTGTTTCATTTCCTGTGGAGAGGGACAAGAAAGGGATTACGGGCATCTTATCTCTTTTTAGTCTTGTAAGCCTTTGGGCCTTTGTTAACTATAGAACTTGTAATCCCCTTGCTCATGTTTTTCATTTCGTATGAACTGTACCTGTATGGGATGTTTTTTAATGAAAAAGGGATGTTTGCCGGGTTTTTCATTCGCGGGTGGAACCCACGGCAAGGAGAGAATCCTTGTTATTTTTTAAGATAAACGTTTTTCGCCTGGCAATAGGCCTTGCCGTCCCCCCACTTCGCTCGACCTTTCTCACGCCCTTGGCGGAGGCAGGGATGAGGTGGGCTTAGGCTCCTCATTTCATTTCCTTGCTGCCGCGACTACGACCAAATTCGGCCCTAGGAGATAGTCCTAGGGTGCGGAAAGAGGGGAGCACGGTAGCCTAGGGATAAAACGAGGTTTCACATACCCCAATCCATAACAAAATGCAGGACAGAGGATAGAGAACTTATCTAGATTTGCAGCCCCCTACAACCTTGGCTTGCCGTGGATGGATCCTTGTGCTTGCAGCCCCCGGCAACTTCGGCTTGCCGGGGCCCGGACGCCGGTCCGTCCCCTTTCTTCCAAAATAGCTCGGCAAGAATACTTATGTGCCCTGCGAACCAAAGAAGAGAGAAAAGGATAGAGAGACGCCCACTCGAACTCTAAGCTAGGGGTTAGCCGCCGCCAAGCACTATCAACCCTAACCAAGGAAGAGACTAAACCTAGCATGCATGCTATAACTTAGGGCGCCAGCGCTTCTTTTATTTATGCTTAGGGTCTGCGCCTGGCTTTGTACAAAGGGTTACATGCCTTGCCGGCAAGGCTTGTACAAAAGGGTGGCTTGCCGGGAGGCCCGGCAGCCGCGCCTTATGGGTAAAACTTGCGGAGATGCTCGATGTTCCAGGAGTTGCTCACTGGAATGGCATCTTCGGTCTCCAGCTAGATTGCACCGGGGCTGGTGACTTGTGTTACCCTATAAGGGCCTTCCCACTTCGGCGTCAACTTGTTGGAATTCTTGGCTGACTGAACGTGCCGAAGAACAAGGTCGCCTTCCTCAAAGATCCGAGCATGAACCTTGCAGCTATGGTAGCGGCGCAAGGCTTGCTGGTAGCGTGCTGCTCTCACAGCCACCCCGAGACGATCTTCCTCAAGGAGTGTTGCGTCATCTTGCCGCAATCGCTCTTGCTCAAGCTCATCATAAGCGAGCACTCGAGGTGACCCGTATATGAGTTCCATGGGGAGAACTGCTTCTGCCCCGTAGACCAGGGCAAAGGGTGTCTGGCCGGTGGCTCGATTTGGCGTCGTTCTGATCGACCAAAGAACTGCCGGCAACTCATCAATCCAGTGTCCTATTGCGCAGCCTGTCAAAAGTCTTTGTTCTTAAGCCTCGCAGGACTTCAGCATTTGCTCTCTCCGCTTGGCCGTTGCTCCGTGGATGTGCCACGGAGGCAAAACAGACCCTACTGTCGAGATCCTCAATGAATTGCATGAAGGCATGTCTTGTGAAATATGTGCCGTTGTCGGTGATGATCCTGTTGGGCACCCCAAAACGGCACACTAGTCCCTTGAAGAACTTGATGGCTGACTGCGCCGTCACCTTCCTCACTGCTTCCACCTCTGGCCACTTTGTGAACTTGTCGATTGCAACGTAAAAGTACTCAAAGCCCCCGACGGCACGGGGGAAGGGGCCCAATATGTTGAGCCCCCAGACCGAGAAGGGCCAGGAGAGAGGGATAGTTTGAAGGGCTTGAGATGGTTGATGAAGCTTTTCGAATTGAACTGGCACGCTTCACACTTGGTTACTAGTGCCGTCGCATCCTGGAGGGCGGTGGGCCAGAAGAAACCTTGTCGGAAAGCCTTGCCGGCAAGGGCCCTTGACCCTTTGTGGGAGCCACATATGCCTCCATGTATCTCTGCCAACAGCTTTAGTCCTTCCTCCCGGGAGATGCACTTCAATTTCACCCGATTCGGTCTTTTTCTGTACAATACGTTATCAACGAATTGGTACAGAGCAGACCGGCGGGCTACTCTTTCTGCCTCTTCCTGCTCTTCAGCAAGCTCTCCTTTTTGGAGGAATCGGACGGTGTGCTGCGCCCATGCCGGAGCCTGTGGCTCGACGACAAGGACCAAAGGCATCTCTTCTGCCACGGGAACGGACGTCTCTAAGGCCATGGCCTGAGGCCCTGCCAGAGTCGGTTGCCCCACGGCAGGATCGGCATCCACCGCAACATCTTCGCCAGCGGCTTCGTGGAGCGCGGTGGGGAAGTACTTGCCGGAGCCTAGCTTCCTCCGCTTGTTCTGCCCGGTTGACGGCTCGACGGATGGTTGAGTTAACTGAAGCACAAAAGTACCTAGTTCCATAGGTAGCTTGAGGGCAGCACGCTTTGACAGGTAATCAGCAATGTTGTTCTCCGTCCGAGGGACATGCTCTGCTTGTATACCGTCAAAGTGCTCATCCAGTTTCCTCACCTCATCTACGTAAGCTTCCATCAATGGGCTTTGATAATCTTTGTTGATCTGCCTGACGAGGAGCTATGAGTCACCCTGACGATGAGCTTTTTGACTCCAAGGTCCGCCGCGATCCTGAGACCGGCAAGCAAACCCTCGTACTCAGCGGTGTTGTTAGTTGACATCTCCCAGGGGAAGTGCATCTGGATGGCATACTTGAGGTGCTCTCCGATGGGCGCGACAAGTAGCACACCAGCACCGGCGCCTTGCAGCGAAAAGGCCCCATCAAAGTACATGATCCAGTTGCGGCTCGTTTCCTTGCCAGGGAGATTGGTCTCCTGCACCTCTTCATCGGGCGTTGAGGTCCATTCTGCAACAAACTCTGCCAAGACTCTTCTCTGAATCGTCGAGGTACTTTCGAACTTTAAACTGAAACTTGACAATTCCAGGGCCCATTCCACGATCCTCCCCGTTGCATCTGGGTTATGCAGTATCCGCTGCAATGGGAGGCGGGTGACCATCGTGATCTCGTGCGCTTAGAAGTAATGGCGCAGCTTCCTCGAGACCATAAGGAGGCCGAAGAGCAGCTTTTGCACACCTGAGTACCTCAACCTAGCCCCTGCAAGAGGGAGCTGACAAAGTAAACAGGGTGTTGTGTCATTTTCTTCTTTTGCGCCACTTCACCCGGTCGCGTGGGCCCTGTCGCACTGGCGTCAGCCCCCGCCTGAAAGTGCGTTATATCGACTAGAGAGGGGTGAATAGGCGATTTTTATGAATTCTTCACTTAGGAATTTGCTGGTGGGGAAATTCCTTAGCGAAGAACTACTTGCAGCGGAATAAGTACTCAGAAGTAAACATAATAGGATACAAGCATGGTCATCATGATGAAATGAAGACTAGCACAGAGTACAGAAAGTGTAAACACAGGATAACAAGATGAAGACAAACAGACTGAAGAACTTGAACTGAGGAATTTGTGAAAGTCTTCAGTCAAAGTCTTCAAGCACAGATATGAACAAACATTCAACACAGTAATGAGGAAATGAAAGGGTTGAGGAGATAGAACCAGTTAGTTGGTGAAGACAATGATTTGGTAAACCAGTTCCAACTGCTGTCTCAGTTGTACGTCTGGTTGGAGCGGCTGAGTATTTAAACTCGAGGACACGCAGTCCCGGACACCCAGTCTCTGAGCCGCAACTCAGGACACCCAGTCCTCACTGTATTCTCCTTAAACTAAGACCACGCAGGCCTCGTCCAATCACTCATGGTAAGTCTTCAGGTGACTTCCAAACCTTCACAGACTTGGTCACTCGGCGATCCACAATTCCTCTTGGATGCTCTAGACCTTGACGCCTAACCGTCTGGAAGAAGCACAGTCTTCAAAGGTAACAAGCGTCGGATCCACGTGGGATCAATTTCTTCAGTGATGCTCAATCACTTTGGGTTTGTGGGGGTTTGGTTTTGGGATTTTCCTCACTTGATGATTTTCGCTCAAAGTCCTCGGAGGATGGGTTGCTCTCAAATGACAAGTGTCAAGTTCTCTCGGAGCAGCCAACCAACTAGTGGTTGTAGGGGGCGGCTATTTATAGCCTAGGGAGCAGCCCGACATGATAAGACATAAATGCCCTTCAATGATATGACCGTTAGGTGGATAAGATATTTTGGGACAGCCGGCGCGCAGCACAGCAACGGTCGGAAATTTGACTCTCAAATTCCTCAGGGCTATCATGTTCCTCACTGTGTAGGCAATTCGCACTGGCGAATTCCTAACTCCTCAGTCAGAGCAAAGTCATCAGTGACCAGTAGAACTGCGTCTCTGTCACTGAAGAAATTGACTGAACTGTATGAGATTTCCAATGGCTTCACTCGAAGGGATTGGTAGGTGTAGGATTTTGAGTTGAGCATCACATGGAAATTTTTCCTTAGTATTTCCTCGACCCCCTTTAACAGTACAGTGTTTCCTATGACTCAAGAAAGAGAAAATGAAACTACGAAAACAAAAGTCTTCACGCTTCATGTTCCTCAAATGAATACCAAGTCTTCAAGGTCACACCAATTTCTTCACTTTCAAAGTCTTCAGAAAGTCTTTAGAATATCAAAGTCTTCAGTCGAAGAACTTCATTTTTAGGGGTCGACTTTCTCTGTAAATATCAAACTCCTCAGAGACTAATAGACCTGTGTACACTCACAAACGCATCAGTCCCTTAACCTATAAGTCTTCAATACACCAAAATCACTAAGGGGCACTAGATGCACTTACAATCTCCCCCTTTTTGGTGATTGATCACAACATATGTTAAGTTTTCAACGGGGATAAATATATGAAGTGTAAATACTGATATTGAGGAATTTGATTGCAAGATATAGAAGAACTCCCCCTGAATATGTGCATAGTGAGGAATTTGCTTTTGAGGCAATGCACATTTGAAGAATTGAATCATGGAGATCTCCCCCTATATCTTGTAATTCATACACGCATTTGATATGTGATATGAAGAATTTGAAATGCATGATGAAATATGGTGCCTGATGAAATTCAGCATGCATGCAATAATATTAACGAGGAATAAGCATGCAGAATATCACATCAAAAGTATCAGAGCACAGTGCATCAAAAGTATCAGAGCACCATGCACCGTGCAAAAGTATCAGGGCACCATCGGGTTTAAGATTACAACTCAATCCAGTAAAAAGTTTCAGAAGAACGAGAGTTGTAACTTAACAAAACGCCCATAATATAAACCCGCTTGAAGACTAACTCAGATTTCTCCCCCTTTGTCATCAAATGACCAAAAGGATTGAAACTGAGGACTAACGCCCCTGAAGAATTTCAAGTTGATGGAGGAGCGCCAGCGTCGTCGGGGTTGTTTGTTGAAGTAGGGCCTGCCGCAGTGTCGTCCAAATCTTCATACTCATCAGTTTCACGCGATGAAGAATAAGAGCTGGCCACCAGATCAGGAACTTTGACTCTCTTGAATTTCTTCGGAGGAGGTGCAGACCAGTCAAATGCTTCCTGGAGACCCATAGTCTTCAGTTCTTCCACGCTATATACATGAGTGAGAACAGCCCAGGTGCGGTTGAGGGTTTCATGAAGATGATAATGATTTTTCTTCACTGCATTATGGGTTGAGGTCATGTTGTGAAGAATTGCAGCAAACTGATGCTTCACCCATTTGTGATTGCGATCAACCTTCTGATGAAGACTGAGGAGTAACTCACGATCAGTCATCACCCTGGGTGCTGTGGCTTGAGGCTTTTGCTTGGCTGAGGTATTTGCGGCAGTGTCATGTGTGGCAGAATCGTCATTGGTAGAGTAAGATGTAGCCAGACGAAATTGACCATCCAATGGACGAGTGCCTTCATCGATCACAGCAGCTGCCTTGCCTTTATCATCAGATGATGAAACTGGTCGCTTGAGGACTTCAATAGGAGGCAAGTAGCTACCATGGTTCAGAGTGTCAGCCTTGTAATTCAGTGAAGATCTTGCCCTTATGAATCTCATAATCCAAGGCGCATAGGGCTTCAGCTCGAATGGTGACATTGCAACATTTGCAAGAGTCCTCATGAAGAAATCATGGAAGTTGACGGGAACGCCATGAATGATGTTGAAAAGCATGTTCTTCATGATGCCAACGACATCCTCATCATTTGAGTCGTGGCCTTTGATGGGACTCATTGTCTTTGTCAGGATTCGATAGACAGTCCGGGGCACATAGAGCAAGTCCTTGACGAGGAATTTGGTTCGTGGGGCCTGCCCTGGCTTCAAAGGCTTCATGAGCACTTGCATATAGTGATTCGTCAGTTCAGGGTCATTGTAGATGCAACGTGCACTGTCATGGGGAGGATCAAGAGGAAGGACACGAAGCAATTCAGTTGCCGGTGCCTTGTAGTGAGTGTTTTCGGTCATCCAATCCAACACCCATGAATTGATGTCTTCAGCATCTCCGGTGATATGCAGTGTGGCGTAGAACTGAAGAATGAGTTCTTCATTCCAATCACAGATATCAGTGCAGAAATTCAGTAGTCCTGCATCGTGAATAACCCTGAGAACTGGCTCGAAGCACGGCAGAGATTCCATATCCACATGAGGAATATGTTCATGATCGAAGATTTTGTCCTTGTCAAAGAGCACTGAGGAATAGAAGTTGGCTTGAGTAGCAGTCCAGAAACGTCTCTTCCTTATGCGAGCAGAGTCATATGGATTATAATCAGTGAAGAACACATGCTCAGAAAAGAAGTCTTCAGCCTTGAATTTTTGCTTGCTTGAGAACGGATTCTTCGGCTTGGGCAAAGGAGTGTCAGTGATTTGCAGCACAACCTCGGGAATCGCGAGCTCAGGTACTTCAGGCTGAGGAATTTCTGGTTCCTCTTCTTGTGCAACTTGAGGATCAACAGCAGCTGGTTCTTCAGCACTAGCGGCTGGAATTTCTTCATGAACAGGTGAAGTGGGATGAGTTTCTTTAGAGCCCATTTGAACAGTTGTAGCCGGGGACTGAGGAATCTGTTGAATAGGAGTGAAGAGAGGAGTATTAGGATGCTGACTTTCCCAAAAGTCATCATTCATCATTGGTGTAGTGCATCCAATATCCACATCTTCATCTTCATTTTCAATTTCCTTAACACCAGCCTCTTCAGCTGTGAACTGAGGCATAGGTGAGGAAACGACGGGCGTTGAAGGAAATGCTTCCACTTCAATTTCTTCATCAAGCTGCTCTGACGTAGCAGCAGAATGATTTTCTTTATCAGATCCGCTTGGGATCTTGTAGTCTTCTCCATAAGGAACAATTTCCTTTGATGACATGGAGGAAATCAGAACGGCATCAATAGGATTTTCAAGAGAGCTGGTCATTGGCTTCATTTTCTTCGCAGATGAAGAATTTGACGCAGCTGATGCCTTCCTTTTCTTCACTGCAGCTCACTCTGCAGCCTTGGTCTTCTTCACTTCATAGGCAGAAGGAAGAATTGGAGTTGGTGTTGGTGCGGGAGGAGCTGAGGACTGTGGTTGATTTTCTTCAGGCGCAACTGATGCAGTTGCCCTGATTTCTTTAGTTTCTTCAAGCGCACCACTAGTGGATGCCCTGGAAATTTCTTCAGCGGCTAGGATGGAGTCATCAGCCCTGGAACTTGTATTTTCATCAGCAGGCTGAAAGTCATCAGCGGTGCTGGCATGTTCTTCAGCAGGCTGAGCAGAGTTTGCAGCCTGAGGATTTTCTTGTTGCGATGGGGCTGCAACAGTTGACATTTTCTTCGTCAGGTTGACGAATCGCACTTTGGCTCCTTGCCAATCAGCATAGTATGCATCAAAGTCTTTGCTGAGGGCTTGGATCTCAGATTGAGCCTTGATAAGTTCTTCGGGTGTCAGTCTGACAACATTCTTCTTTAGAAGCTTCTCCTTTCTAGATTGAGCCTTCTTGATTTCACGTGCCTTTTCAAACTTCCATTTCTCTTGAGAGATGAAATGGTTCAGCATGTGACTTTGACCGGGAGTCAGAGGCAGATCAGGCATTGGAGTGTTTGGATCCTTGTGCCAGAGATCAATGTAATTGAGGATCTTCTTCGGATCCAAAAGCAGTGGCACAGATGTGCCTTTGGCTCTAGCGGCCTTGACTTGTCTGTCTCTGATGATTTCCGCAAGTTCTTCATCAGAAGATTCATCATTAGATGGCACTTGGAATGCAACCTGTTTCGTCCTTGGACTTGGCCGAGGACCGCGTCCAACTATTGCTTTAGTCTTCAACGGAGTGGGGGCTGATGAGGACATTGGTGCAGCTGAGGAACTTGCTGAGACACCAGAAGCAATTGAGAAACCCTGAGTCCATTGACATGTAGCCAGATGCACAGGAGTTGAGGACTTTGAGGGAGCTGCTGAGGACTTTGGTGGAGCAGTAGCAGTCTGAGGAATTTGCCATGAGGGCGCTGATGGTGAAGCACTTGGCTTACGAGCAGGCTTCTTCGGCATTGATTTCCTCGGTTTGACCGAGGTCTCAGCGGCAGCAGCAGCGGCAGAATCCTCATTGAATTTCCTCACTGCCTCCTTGGCTTGTCTTGCCAATTTTGCTTGGCGCCTAGCCCACTCTTCAGGAAAATCCTCACCACGCTTGATGCTGGTGGGATCAGCTACTTGGCCAGGTGCCAATGGAGCTCTAGGGCACGGAGGATTGAGGGCGAATTTCTTCATGTACTTTGGAGTAACATATCGATATTCCCTCCATTCTCTGGCCCATCTTCGTTCAATCCTCTGAATGCGCACTTTGCGCTGATTCTTGTTTTCTTTGCCAAACTTGGCTTCATCAGGTGTGCAATAATCCTTATAGAGTTCATCAGGGATTTCGAAAGCAGTCATGACCTCCGGTTTCTTTCCTCCTTTCTGCGGTCTCTTTCCTTCAGCCATTTTCTTCACATGAGGAATTTGAACAATTGAACACTCTGAAGAAGTATGCAGTTTTTCTTCAAGGAACGCTGCAAATGAGTTAAGTTGATGAGAACCTAGTGATTCAGCAGCGGACATGAGTACCTGTGAACAGAGTGTAGGTGCGAGGAATTTGGAGAGGTCATATGCGTTCTCAGAAGATTTTTCGAAAAGACAAGTTTTGAGGAATTTGACCAGTTGAGCCTTGAGGAATTTCACTAAGCATTCTTGTCTTAGGTTCCAGAGTTGTACAGATCGAAAATCCGCACAATTGAGGAATCTTGAAGAAAATGAGTGCTTAGAGAGATGGATGAAGAGCATACAGTGTGTGAGGTGTTCATATGTGTGAAGATTTGAAGAATAAAACACCTTTGAAGATTTTCAGGAAAACTTGAGAATCAAAGTGAGTAATAAAAGTAACTTTTAATTACCCGAACTGAAGAACACGACGAACTGAGATGAACAGCGGTGAAGTTCGTCAAGTTAGATCACCCACGCCCTAACTTGGCAGAGGGAGAAAACTACGGCGACGGCGGAGTGAAGATTTCCGCAGTAGGTGCAGTGAAGCTCTTCCTCACCGGCGATGATGGAGTAGCGGCAGCGCTAGGGTTTGAGGAGCTCGAGCGAGAGAGAGCGATCGAGCGGAGTAAATGAAGTGAGGAAGGGGAGAGGGGTATTTATAACCGCGGTAAAAACTGTTCGCCCGAAGATTTTGGGACGAACATGCCCCTGCCCTTTCTCCTTCACACGACATGTGTCACCCACGTACTATGCAGATGAGATCGTGTAAGATCGTGGGTGATTATAATAATGCATCATGGGATGCGAAACGGTTTGAGCGGTAAAACCGAAAATCTGGATAAGATTTGTTTTAAAGTTTCGTTCGCAATTTCTTCAGCTGACAAGGACACAGTGAAGACTTTGAACGAGTTTCAAATAGAACGCACATGAAGAATTTGTGAATAGATTGGGTTGAGTATAGCATAGAAGGGGAAGGTTCTGATCACATTCACTTAGCAGAAAAAACAACTTGAAGAAATAGCCATAAGTGAATGCTGTAGAGGACATAAACTCATATATATATATATAGCCAATGAAGAAAAACGACGGAAACAGTGAAGATTTTGCAAAGTTGAAGAGTTTGAAAAACTGAAGAATTTCAAAAATGAGGAAAAACTCAAATTGAAGATTTTCAACTTTTTGTGGTGGCGTGGCCCACCGTATAAGAATGATGATTTCAGACACCGCGTACAATTGTCATAGGGTTCTGAGAATCAAATTCTTCATTAATTTCTTCACACTTAGAGTGTTATTCTTCATTGATTGAAGAAAAACATTTCTTCATGTGTTGCACATCTAAGTCATCAATTTTGCATAAGTGTTAGGATGTGTGTCTTTTTCAAAGAACATTCGAAGATTCTAAGATATTTAGCTCACACCGCAACTTGCTAAATCTCTTCTCATCCAAGGGCTTAGTGAAGATATCAGCTAGCTGTTCTTCAGTCTTCACGTGCTTGATGGAGATGTCGCCCTTCAACACATGATCACGAAGAAAATGATGACGAATTTGAATGTGCTTTGTCTTCGAGTGCTGAACTGGGTTGTGTGCAATCTTGATGGCACTCTCATTGTCGCAGAGGAGAGGCACATTCTTCACGTTGACGCCATAGTCCTTGAGGGTTTGCTTCATCCAAAGCAGTTGAGCACAGCACGAGCCAGCAGCAATGTATTCAGCTTCAGCAGTAGATAGTGATACGCAGTTCTGTTTCTTCGAGGACCAACATACCAAAGATCGTCCGAGGAAATGACAAGTGCCAGAAGTTGACTTGCGGTCCACACGATCACCAGCATAGTCAGAGTCAGAATATCCAATGAGATCAAAAGCAGAGCCCTTGGGGTACCATAATCCTAGTGTTGGTGTGTGAGCTAGATATCGAAGAATATGCTTCACAGCCTTATGGTGTGATTCCTTTGGTGCAGCTTGAAATCGGGCACACATGCAAACACTAAGCATTATATCTGGCCTAGATGCACATAAGTACAATAAAGAACCAATCATGGAGTGGTATACCTTGTGATCAAAGTCAATACCATTTTCATCAGTGCATAGATGGCCATTTGTGGGCATAGGAATTTTGACGCCTTTGCAATCTTGCATGCCGAATTTCCTCAGTACATCTTTAAGGTATTTCTCCTGAGATATGAATATGCCATTGCGCTGCTGACGGATTTGAAGACCTAAGAAGAATTTCAACTCTCCCATCATAGACATTTGATATTCTTCACTTATCATATAGGAAAATTCATCACTATAACGTTGGTCAGTACAGCCAAAGATAATATCATCAACATATATTTGGCACACAAATAGTTCACCATCATAAGATTTAGTAAAGAGAGTAGGGTCGAGTGAACCGGGTGTGAAGCCATTCTTCACGAAGAATTCCTTCGATGTATCGTACCACGCCGGAGGGGCTTGCTTGAGGCCATAGAGAGCCTTATTGAGTCTGAAGACTTTGTCAGGATTCTTTGGCTCTTCAAAACCTGGGGGTTGAGCAACATACACTTCTTCCTCAAGCTTACCATTGAGGAATGCACTTTTCACATCCATTTGATATAAGGTGATATCATGATGGTTATCGTAAGCAAGTAATATGCGAATAGCCTCAAGTCTAGCAACAGGTGCAAAATTTCATCGAAATCAATTCCTTCAACCTGTGTGTAGCCTTGAGCTACTAGTCGTGCCTTATTCCTCACCACAAGGCCATTTTCATCTTGCTTGTTGCGGTAGATCCACTTTGTGCCAATGATATTATGCTTGCGAGGATATGGGCGATTGACCAATTCCCAGACATTGTTAAGCTCGAACTGATGTAATTCTTCTTGCATAGCCTGAATCCACTCTGGCTCCAGAAATGCTTCATCTACCTTAGTGGGCTCTGTGATAGAGACAAAAGCATAGTGCCCACAAAAGTTAGATAAATGCGAAGCTTTTGAGCGTGTGAGAGGACCTAGTGCGCTAATGTCATCGATGATCTTCTCCACTTGCACTTCTTTTGCAACGCGAGGATGAGCTGGTTGTCGCTGAGGAATTTGATCATCATTTTCTTCAGCACCATTTTCCTCATCATGTTCTTCAGGTGCATCAGCTCGACGTTCTTCATGAATAGGAATGGATTCTTCAGCAGATTCTTTAGTAGGAATGACATCCTCAGTTGCCTTGAGCTTGATAGCATCCTCAGGTGCTGGTTCATCTAACACAGAAGGTAGGTGCTCTCTTTGCGAGCCATTAGTTTCATCGAACCACACATCTACAGTGTCAACAATCTTGTGAAGAACAATGTTGAAGACTCTGTAGGTGTGCGAGTCCTTTCCGTAACCAAGCATAAAACCTTCATGTGCTTTCGGTGCAAATTTAGAGTTGTGGTGAGGATCTCTAATCCAACATTTAGCACCGAAGACTTTGAAATAACTCACATTGGGTTTCTTGTCAGTGAGGAGTTCATAGGTAGTATTCTTGAAGAATTTGTGAAGATATACTCTGTTGATGATGTGGCACGCAGTATCAATTGCATCAATCCAAAAACGCTGAGGCGTTTTGTATTCATCAAGCATAGTGCGAGCCATCTCAACAAGAGTTCTGTTCTTGCGCTCCACGACGCCATTTTGCTGAGGAGTATAGGGAGCAGATAACTCATGAGTAATACCAAGTTCATCAAGATAGGCATCAAGACCGGAATTCTTGAACTCAGTTCCATTGTCACTTCTGATATGCTTGATCTTCACACCAAAGTTGGTTGAAGCCCTCGAGGAAAATCGTTTGAAGACTTCCTGCACTTCATGTTTGTAAGTAACAATGTGTACCCATGTATATCGAGAATAATCATCAAAAATGACAAAGCCATATAGAGATGCATCATTAGTGACTGCTGAGTAATGATTAGGTCCGAAGAGGTCCATGTGAAGCAATTCGAATGGACGGGTAGTGGTCATGATAGTCTTCGCTGGATGCTTGGCCTTGGTCATTTTTCCAGCTTCACAGGCTCCGCATAAGTGATCCTTGAGGAATTTGACATTCTCAATGCCAATGACATGCTTCTTTTTCGCAAGCGTGTGCAAATTCCTCATGCCTGCGCGACCAAGTCGTCGATGCCATAGCCAGCCTTCTGAAGCTTTTGCAAGTAGACACACGGCTGGTTGTGGTCCTGTAGAGAAATCAACAATATACAGATCTCCTCTCCTAAAGCCTTCGAAGACTTTGGAATTGTCAGCTTCCATAATAACAACACAACGATACTTGCCAAAGACAACAACCATATCAAGATCACAAAGCATTGAGACTGACATGAGATTGTATCCTAAGGACTCAACAACCATGACTTTGTCCATGTGTTTATCCTTAGAGATTGCAACCTTACCAAGACCCAATACCTGACTTTTGCCTTTGTCAGCAAAGATGATATGCTTCAGAGGTGACGGTGATAAGGGAGCATCCATCAATAGATTCTTGTCACCAGTCATGTGATTTGTACATCCACTATCGAGGACCCATTCAGTAGTTTTGGGTTGATCATCCTGCAGATGAATTAGTGTAGCTTACAATCTCATATGCTTCATCAGTGAAGAATATGATATCTAGTTCATCATATGAATTTCATCAAGTAGTAAACAGATATAGTAGTATGAGGACGTGTGAAATGAAAGTTCATTTCATCATGATTCGCCTGCGTCCTTTCAGGCAATTTCGTTAGGTCCCCAGCAAATTCTTCAGACGTTAAAGCGCGTCTGGAGACCTGACCCTGCAGAAGAGATTAGTTCTTTTTCCTCACCACCCACATCTGGAGGGGTGGCAAAGAATTCATCATTCTGCGAGCACCATATGAGAATGGTGGCAAAGATGCCAAACCATTTCATTTCACATAAGAGGGGTTAGGGTAAGCATATGAATAAGCAGAGTAATTCTTCGAGGACATATGAACATAATGATTTGAAGAATAATGCACATATTCATAGCCTTTAGCTCTACCCTGCGAGACAGAGTTGTTAGCACGATGATAATTATATGAGGACTTGGATCCATATGAAGAGTTTGGTCCATATGAAGAATTTGATCTGGGGTTCCTGTTCTTCACAGATGGTGTCATGAGGACATCCACCTGAAGACTTTCAACATAACTTTTGGGTACCCAGATTTTCTTCATAGGGGAACCATTCCTGCAGTTAGTGCCAACATATCTAGCAAATACTTCACCATTCTGATTTTTGAACAGCTTATAGTTGGAGTCAAATGACTCATCAGAAGAATGAGGAGATTCACATGTAAAGCCAGATAAGTTAGATGGATCAACTGGAGGTCCCTTTGCAGCAACCCATGAGGTTTTGGGGTACTGCTCAGGCTTCCAATATGTTCCATCAGCATTGAGTTTCCTCTCAAAGGCAATACCCTCTTTCCTAGGGTTTCTGTTGAGGATCTGCTTTTTAAGCACATCACAAAGTGTATGATGCCCTTTGAGGCTTTTGTACATACCTGTCATGTACAATTCCTTCAGCCCTACATTGCCAGTGATACTAGCAATGTCCTCAGATGAGGAATTAGTGATAGCAGATGCAGATGAAGAATTTGTAACAGTTGAAGCATTTGAACATTCAGGTGAAGAATTAGCAGATTCAGGTTCAATGCACTTTAAGCATGGAGGAACAAATTCTTCCTGAGAAGCGCTGATTTGTTGAGCTAGTAATGAATCGCGCTCCTTCTGAAGATCTTCATAACACACTCTTAGCTTTTCAAGATCTTCCTTTCTTTGAAGAGATTCAGAGGAAAGCTTTTCATGGTCTTGCTTTTCTTGAAGAAATTCATAAGAAAGTTTCTCATGATCAGATAAGAGAGTGTTATGATGACTTTGAAGGTTGTCAAACCTAGACTGAAGTCTCTGAAGATTTTCAGTCAGGGATTTAGTGCGATCCATTTCTTCACCCAACATATCATCACTTTTGTCTAGCATGTTTTGAACCTTTTCAAAAGCCTGTTGTTGTTTCACAGCAATCTTAGCAAGTTTAGAGTAGCTGGGCTTGAGATCCTCATCAGATTCATTTTCACTAGATTCAGAGGAGTTGTAATTGAGTACCTTAGCACCTTTCGCCATGAAGCAATAGGTGGGAGCATAGCCATCATTATCTTCATCAGGCTTGTCGGTGGAGTCAGTTTCTTCAGTGTTGAAGATGGACTTGCTGATGAAAGCAGTAGAGACGGCCAGACTCGCCACACCAGATTCAGATTCTTCAGACGCCTCCTCTTCATCATTTTCCTCAGATTCAGCTTTAGAGTCCATTTCCTTGTCAATGAATGCCCGAGCCTTCTTGGAGCTGCTCTTCTTGTGAGATGAAGACTTTGAGGATTTTGATGACGAAGATTTTGATGATTTCTTCTTCTTCTTCGCATCATCAGAACTGTAATCCTTGTATTTCTTCTTCTTCATTTCCTTTTCCCACTGAGGACAATCTTGGATGTAGTGACCAGGTTTCTTGCATTTGTGGCACAGCCTTCTCTTATAGTCACTGGATGAGGAATCACTGCTTCTTGAGGATTTTCCAAAACGACCACGTCTTGAGAACTTCTGGAATTTCTTCACGAGCAGTGCTAGCTCCTGGCTCAATTCTTCAGGATCACCAAGGCTACTACTAGAATCCTCATATTCAAAGTCAGACACAGCCTTGGCCTTCAGGGCACGTGGTTTGCCATAGTTTGAACCATAGAGATCTCTCTTTTCAGCAAGCTGGAACTCGTGAGTGTTTAGCCTTTCGAGGATATCAGCAGGATCAAGAGACTTGTAGTCAGCACATTCTTGTATCATCAGTCCCAGAGTATCAAATGAGGAATCAAGCGATCTCAATAGTTTCTTCACTACTTCATGATCAGTGATGTCAGTGGCACCGAGGGCTTGAAGCTCATTTGAGATGTCAGTGAGGCGATCAAAGGTATGTTGGACATTTTCATTGTCGAGTCTTTTGAAGCGGTTGAAGAGATTCCGAAGAACATCGACTCGAGAGTCACGCTGAGTTGAAACTCCTTCATTTACTTTGGACAGCTATCCCAGATAAGCTTAGCAGTTTCCAAAGCACTCACTCTTCCATACTGTCCTTTGCTCAGATGGCCACATATGATATTCTTCGCTTGAGAATCAAGTTGCTTGAATCTCTTCACATCGGTAGTTTTCAGTGAGGGTGAGACAGAGGGAACACCATTTTCCACAACATACCAGAGATCGTTATCAATTGCCTCAAGATGCATTCGCATCTTGTTCTTCCAGTAGGGGTAGTCCGTCCCATCAAAGGTAGGACACCCAGCCGAGACCTTGATCATACCTGCGGTCGACATAACTAAACTCCAGGCGGTTAAACCAAAATCACACAGAACAAGGGAGTACCTTGCTCTGATACCAATTGAAAGTGCGTTATATCGACTAGAGGGGGGTGAATAGGCGATTTTTATGAATTCTTCACTGAGGAATTTGCTGGTGAGGAAATTCCTTAGCGAAGAACTACTTGCAGCGGAATAAGTACTCAGAAGTAAACATAACAGGATACAAGCATGGTCATCATGATGAAATGAAGACTAGCACAGAGTACAGAAAGCGTAAACACAGGATAACAAGATGAAGACAAACAGACTGAAGAACTTGAACTGAGGAATTTGTGAAAGTCTTCAGTCAAAGTCTTCAAGCACAGATATGAACAAACATTCAACACAGTAATGAGGAAATGCATGGGTTGAGGAGATAGAACCAGTTAGTTGGTGAAGACAATGATTTGCTAAACCAGTTCCAACTGCTGTCTCAGTTGTACGTCTGGTTGGAGCGGCTGAGTATTTAAACTCGAGGACACGCAGTCCCAGACACCCAGTCTCTGAGCCGCAACTCAGGACACCCATTCCTCACCGTATTCTCCCTGAACTAAGACCATGCAGGCCTCGTCCAATCACTCGTGGTAAGTCTTCAGGTGACTTCCAAACCTTCACAGACTTGGTCACTCGGCGATCCACAATTCCTCTTGGATGCTCTAGACCTTGACGCCTAACTGTCTGGAAGAAGCACAGTCTTCAAAGGTAACAAGCGTCGGATCCACGCGGGATCAATTTCTTTAGTGATGCTCAATCACTTTGGGTTTGTGGGGGTTTGGTTTTGGGATTTTCCTCACTTGATGACTTTCGCTCAAAGTCCTCGGAGGATGGGTTGCTCTCAAATGACAAGTGTCAAGTTCTCTCGGAGCAGCCAACCAACTAGTGGTTGTAGGGGGCGGCTATTTATAGCCTAGGGAGCAGCCCGACATGATAAGACATAAATGCCCTTCAATGATATGACTTTTAGGTGGATAAGATATTTTGGAACAGCCGGCGCGCAGCACAGCAACGGTCGGAAATTTGACTCTCAAATTCCTCAGGGCTATCATGTTCCTCACTGTGTAAGCAATTCGCACTGGCGAATTCCTAACTCCTCAGTCAGAGCAAAGTCATCAGTGACCAGTAGAACTGCGTCTCTATCACTGAAGAAATTAACTAAACTGTATGAGATTTCCAATGGCTTCACTCGAAGGGATTGGTAGGTGTAGGATTTTGAGTTGAGCATCACATGGAAATTTTTCCTTAGTATTTCCTCGACCCCCTTTAATAGTACGGTGTTTCCTATGACTCAAGAAAGAGAAAATGAAACTACGAAAACAAAAGTCTTCACGCTTCATGTTCCTCAAATGAATACCAAGTCTTCAAGGTCACACCAATTTCTTCACTTTCAAAGTCTTCAGAAAGTCTTCAGAATATCAAAGTCTTCAGTCGAAGAACTTCATTTTTAGGGGTCGACTTTCTCTGTAAATATCAAACTCCTCATAGACTTATAGACCTGTGTACACTCACAAATGCATCAGTCCCTTGACCTATAAGTCTTCAATACACCAAAATCACTAAGGGGCACTAGATGCACTTACACCGCCGGGGACTCAGTCTTGCCGGGCCCGAGCCCTGCCGGGGAGGGTTCCGGCTCGCCATCCGTTGACTCTGCCGCTGTCGCCGCTTCTTCGTTGACCTCTCTCTGTGCCACTAGTGCGGCGCTAACCACCTGATTCGTCGCTGCTAGATACAGCCGCAACGGTTCCTGTGGTTTGGGCGCAACCAGCACCAGGGTAGAGGAGAGGTATTTCTTCAAATCTTGCAGTGCTGCCTCGGCCTCTGGGGTCCACTCCACTGGCCATGTTTTCTTCAAGATCTTGAAAAAAGGAAGGGCACGCTCTGCGGACTTGGAGATGAATCGGCTCATGGCGGCAACGCAGCCAGTGAGCCGACGCACGTCCTTGATCCGCTTGGGTGCCTCAATCTGCTCAATGGCCTTGATTTTATCTGGGTTTGCTTCAATCCCGTGCTGGGACACAAAGAATCCATGAAGCTTGCCAGACGGGACGCCGAAGACACACTTCCTAGGGTTCAATTTGAGGTTGATCTTGTGCAGGTTTGCAAATGTTTCCTCTAGATCTTGCACAAGTGTTGCTTTGACCTTGGTTTTGACCACTATGTCTTCCATATAAGCTTCCATATTTCTATGTAGCTGGGGCTCAAAACCAATTTGGACCACTCTTGCAAAGGTTGAGCCAGCACTCTTCAACCCGAAAGGCATCCGTGAAAAGCAATACGTACCACATGGGGTGATGAATGCTGTCCTCTCCTCGTCCTCTTTCGTCATGAAGATCTGGTGGTATCCCGAGTAGGCGTAGAGGAATCATAATAGGTCACACCCAGCCGTGGAGTCAACAATCTGGTCAATGCGCGTTAATGGGAAGGGATCCTTTGGACAAGCCTTATTGATGTCTGTGTAATCAATACACAGTCTCCACTTCCTGTTTGCCTTGCGCACCACTACCGGATTGGCCAACCACGTCGGGTGGAGTACTCCTCTCACCAAGCATGCCGCCTCTAGTTTTCTGATCTCCTCCGTGATGAACTCTTGCCTTTCCATAGCTTGCTTCCTGCCTTCTGCTTGACGGGTTGCGCATGAGGACAGACAGCAAGATGGTGCTCAATCACTTCCCTGAGAACGTCGGGGATGTCGGAGGCTTTCCATGCAAACACATCGACATTTGCCCGCAGGAAAGTGATGAGCTTGCTTTCCTATTTGCTGTCAAGGGTGGAGCTTATGATAAAAGCTCCCCCCGTACTGTCCTCCTTGACGGGCACCTTCTTGGTCTCTGGTGGTGCAGCTCTGGAGTTCTTGCTCTTGCCGGCGGAGCTCTCTAGCACGTCCTGAACGCGAGCGCAACACCCTGAATAGGTGCACTTGACGGAGTAGGTGCGAGGGGTCTTGCCGGTCTTCCTCCCTGCCAGAGCTCCGTCGGCAGGAGCAGGTGCCTTGGCGGCAGCTGCTGCAACTGCTTCCCAGTAGAGTTGGTCGGCGCAAATCAACGCATCTTTCTTGTCGGAGGGGGCAGTGATGATGTTCATCGGCCCGGGCATCTTCAGCACATTGTAGGCGTAATGTGAAGCCGTCATGAACTTGGCTAGTGCCGGGCGGCCGAGGATCCCGTTGTAGGGCAAGGGGATCTTGGCTACATCAAAGATAATCCTTTCCGTCATGTGGTTCAGCTCACCTCTGAACATCACGGGCAGCATGACCTTTCCTTTTGGCTGGCTCCTCCCCGGGTTGACCCCTTGGAACGTGTCTGTTTCCTCAAGGTCTCCATCAGGGATTTGCAGCCTCTTGATCACAACGGGCGAGATCAAGTTCAGACCGGCCCCGCCATCAACCAGCATCTTTGTTACCTTGAGGATGCGGATTGTTGGTGAGACCAACAATGGCAAGCACCCGACCGTGGTAGTACGGTTGGGGTGGTCCTCGGTGTCGAAGATGATAGGTGTGCTGGACCATCTCAGCGACTTCCGTGCGTCGACCGACGGCTCCACCACTGTGATCTCACACGCCCACTACTTGAGCTGGTGGTGGGATGTATGCAGTGAGGCGCCACCGTTGACACACATGGCTTCTGTGGCTTTCTGAAACTCATGGTCACCGGAATCATCGTCTTCCTGCTTCATCAGTGGCCCTGTTGGTCGGTGCGGGCCTGGCAGTGGCCCTATTGTCGCCTCTGGCAAGGGTCTTGTCGGGTGGCCTGGCAAGGGTCTTGCCGGGTGGCCCGGCAAGGGTCTTGTCGTGGCGTGCTGGCGTCCCCGACAAGGATCTTGCCGGGGGTCTTGTGGATTTCTTCGTTAAGGGTCTTCGGTGACGATTGTTGCCTCTCAACCCCCATCTGATCTTGAGCATTCTGTGTTTTCACAAAGATCTGCATGCCACCACGTAGGTGCCTCCCAAACCCTGGTCCAACGTGATTGTTGACATTGGAGGCCGTGGGTTCAAGGGTGGCTCTCTCCGCCGGTGTGGGCGAGCTGCCCCGACAAGGGCCTTGCCGGGGCTGCTGAGGTTGCCCCCGGCAAGGGTCTTGTCGGGGAAACCTGCTTCATCCATCTGCACTTTGTGGCCTTGGTCCTTGATGTTGCCTTGTTTGTCTCGAGCCTTCGTCTTCTCTCCGGCTTCCCTCCTTTGCCCTGCTATGTGTGGTCATGGCGCGTGGCTTCGGCTACCCGTGCACAAGTAAAGGGGTCAAAAGGACAGCCCCAACTTTTGTATACCAACAGGAGCCCCCGGGCCTGGGCTATACATAAGCGTGACACGTTGTTGGGCCAGGCCCAGAACGGTGTGCGGGCAGGCGGGGCAGATTTTACCGTGGTAACTGCTCCGTCTGCTGCGCTTCCTCATGACCCGCGTTGAACGCGCGATGTGGGGTTTGTGGGCGCGTGTGTGACGGAAGCATGCTGGCGTCATCCTGAGGTGGACAGTAAAGAGGCGGCTTGCGTGTCTCTTCGAGACCGCAGGGCCACTGCTCATTTACTGCCCTCCCTTGGGAACCGTTGCTCCACGCGTCCTACTGCGCCCATCCCTCGCGCCATGTTCGCTGCATGCACGATGGCAGAGCGAATGATAGGCGCGTGGGATGTGGGAAGTCGCGCGTGCATGGGTCGATTCCCACGTGCCTTCAATGGAGCGGGGAGGGCGGTCGATGGCCCCGCTTGCTGTCACTTGAACGGGCCGGATTAGCCGAGAGGGGGCGGCCGAGCCTCGCCCCCGCCCCTTTATAAAGAGGGGAGCGGGAGGAACAGCGCTTCTCAATCCTTCGTCATCTGCCTCTCCCCGTTCACGCTTCCTCCTTTCTTCTGCCATGGCAAGGGGGCGTGGCGATGCTTCATCTGTGGCGGCCAGGGTCTCGGCTAGACAATGCATCGCTCCTCCCCAAGAGCTCGTAGCGGCAGAGCCAGCCGCTAGAGGGAGGGGAGGGGTGAGGTCGAGGCCATCGTGGCGCTCGAGGGAGAGGAGGACGGGGCGGCAGATTGGCCTCGCCTCCGCCAGCAGCCCCTCCTCTGATGGAGGGCCACGTCGGGGACAACCCTTGCGAATTCTTCATTAGGCTGCACCAGCAACCGCGTCGTCGTCTTCACCTCCCGACTCCATTTGCGCGGGAGATGGAGCTGGATCCGCCGCAGGCGTTGCAGCTGCATATGAGGGGTTGCGGGAACAGCAGCACATGGGCCGACGTCGAGTTCCCCGCACCTCACATCATGTATCTCCGCCGAGGATGGAAAACCTTTGCTCGCATCCACAACTTGACGGAGGGGCTCACTCTCCATTTCAAACTAATGGAGGGTGGCCTCCTCTCCGTCAAGATCTTCGGGCACTCGGGGACTCGCGTAAGGTGCTGCGTGGAGAGCTCTTCTGACGATGAAGATTCCTCCTCGAGCGAGAGTGGCGAGGAAGTCAGCGGCAGCGACGACGAGGGTAGCGGGCGGCAGGATGACGGGTCCGACTAGGCGTCGGGCGCCGCTCCGGGCGGCAACAGCGACACCATCATCCGTGTCGCCGACTCCTTGAACTTCTCAGGGTCGTCTCCTTGGGCGGCTAGCGTTGGGAGGCTGTGGAAGAGGAAGAGGGCGGGCGGCAAGGACGTCAAGTCGGAGTACGCGTGCATCGACGCCTTCGTTGCATATTGACGTCCTGCCGCCTCGTCTTCGAGCTCTTCCTCCGGTGCCGTCATCACCATCCAGCCTTTGGACGGACGCCGAGATGTTCCCTTGGTGTCTTCTGCCACTCGTAGCTCGCCTAGGCGCCCCTTTTGCCCTTCTGCTTTCTTGTTTCATTTCCTGTGGAGAGGGACAAGAAAGGGATTACGGGCATCTTATCTCTTTTTAGTCTTGTAAGCCTTTGGGCCTTTGTTAACTATAGAACTTGTAATCCCCTTGCTCATGTTTTTCATTTCGTATGAACTGTACCTGTATGGGATGTTTTTTAATGAAAAAGGGATGTTTGCCGGGTTTTTCATTCGCGGGTGGAACCCACGGCAAGGAGCGAATCCTTGTTATTTTTTAAGATAAACGTTTTTCGCCCGGCAATAGGCCTTGCCGTCCCCCCACTTCGCTCGACCTTTCTCACGCCCTTGGCGGAGGCAGGGATGAGGTGGGCTTAGGCTCCTCATTTCATTTCCTTGCTGCCGCGACTACGACCAAATTCGGCCCTAGGAGATAGTCCTAGGGTGCGGAAAGAGGGGAGCACGGTAGCCTAGGGATAAAACGAGGTTTCACATACCCCAGTCCATAACGAAATGCATGACAGAGGATAGAGAACTTATCTAGATTTGCAGTCCCCGGCAACCTTGGCTTGCCGTGGATGGATCCTTGTTCTTGCAGCCCCCGGCAACTTCGGCTTGCCGGGGCCCGGACGCCGGTCCGTCCCCTTTCTTCCAAAATAGCTCGGCAAGAATACTTATGTGCCCTGCGAACCAAAGAAGAGAGAAAAGGATAGAGAGACGCCCACTCGAACTCTAAGCTAGGGGTTAGCCGCCGCCAAGCACTATCAACCCTAACCAAGGAAGAGACTAAACCTAGCATGCATGCTATAACTTAGGGCGCCAGCGCTTCTTTTATTTATGCTCAGGGTCTGCGCCTGGCTTTGTACAAAGGATTACATGCCTTGCCGGCAAGGCTTGTACAAAAGGGTGGCTTGCCGTGAGGCCCGGCAGCCGCGCCTTATGGGTAAAACTTGCGGAGATGCTCAATGTTCCAGGAGTTGCTCACTTGAATGGCATCTTCGGTCTCTAGCTAGACTGCACCGGGGCTGGTGACTTGTGTTACCCTATAAGGGCCTTCCCACTTCGGCGTCAACTTGTTGGAATTCTTGGCTGACTGAGCGTGCCGAAGAACAAGGTCGCCTTCCTCAAAGATCCGAGCATGAACCTTGCAGCTATGGTAGCGGCGCAAGGCTTGCTGGTAGCGTGCTGCTCTCACAGCCACCCGGAGACGATCTTCCTCAAGGAGTGTTGCATCATCTTGCCGCAATCGCTCTTGCTCAAGCTCATCATAAGCGAGCACTCGAGGTGACCCGTATATGAGTTCCATGGGGAGAACTGCTTCTGCCCCGTAGACCAGGGCAAAGGGTGTCTGGCCGGTGGCTCGATTTGGCGTCGTTCTGATCGACCAAAGAACCGCCGGCAACTCATCAATCCAGTGTCCTATTGCGCAGCCTGTCAAAAGTCTTTGTTCTTAAGCCTCGCAGGACTTCAGCATTTGCTCTCTCCGCTTGGCCGTTGCTCCGTGGATGTGCCACGGAGGCAAAACAGACCCTGCTGTCGAGATCCTCAATGAATTGCATGAAGGCATGTCTTGTGAAATATGTGCCGTTATCGGCGATGATCCTGTTGGGCACCCCAAAACGGCACACTAGTCCCTTGAAGAACTTGATGGCTGACTGCGTCGTCACCTTCCTCACTGCTTCCACCTTTGGCCACTTTGTGAACTTGTCGATTGCAACGTAAAAGTACTCAAAGCCCCCGACGGCACGGGGGAAGGGGCCCAATATGTTGAGCCCCCAGACCGAGAAGGGCCAGGAGAGAGGGATAGTTTGAAGGGCTTGAGATGGTTGATGAAGCTTTTCGAATTGAACTGGCACGCTTCACACTTGGTTACTAGTGCCGTCGCATCCTGGAGGGCGGTGGGCCAGAAGAAACCTTGTCGGAAAGCCTTGCCGGCAAGGGCCCTTGACCCTTTGTGGGAGCCACATATGCCTCCATGTATCTCTGCCAACAGCTTTAGTCCTTCCTCCCGGGAGATGCACTTCAATTTCACCCGATTCGGTCTTTTTCTGTACAATACGTTATCAACGAATTGGTACAGAGCAGACCGGCGGGCTACTCTTTCTGCCTCTTCCTGCTCTTCAGGAAGCTCTCCTTTTTGGAGGAATCGGACGGTGTGCTGCGCCCATGCCGGAGCCTGTGGCTCGACGACAAGGACCAAAGGCATCTCTTCTGCCACGGGAACGGACGTCTCTAAGGCCATGGCCTGAGGCCCTGTCAGAGTCGGTTGCCCCACGGCAGGTTCGGCATCCACCACAACATCTTCGCCGGCGGCTTCGTGGAGCGCGGTGGGGAAGTACTTGCCGGAGCCTAGCTTCCTCCGCTTGTTCTGCCCGGTTGACGGCTCGACGGATGGTTGAGTTAACTGAAGCACAAAAGTACCTAGTTCCATAGGTAGCTTGAGGGCAGCACGCTTTGACAGGTAATCAGCAATGTTGTTCTCCGTCCGAGGGACATGCTTTGCTTGTATACCGTCAAAGTGCTCATCCAGTTTCCTCACCTCATCTACGTAAGCTTCCATCAATGGGCTTTGATAATCTTTGTTGATCTGCCTGACGACGAGCTATGAGTCACCCTGACGATGAGCTTCTTGACTCCAAGGTCCGCCGCGATCCTGAGACCGGCAAGCAAACCCTCGTACTCAGCGGTGTTGTTAGTTGACATCTCCCAGGGGAAGTGCATCTGGATGGCATACTTGAGGTGCTCTCCGATGGGCGCGACAAGCAGCACACCAGCACCGGCGCCTTGCAGCGAAAAGGCCCCATCAAAGTACATGATCCAGTTGCGGCTCGTTTCCTTGCCAGGGAGATTGGTCTCCTGCACCTCTTCATCGGGCGTTGAGGTCCATTCTGCAACAAACTCTGCCAAGACTCTTCTCTGAATCGTCGAGGTACTTTTGAACTTTAAACTGAAACTTGACAATTCCAGGGCCCATTCCACGATCCTCCCCGTTGCATCTGGGTTATGCAGTATCCGCTGCAATGGGAGGCGGGTGACCATCGTGATCTCGTGCGCTTAGAAGTAATGGCGCAGCTTCCTCGAGGCCATAAGGAGGCCGAAGAGCAGCTTTTGCACACCTGAGTACCTCAACCTAGCCCCTGCAAGAGGGAGCTGACAAAGTAAACAGGGTGTTGTGTCATTTTCTTCTTTTGCGCCACTTCACCCGGTCGCGTGGGCCCTGTCGCACTGGCGTCAGCCCCCGCCTGAAAGTGCGTTATATCGACTAGAGGGGGGTGAATAGGCGATTTTTATGAATTCTTCACTTAGGAATTTGCTGGTGAGGAAATTCCTTAGCGAAGAACTACTTGCAGCGGAATAAGTACTCAGAAGTAAACATAACAGGATACAAGCATGGTCATCATGATGAAATGAAGACTAGCACAGAGTACAGAAAGCGTAAACACAGGATAACAAGATGAAGACAAACAGACTGAAGAACTTGAACTGAGGAATTTGTGAAAGTCTTCAGTCAATGTCTTCAAGCACAGATATGAACAAACATTCAACACAGTAATGAGGAAATGAAAGGATTGAGGAGATAGAACCAGTTAGTTGGTGAAGACAATGATTTGGTAAACCAGTTCCAACTGCTGTCTCAGTTGTACGCCTGGTTGGAGCGGTTGAGTATTTAAACTCGAGGACACGCAGTCCCGGACACCCAGTCTCTAAGCCGCAACTCAGGACACCCAGTCCTCACTGTATTCTCCTTAAACTAAGACCACGCAGGCCTCGTCCAATCACTCATGGTAAGTCTTCAGGTGACTTCCAAACCTTCACAGACTTGGTCACTCGGTGATCCTCAATTCCTCTTGGATGCTCTAGACCTTGACGCCTAACCATCTGGAAGAAGCACAGTCTTCAAAGGTAACAAGCGTCGGATCCACGTGGGATCAATTTCTTTAGTGATGCTCAATCACTTTGGGTTTGTGGGGGTTTGGTTTTGGGATTTTCCTCACTTGATGATTTTCGCTCAAAGTCCTCGGAGGATGGGTTGCTCTCAAATGACAAGTGTCAAGTTCTCTCGGAGCAGCCAACCAACTAGTGGTTGTAGGGGGCGGCTATTTATAGCCTAGGGAGCAGTCCGACATGATAAGACATAAATGCCCTTCAATGATATGACTTTTAGGTGGATAAGATATTTTGGAACAGCCGGCGCGCAGCACAGCAACGGTCGGAAATTTGACTCTCAAATTCCTCAGGGCTATCATGTTCCTCACTGTGTAGGCAATTCGCACTGGCGAATTCCTAACTCCTCAGTCAGAGCAAAGTCATCAGTGACCAGTAGAACTGCGTCTCTGTCACTGAAGAAATTAACTGAACTGTATGAGATTTCCAATGGCTTCACTCGAAGGGATTGGTAGGTGTAGGATTTTGAGTTGAGCATCACATGGAAATTTTTCCTTAGTATTTCCTCGACCCCCTTTAATAGTACGGTGTTTCCTATGACTCAAGAAAGAGAAAATGAAACTACGAAAACAAAAGTCTTCACGCTTCATGTTCCTCAAATGAATACCAAGTCTTCAAGGTCACACCAATTTCTTCACTTTCAAAGTCTTCAGAAAGTCTTCAGAATATCAAAGTCTTCAGTCGAAGAACTTCATTTTTAGGGGTCGACTTTCTCTGTAAATATCAAACTCCTCATAGACTTATAGACCTGTGTACACTCACAAACGCATCAGTCCCTTAACCTATAAGTCTTCAATACACCAAAATCACTAAGGGGCACTAGATGCACTTACACCGCCGGGGACTCAGTCTTGCCGGGCCCGAGCCCTGCCGGGGAGGGTTCCGGCTCACCATCCGTTGACTCTGCCGCTGTCGCTGCTTCTTCGTTGACCTCTCTCTGTTCCACTAGTGCGGCGCTAACCACCTGATTCGTCGCTGCTAGATACAGCCGCAACGGTTCCTGTGGTTTGGGCACAACTAGCACCGGGGTAGAGGAGAGGTATTTCTTCAAATCTTGCAGTGCTGCCTCGGCCTCTGGGGTCCACTCCACTGGCCATGTTTTCTTCAAGATCTTGAAAAAAGGAAGGGAATGCTCTGCGGACTTGGAGATGAATCGGCTCATGGCGGCAACGCAGCCAGTGAGCCGACGCACGTCCTTGATCCGCTTGGGTGCCTCAATCTGCTCAATGGCCTTGATTTTATCTGGGTTTGCTTCAATCCCATGCTGGGACACAAAGAATCCATGAAGCTTTCCAGACGGGACGCCGAAGACACACTTCCTAGGGTTCAATTTGAGGTTGATCTTGCGCAGGTTTGCAAATGTTTCCTCTAGATCTTGCACAAGTGTTGCTTTGACCTTGGTTTTGACCACTATGTCTTCCATATAAGCTTCCATATTTCTATGTAGCTGGGGCTCAAAACCAATTTGGACCACTCTTGCAAAGGTTGAGCCAGCACTCTTCAACCCGAAAGGCATCCGTAAAAAGCAATACGTACCACATGGGGTGATGAATGTTGTCTTCTCCTCGTCCTCTTTCGTCATGAAGATCTGGTGGTATCCCGAGTAGGCGTAGAGGAATCATAATAGGTCACACCCAGCCGTGGAGTCAACAATCTGGTCAATGTGCATTAATGGGAAGGGATCCTTTGGACAAGCCTTATTGATGTCTGTGTAATCAATACACAGTCTCCACTTCCTGTTTGCCTTGCGCACCACTACCGGATTGGCCAACCACGTCGGGTGGAGTACTCCTCTCACCAAGCATGCCGCCTCTAGTTTTCTGATCTCCTCCGTGTTGAACTCTTGCCTTTCCATAGCTTGCTTCCTGCCTTCTGCTTGACGGGTTGCGCATGAGGACAGACAGCAAGATGGTGCTCAATCACTTCCCTGGGAACGTCGGGGATGTCGGAGGCTTTCCATGCAAACACATCGACATTTGCCCGCAGGAAAGTGATGAGCTTGCTTTCCTATTTGCTGTCGAGGGTGGAGCTTATGATAAAAGCTCCCCCCGTACTGTCCTCCTTGACGGGCACCTTCTTGGTCTCTGGTGGTGCAGCTCTGGAGTTCTTGCTCTTGCCGGCGGAGCTCTCTAGCACGTCCTGAACGCGAGCGCAACACCCTGAATAGGTGCACTTGACGGAGTAGGTGCGAGGGGTCTCGCCGGTCTTCCTCCCTGCCAGAGCTCCGTCGGCAGGAGCAGGTGCCTTGGCGGCAGCTGCTGCAACTGCTTCCCAGTAGAGTTGGTCGGCGCAAATCAACGCATCTTTCTTGTCGGAGGGGGCAGTGATGATGTTCATCGGCCCGGGCATCTTCAGCACATTGTAGGCGTAATGTGAAGCCGCCATGAACTTGGCTAGTGCCGGGCGGCCGAAGATCCCGTTGTAGGGCAAGGGGTTCTTGGCTGCATCAAAGATAATCCTTTTTGTCCTGTGGTTCAGCTCACCTCCGAACATCACGGGCAGCATGACCTTTCCTTTTGACTGGCTCCTCCCCGGGTTGACCCCTTGGAACGTGCCCGTTTCCTCGAGGTCTCCATCGGGGATTTGCAGCCTCTTGATCACAACGGGCGAGATCAAGTTCAGACCGGCCCCGCCATCAACCAGCATCTTTGTTACCTTGAGGTTGCGGATTGTTGGTGAGACCAACAATGGCAAGCACCCGACCGTGGTAGTACGGTCGGGGTGGTCCTCGGTGTCGAAGATGATAGGTGTGCTGGACCATCTCAGCGACTTCCGTGCGTCGACCGACGGCTCCACCGCTGTGATCTCACACGCCCACTACTTGAGCTGGCGGTGGGATGTATGAAGTGAGGCGCCACCGTTGACGCACATGGCTTCTGTGGCTTTCTGAAACTCATGGTCACCGGAATCATCGTCTTCCTGCTTCTTGTCGCGGCCTCGGGCGGGCCTCTCCTGCTGATTGTCTTTGCCGCGATGGCCCCCTTGGCCGCCATGTTTCTTGCCAGATCCCTCGGCACCTTCTTGGCCTCTCTTCTTGTCCCGCCATTCGTATTCGGCTTTCTGCTTTTCAGCGAGTAGGTCCACCAGCATTTCTGGAGATCATGGCCTTTGGTGCGATGGATCTTGCAATACTGCTTGTCGGAGCCCCCTGGCTTGTCGGCAGCCGCCAAGACCCGGCAAGCGGCACACCCGGCAACTTCCTTGCCGGGGTCACTTGCCTTGGGTTTCTTGGTGGTGCCGGTATCGTCGGATCCCTCGATGGCAAGCACGGTCTTGCTCTGGCACTTCTTGTTATAGCACCGGCCCTTCTTTGCCGAGGTGGCGATATCATCCGAGGAGTCGGTTTCCGCGCCGGCGTGTTCGCCGGGGTACTTCCTTCCCTCTTCAGTGCGAGTGCACCGATCGGCCAGAACATAAAGTTCGGCCACATCCCTGACCTTGTTCATCGCCAGCTCTTCATGCATCTTACGATTGCGCACATTCTGATGGAGCACACTGATCATGGCGGCAGGATGAATGTCAAGGATGTTGTACTGCACTCGGCTAAACCTTTGGATGTACTTGCGCAAGTTTTCTCCTTCCTTCTGGGGGATGATATGCAGATCACTTGCCTGGCCATGAGCCTGGTGGCCTCCAGTAAAGGCGCCAACAAACTCATGCCACAGATCCGCCCAAGAAGAAATGGAGTCTACCGGCAAGTGCATCAACCATGACATATCATTGGGCTTGAGTGCTAACGGAAAGTAATTGGCAAGCACCTTGTCATCGTGGGCCCTGGTAGCTTGCATCGCGATGGTGTAGATGCTGAGGAACTCCGACGGGTGAGTTTTGCCAACGTTGTACTTGTCGTTGTGGGAGGGTCACTGGAACTGCCGCAGCTCACGGGTGAAGGCCGGACAACCTACCTCGTAAGGTAGGCCACCGTAGCCCCCCGGTGCTGGGGTGGTCCGTAGTGAGCCATGTCCGCCTGTCCGACTGGTGGCGCGCGTCATGCCGACGCTCGATGGTGGTTCGAGCGTCTTCATGAACTCGCTCACGAAGAACTTGGCGTTGGTCGCGGTGGGTTTGCGGGTCGGACGATGCTATGGAGATATCATCGCAAGCATCATCGCGACGGACCGACACCCGCGGTGGTCGGGATGGAGGAGGGGAGTGCACCGTGGCCGCATCGCCTCCGGCCCGGCCTCCGCTGGCATGCGGTGGCCTGATGAAGCGACGGCCCACAGGTCCCGCCGGCCTCATCTCATCGTTGTTGGCGATGCCGACGAGGCTCCGGACCGTGGCCCTCCATTCATCGAGCTTCTCGGCGGCGAGAGGAAAATCGAGGAGCAGCTGCGCGTGCGCTAGGGCTTCTGCTGGCGTGGGTGGTGGCGAAAGCTGTGTGGATCGCGATGCGCCTCGACTTCTAACCGCGTTAGAAGGAGCCCCGTCACGGCCCCGCAGTCGTTCACCAACCCGTCAACACCTCGGCGCGCATGATAACCTCCCTCATCATGTGAAGGGCGCAGGGGACTCTTTCCAGGACGGCACCCAGGGTCACCAGCAGGGCGGCGTGGCTCGTCACGCACAACCTAAGAAGAGCACGCCGTGGGCGCCGGTGTTGGCGTCTTGGAGGCCGCCGCGCCACCGTCTAGCGGGATGACGGCGCCCCTGGAGGGCCCCGCGCCGCCTGTGGGGGCCCGACTCCGTCTCTGAAGCCCGCGACTGGTGGCTCGTCGCCTGGCGCGCGAACAACGCCGCTCGCCAGGCCTGGGCCGCCAGGGTGATGTGGATGTTCGCGGGCCTCGCCACGGGTTCTCTCCGTGACTGGCCCGCTACTGGTCCACACCGGTACTGGCAGTCCGGTCCCGGATGAACCGATCACCGTGGTCGTCTTCTTCTTAGGAGCCATGGTGATGAAGAACAGCTAGGTCAACTGCTAGACCATATTCTCACAATTGCGCCCCCTACCTGGCGCGCCAAAGATGTCGGTGGGAAACGACACCTATGGGATCACAAGAATCCCTACTACGGTTGCGGGGCGCAGGGTTGTGAGAAGAGCAGGATTAGCAATCGGCACGAGGATCGTTTACCCAGGTTCGGGCCGCAAGGATGCGTAAAACCTTAGTCCTTCTTGGTGGATGTATTGAGTGTTCTTGATCTCTCGAACTAGCTACGGATGTTGCGTGGTTCCAAAGAGATCAATCCTTTTCCTGTATGCCATGGGCCTCCTTTTATAGGCGAAAGGGGCTGCCACAGTGGCACACAGGAGGTGGAAAGAGCCTACAGTGTTGCGAGCTTATCGCCCGTATTACAGGACAAGATGCATTTAATGCATGGCTTAGGTGTCCCTCACTTTATCGGGGACGGGAGCGAGGCCCGTCCTGTCCGTCACCGCTCTTCCTTGCTTCGACACGTGCCTTGGCCAGCGATGCATGTTGTGCCATGTAGGCAGGCAAGGAGCTGAGGTGGCGCGGTGGTGGAGCATCCACAAAGATCTGCATGCCGCCACGCAGGTGCGTGCTGAGTTGACTTGGAAGCTGCATGTTGCCACACAGGTGCCTGCCCAGCTGGTTGGGCTGGCAGCTGCATGCGAACGTTGGCGGGGAGTTGGTCGGTGCGGGCCCGGCAGTGGCCCTGTTGTTGCCTCTGGCAAGGGCCTTGTCGAGTGGCCCGGCAAGGGTCTTGACGGGTGGCCCGGAAAGGGTTTTGCCGTGGCGCGCTGGCGCCCCCGGCAAGGATCTTGCCGGGGGTCTTGTGGATTTCTTCGGTAAGGGTCTTCGATGAGAATTGTTGCCTCTCAACCCCAATCTGATCTTGAGCATTGTATGTTTTCACAAAGATCTGCATGCCACCACAGAGGTGCCTCCCGAACCCTGGTCCAACGTGATTGTTGACATTGGAGGCCGTGGGTTCAAGGGTGGCTCGCTCCGCCGGTGTGGGCGAGCTGCCCCGACAAGGGCCTAGCCGGGGCTGCTAAGGTTGCCCCCGGCAAGGGTCTTGCCGGGGAAACCTGCTTCGTCCATCTGCACTTTGTGGCCTTGGTCCTTGATGTTGCCTTGTTTGTCTCGAGTCTTCGGCTTCTCTCCGGCTTCCCTCCTTTGCCCTGCTATGTGTGGTCACGGCGCGTGGCTTCGGCTGCCCGTGCACAAGTAAAGGGGTCAAAAGGAGAGCCCCTACTTTTGTATACCGACACAGTGACACACTCTCTCTAGAGCTGCCCATTTATCACTGTGAAAGCTTTGGACCTGCGTACAATTTGACGTGCCTCGACCTCATCCTCTGGGAGTTCTTGCCTTAGCAAATATGCAATGTACGACATTGTCCAGATAGGGGTAATTACCAAAATCTCCATAACCAAGTCAATAACTGCACGGATATCGATTTCGGTCAGATCAGTAGGACTTATCGCTCGGGGAGGCTCTTCAGTGAAAGGATTCTCTTGCACCAACGGGGAATGGAGGTGCTCAAGAAACACATTGCTGGGGATAGGCTTCCGAGTGGAACCGATTTTTGCCAGATCGTCTGCTGCTTGATTTTTGAGTCAGGGAATGTGGTGAAGCTCCAAACCCTCAAACTTTTTCTCTAGCTTTCTCACTGCATTGCAGTATCCTATCATAGCAGGGTTTCTGATGTCCCAGTCCTTCATCACTTGATTAACCACCAAATACGAGTCACCGTAGACCATCATGTCACGCCAATATGCGATACTATCCTAAAGAGACTCGAAGGTCCCACCAAGGATAGAACCGCATATTGATACGCTTTTGCAAGGTGGATATCATTACATCAACCTTACATAATAGATGGGGATACATACAAAAGGCATACAATGCCACACGAATACAACATCATCTTACATAAGAGCACCATCCGACTACGGATGAATCACAAACAGAAACTCAAACGACATCCACCCTGCTAGCCCAGGTTGCCGACCTGGAACCTATCCCCTGATCGAAGAAGAAGCAGAAGAAGAAGATCTCCAAACAAACAAACATCGCTCTCGCGTCATGATCATTGCATAACTTGTACCTGCAACTATTGTTGTAGTAATCTGTGAGCCACGAGGACTCAGCAATCCCATTACCATGGGTATCAAGACTAGCAAAGCTTAAAGGGAAAGGAAGGGGTAAAGTGGTGAGGTTGCAGCAGCGACTAAGCATGATATGGTGGCTAACATACGCAAATGAGAGCGAGAAGAGAAACAAAGGAGCGGTCGTCAAATAGTAATGATCAAGAAATGATCCTGAACTCCTACTTACGTCAAACATAACACAGAAACCGTGTTCACTTCCCAGACTCCGCCGAGAAGAGACCATCACGGCTACACACGCGGTTGATGCATTTTAATTCGGATCTGGTGTCAAGTTATCTACAACCGGACATTAACAAATTCCCATCTGCCACATAACCGCGGGCACAGCTCTCGAAAGTTTATACCCTGCAGGGGTGTCCCAACTTAGCCCATGATAAGCTCTCGCGATCAACGAAGGATATACCTTCTCCCATGAAGACCCGATTAGTCTCAGAATCCCAGTTTACAAGACATTTCAACAATGGTAAAACAAGACCAGCAAAGCCGCCCGATGCGCCGACAATCCCGATAGGAGCTGCATATATCTCGTTCTCAAGGCAACACCGGATAGGTCAGCCTAGGAGTAAAACCAGACCTCGAGTTGCCCCGAGGGGGCCCCGCAGTCTGCCCGGTTCAGACCAGCACTTAGAGAAGCACTGGCCCGGGGGGGCTAAAATAAAGATGACCCTTGGGTTGGCTGACCCAAGGGAAGGGTATAGGTGGTGGTGAGGCAAATGGTAAAACCAAGGTTGGGCCTTGCTGGACAAGTTTTATTCAAAGCGAACTGTCAAGGGGGTCTCATAAATCACCCGACCGTGTTAGGAACGCAAAATCCGGGAACATAACACCGGTATGATGGAAACTAGGGCAGCAAGAGTGGAACAAAACACCAGGCATAAGGCCGAGCCTTCCACCCTTTACCAAATATATAGATACATTAATAATATAAGAGATATTGTGATATCCCAACCAAAATCCTGTCCACCATGGAGAAATCTTCAAGTTCACCTGCAACTAGCAACGCTATAAGAGGGCTGAGCAAAGCGGTAACATAGCCAAGCAATGGTTTGCTAGGAAGGGTGTCAAAAGGTTAGATGTTCATGGCAATTTGGGAGGCTTGAAGAACAAGTTATAGGAAGCGCAGCAAAGCGATAGAACGAAGCAACTAGCATAGCAATGATAGTAGTGAGATCAAGGGTAGCGGTCATCTTGCCTGAAGTCCCGCAAGGAAGAAGAACGAGTCCATGAAGAAGATGAAGCCACGAAGATGAACCAAGCGTAGACGAACGAATCCTCACGATCGCAACGACACGGGAACTATCGAGAAGAAGCACACAACATAGTAAACACACCACACATAGACAAGACATGATGCACAACAAGCATGATGCATGACAAAGCTACATGAAGCTACTCATGGCAAGAGACGATGCAAACAAAAACAACACATCAAGGCAAGTTTAAATGACGCCGGAAACAACATATAACAATTCCGGTAAGTCCTCATATGCAAATTTCGAAATTGGTCCAGATCTGAATAAACCTTATGTTCAAGTTGTTAAACAAGTTAAGATGCACCACGATGATCTACACGAGATTCTAGTCAAGTTACATATAAAGTTCATTAGATTTGGAGCTACGGCCTAGAAGATATGAGCAAAATAAGTTAAACATGGCATTGATGCAAAATGCACCCAAACATCAAGAAAACACCTCAAAACAAGGATGCAACATGATAATATGAAGCTACATGCAAAAACAAGCAAGTTTCATATAGAGCACACTCAAAACGGAGCAACGGTGCAACACATACACTCTATACAAGTCATAACAACAATCTGTCCATAACAGCAACTAGGCATATTGCAAGCATCAAAACAACATGC
The DNA here is from genome assembly GCF_018294505.1 of Triticum aestivum. Classification (NCBI taxonomy): domain Eukaryota; kingdom Viridiplantae; phylum Streptophyta; class Magnoliopsida; order Poales; family Poaceae; genus Triticum; species Triticum aestivum. Next base: position 286,606,736 of record NC_057810.1, on the reverse strand, counting down.
TACAGCACCCCAACATAAGAACAAAAGGCATGAGCATGAAGTACTGGTAAACCATAACAAAACATGAACACTGAGCTATCTCCAGAAATCACTAGAACAAGCTCAAACACACATGGTAAGATTGCAAATAATAACAGTTTCAGACTTATCAGGAAATAACATCAGGTTACAATGTTTAGAGCTATCAAACAACATGTTACAGGAACTTATCCTGGCAACCAAAAGCATGGAATGAATCTACTAAAAGCATAGATCAAAAGTCCCTTACTGACCATGACCCAAAAAGGATCAAAAGATATGATGGCACCCATGTAAACATGGCAAATAATATGACAGATTCATACATGGCAGGAACAACAATAAGTAGGCATGTTGGTGAGCTTGAAGCACTCACCACAGATCAATACATGGCATGGAAAGGCAACCATCAGTAAGAAGACATGTTTATGAAGCTAAGCATGGCAAGAACAAGTTCATAGGGTGCATGGATCACTAATAAAACACATGGCCAAAACTGAACTTAATTTTAACAGGCTGACAGCAACATTACTTAGCAACTTTGGAGCAAGATTACAACATGATACAGCAGGCTATAAATGCAACCAGGGGCATGAATGGATAGATAAAGACATGCGTAACAAAACATCCTTAGTGAACATCTCCAGAATAATGCACGAAATGACTTGTAGCAGCAGGTTTATATGATATCACAAAATAACAGATTCAGCCTAGCAAAACAGCAACAGCAAGTACCCTACTTAAGAAGCTTGATGCACTCAGCACACAACTCACAAAAATACATGGATAGCACCTCTGGAAAGATGGCATGGCATAGATCAAAACACATGTAGAGCTCATGCTCATAGGATGCACACATTAAACATAGCAAAAAAATGACAAATGAGCATGTTATAACAGTTTCAGCAGATTAACATCACATAGCACTCTTCTAACATCATTTCGGGCATCAAGATGAGCTCAAATGAAAATGATGCAATGGAATGAAATGAAGTACTCGTCGAGGCGAACAATTTGACATATTATACGCACGAAACAAAGCAGTACGCACAGAGTTATGATGTGATGAACATGGCATGAAAATATGCAAAAATTGCAGGACTTAGTCATTTTCTGAAGAAAAAAAACGGACGGGCGCAACGTAGCAATACTTCGCACAGGCGAGGTTTAGGCGGACTGCTCACCTAGCGGGCCTGGCCCAGAGGTGAAGGAGAGGCGGATCGGGCCGAGGAGGTGGACCGGGCCGGGACATGGCCTGGGCCAGAGCGGGGCCCACGCGGGAGGCGACTCGGATCGGGAGCCAAGCGGTTCCTGCTCGCTCCCGAGCAGGGTGGGCGGTGGCGGCTATTGCCGGCTCCGGCGAGGAGCGGGCCGTCGACCAGAGGGCCGGCAGGCGACGGAGATGGACGGATCCGGGCGCTCCTGCCCAGATCCGGCCGGAGGCGGGGCCGGACGGCGAGCTAGGCGGCGGCGCGGCGAAGGGAGAGGCGCGGCAATTCGGCGCGACAAGACGGCGGCGACTCCCGGAGTGGAGGCGGAGGCCGGCGGGGCAGAGCTCCTGGAGGGCGCCGCGGCGCGGGGCTTCCGGCGACGGGGAGGCACGTCGGCGGCGCAGGGAAGACGGACGGCGACGCGCGGGGCTCGCGGGCGTGGCGGCGGGGATCCGGATGGGCGGCGGCGCTCGGGCCCCGGATGGGCTCGCGCAGGCCCCGCGCGGGCTCTGGCGGGCCGTCGACGGCGGGAGGAGAGAGGAGGCGCGGGGAGCTGACGTGGCGGCGTTCTATTGGACGGGCCGACGGGCGGACATGTCCGGCGGCGGGGGAAATTTCGTCCGGTGGCGCGAGGTAGAAGGAGGCTAGGGTTAGACCGGAATTTGGACGGGGATGGACACATATTTATAGGTAGAGGGGGCTAGAAGTGTCCAAATGGAGTGCAGTTTTCGCCCACACGATTGTGATCGAATGACCGAGAGCATGGAGGGGAGTTTGCTGGGTTTTGGGCCACTTTGGAAGGGGTGTTGGGCTGCAAACAAAAGAGGCTTTTGCAGTTACCCGGTTAACCGTTGGAGTATCAAACGGACTCCAAATGGCACGAAACTTGACAGGCGGTCTACCGGTGGTATACCAAGGCCGCTTGGCAAACCTCGGGCCATTCTGATAATGTTTAACACCCGCACACGCAAAGAGGCAAAAGGGGAATGCCGGAGGGCATAGGAGTGCCGGATTGCAAAATGGACAACGGGTAAAAAGCTCGGATGCATGAGACGAACACGTATGCGAAATGAGATGCACATGATGACATGATATGAAATGCATATGATGACATGGCAAAGTGCAACACGCAAGAAAATGACATGGCAAAGACTTCGAATAACTAGCAGACACCTGGCGCATCGGATCCGGGGCGTTACACATCAGGCGACGGACGCCTAGTGAAATGGCCATAAGCGACCCGTAGAGGAGTGATTCATACTCAGCTTCATTATTAGAGGAATCGAAGTGAATCTAGAGGGCAGAACTGAGGCGATCACCTTTTGGGGATACCAGAACCATTCCGGTGCCCGAACCATGCAGCATCTTGGAACCATCGAAGAACATGGTACAGTGTTCCGAGTAAACCTGAGTCGACTGCTGCTGTTCTATCCACTCGGTCAAGAAATCTGCAAGTGCTTGGGATTTGACTGCCTTCTTTGCTTCAAACTTAATATCCAAAGGGAGAAGTTCAATTGCCCATTTAGCCACTCGGCCAGTTGCATCCCGATAGTTCACGATTTCGATAGCGGGGCGTCACTAACGACTGAAACCGAGTGATCTTGAAAATAATGTGCGACTTTCTTCGCTGTGAAGTAAATTCCATAGATGATCTTCTGATAATGACGATACCTCTGCTTGGACGGATTCAAAACCTCAAAGATATAGTATACTAGACATTGAACTTTGTAGGCCTTGCCTTCTTCTTCTCGTTCCACTATGAGCACTGTGCTGACAACTTGACCAGTGGCCGCAATGCACAAAAGTAGAGGCTCTTTGCTATTCGGAGTAGCAAGCACCATCTGGGTGGAGAGCAGGGCTTTGAGCTCAACAAATGCCGCTTCAACTTCGGGAGTCCACTCGAACTTATCGGACTTCTTCATCAATCGGTAAAGAGGCGGTGCCTTTTCACCAAACGAGAAATGAACCGACTCAGTGCTGCGAGGCAACCTGTGAGCTTCTGGACCTCATGCACATGCTTAGGGCGTTTCATTCAGATAATTGCATTAATCTTCTCGAGATTGGCATCTATCCCTTGTTGAGCAACGAGGAAACTGAGTAACTTGCCTCCAGGCACTCCGAAGGAGCACTTGGGTGGGTTCAGCTTGATGTCGTACCTCCTCAGATTGGCAAAGGTTTTAGTGAGATCAGTCAGTAGGTCGGAACCTTTGCATGACTTGAGCACGATATCATCCATGTAAGCCTCGACGTTCCAACTGATCTGAATGAGCTATCTCCAGAAATCACTAGAACATGCTCAAACACACATGGTAAGATTGCAAATAATAACAGTTTCAGACTTATCAGGAAATAACATCAGGTTGCAATGTTTAGAGCTATCAAACAACATGTTACAGGAACTTATCCTGGCAACCAAAAGCATGGAATGAATCTACTAAAAGCATAGATCAAAAGTCCCTTAATGACCATGACCCAAAAAGGATCAGAAGATATGATGGCACCCATGTAAACATGGCAAATAATATGACAGATTCATACATGGCAGGAACAACAATAAGTAGGCATGTTGGTGAGCTTGAAGCACTCACCACAGATCAATACATGGCATGGAAAGGCAACCATCAGTAAGAAGACATGTTTATGAAGCTAAGCATGGCAAGAACAAGTTCATAGGGTGCATGGATCACTAATAAAACACATGGCCAAAACTGAACTTAATGTTAACAGGCTGACAGCAACATTACTTAGCAACTTTGGAGCAAGATTACAACATGATACAGCAGGCTATAAATGCAACCAGGGGCATGAATGGATAGATAAAGACATGCGTAACAAAACATCCTTAGTGAACATCTCCAGAATAATGCACGAAATGACTTGTAGCAGCAGGTTTATATGGCATCACAAAATAACAGATTCAGCCTAGCAAAACAGCAACAGCAAGTACCCTACTTAAGAAGCTTGATGCACTTAGCACACAACTCACAAAAATACATGGATAGCACCTCTGGAAAGATGGCATGGCATAGATCAAAACACATGTAGAGCTCATGCTCATAGGATGCACACATCAAACATAGCAAAAAATGACAAATGAGCATGTTATAACAGTTTCAGCAGATTAACATCACATAGCACTCTTCTAACAGCATTTCGGGCATCAAGATGAGCTCAAATCAAAATGATGCAATGGAATGAAATGAAGTACTCGTCGAGGCGAACAATTTGACATATTATACGCACGAAACAAAGTAGTATGCACAGAGTTATGATGTGATGAACATGGCCTGAATATATGCAAAAATTGCAGGACTTAGTCGTTTTCTGAAAAAAAAACAGACGGGCGCAACATAGCAATACTTCGCACAGGCGAGGTTTAGGCGGACTGCTCACCTAGTGGGCCTGGCCCAGAGGTGAAGGAGAGGCGGATCGGGCCGAGGAGGTGGACCGGGCCGGGACGTGGCCTGGGCCAGAGCGGGGCCCATGCAGGAGGCGACTCGGATCGGGAGCCGAGCGGTTCCTGCTCGCTCCCGAGCAGGGTCGGCGGCGGCGGCTATTGCCGGCTTCGGCGAGGAGCGGGCCGGCGACCAGAGGGCCGGCAGGCGACGGAGATGGACGGATCCGGGCGCTCCTTCCCGGATCCGGCCGGAGGCGGGGCCGGACGGCGAGCTAGGCGGCGGCGCGGCGAAGGGAGAGGCGCGGCGCTCCGGCGCGACAAGACGGCGGCGACTCCCGGCGTGGAGGCAGAGGCCGGCGGGGCAGAGCTCCTGGAGGGCGCCGCGGCGCGGGGCTTCCGGCGACGGGGAGGCACGTCGGCGGTGCGGGGAAGACGGACGGCGACGCGCGGGGCTCACGGGCGCGGCGGTGGGGATCCGGACGGGCGGCGGCGCTCGGGCCCCGGATGAGCTCACGCGGGCCCCGCGCGGGCTCGGGCGGGCCGTCGGCGGCGGGAGGAGAGAGAAGGTGCGGGGAGCTGACGTGGCGGCGTTCTATTGGACGGGCCGACGGGCGGACATGTCCGGCGGCGGGGGGAATTTCGTCCGGCGGCGCGAGGTAGAAGGAGGCTAGGGTTAGACCGGGATTTGGACGGGGATGGACACATATTTATAGGTAGAGGGGGCTAGGAGTGTCCAAATGGAGTGCAGTTTTTGCCCACACGATCGTGATCGAACGACCGAGAGCATGGAGGGGAGTTTGCTAGGTTTTGGGCCACTTTGGAAGGGGTGTTGGGCTGCAAACAAAAGAGGCTTTTGCGGTTACCCGGTTAACCGTTGGAGTATCAAACGGACTCCAAATGGCACGAAACTTGACAGGCGGTCTACCGGTGGTGTACCAAGGCCGCTTGGCAAACCTCGGGCCATTCCTAGAATGTTTAACACCCGCACACGCAAAGAGGCAAAAGGGGAACGCCGGAGGGCATAGGAGTGCCGGATTGCAAAACGAACAACGGGGAAAAAGCTCGGATGCATGAGACGAACACGTATGCGAAATGAGATGCACATGATGACATGATATGAAATGCATATGATGACATGGCAAAGTGCAACACGCAAGAAAATGACATGGCAAAGACTTCGAATAACTGGCAGACACCTGGCGCATCGGATCCGGGGCGTTACACATCAGGCGACGGACGCCTAGTGAAATGGCCATAAGCGACCCGTAGAGGAGTGCTTCATACTCAGCTTCATTATTAGAGGAATCGAAGTGAATCTAGAGGGCAGAACTGAGGCGATCACCTTTTGGGGATACCAGAACCATTCCGGCGCCCGAACCATGCAGCATCTTGGAACCATCGAAGAACATGGTACAGTGTTCCGAGTAAACCTGAGTCGACTGCTGCTGTTCTATCCACTCGGTCAAGAAATCTGCAAGTGCTTGGGATTTGACTGCCTTCTTTGCTTCAAACTTAATATCCAAAGGGAGAAGTTCAATTGCCCATTTAGCCACTCGGCCAGTTGCATCCCGATAGTTCACGATTACGATAGCGGGGCGTCACTAACGACTGAAACCGAGTGATCTTGAAAATAATGTGCGACTTTCTTCGCTGTGAAGTAAATTCCATAGATGATCTTCTGATAATGACGATACCTCTGCTTGGACGGATTCAAAACCTCAAAGATATAGTATACTAGACATTGAACTTTGTAGGCCTTGCCTTCTTCTTCTCGTTCCACTATGAGCACTGTGCTAACAACTTGACCAGTGGCCGCAATGCACAAAAGTAGAGGCTCTTTGCTATTCGGAGTAGCAAGCACCATCTGGGTGGAGAACAGGGCTTTGAGCTCAACAAATGCCGCTTCAACTTCGGGAGTCCACTCGAACTTATCGGACTTCTTCATCAATCGGTAAAGAGGCGGTGCCTTTTCACCAAACGAGAAATGAACCGACTCAGTGCTGCGAGGCAACCTGTGAGCTTCTGGACCTCATGCACATGCTTAGGGCGTTTCATTCGGATAATTGCACTAATCTTCTCAAGATTGGCATCTATCCCTTGTTCAGCAACGAGGAAACTGAGTAACTTGCCTCCAGGCACTCCGAAGGAGCACTTGGGTGGGTTCAGCTTGATGTCGTACCTCCTCAGATTGGCAAAGGTTTTAGTGAGATCAGTCAGTAGGTCGGAACCTTTGCATGACTTGAGCACGATATCATCCATGTAAGCCTCGACGTTCCAACTGATCTGAATGAGCGGACACTTTTCAATCATGCGCCTGAATGTGGCGCCAGAATTCTTGAGACAGAATGGCATGGTGACATAGCAAAAACACCTGAAGGGGGTGATGAAGGTAGTTTTTATTTCATCTGCCCATACAATCGGATTTGATGGTACCCGGAGTACGCATCAAGAAAGGAAAGACGCTCACATCACATAGTCGAATCGACTATTCAATCAATACGGGGGAGGAGAAAATCATCTTTCGGGCAAGCCCGATTGATATGTTTGAAATCGATGCACATACGGAGTGACTTGTCCTTCTTGGGGGCCATGACGACGTTGGCAAGCCACTCGGAGTGGTATATTTCACGTATGAACTCTGCCGCTAGGAGCCGAGCCACTTCTTCACCAATAGCCTTCCTCTTCTCCACAGCGAAGCAGCGGAGATGCTCTTTAATTGGCTTGGCCTTCGAGTCAACTCTTAAGCGGTGCTCAGCCAGTCCCCTGGGAACACCAGGCATGTCGGATGGTTTCCATCCGAAGTTGTCCCAGTTCTCACAGGGGAACTGGATGAGTGTGGCTTCCTATTTACTGTCGAGTGTTGTTGAGATACTGGTTGGAGCGGCGGTAGGGTCTTCCCTGTGAATGTGAACTTGCTTGGTATCTCGTGTCGAATGAAAAGTGGACTCGGAAGCCGGCTTCTTAGAGCGGAGCAAATCACTCAGATCGGCGATCTTCTTGTATTCTTCCAATTCCAGCACTGTCATCTGCTTGTCAGCAATCTTGGACCCCTGCTGAAGGCATTCCTCAGCTCTTTGCCTATTCTCTGTGATGGTGATCACGCCCTTGGGTCCGGGCATCTTCAGCTTATGGTACACGTATCATGGATGGGCCATGAAGCGTGCATAAGCCGGTCAGCCTAGAATAGCATGATAGGCACTTTGAAAATCCATAACTTCAAATGTCAATTTTTCCTTCTAAAAATTCTTTGAGTCGCCAAAAACCACATTGAAAGCACAAGTGCTCCCTCGATGATTTTGGTAATTAATGTCAACATATCTCTTGTTGGACTAATATTTTTATCTGGTGTATCTCAGATGAGTTCAACAGTGGAGTGGCAGGACAAGAGGATGTGGAACCCCTTCTAGATGCTAACGACAGAAGATTGGCAAAAGCTCAAGACTCTACATTTTCATTTTAGTGATCCAAGATCACATTGAGTCCATAGGAAAAGCCAATACTATTAAAAGGGGATGATGTGTTGCTTGATGGCTTGCTTGCTCAACATGCTTAGTGATATCCTCCAAAAAGCCCTCAACCACTTTCTCATTTCCACATATGTCCTAAACCTAAAGTCAAACTTGGCCCGAACGATTTGATCTATCCGGTGCCATCGAGTTCACTTGACATAGCCACTGCCAGAAACCCTAATCAGTTCGATCGCACCAATGGGATCTCGGTCTCACCGAGATGGGCTTGCAAACTCTCTGTTACCTGGTGCAATTATTTCGGTCTCACTGAGATATGCAATCAGTCTCACCGAGTTTGCTTGGCCAACTCTCTGTTTGCTCATTACCAAAACCGGTCTCACTGAGTTTGTGTAATCGGTCAAACCGAGTTGAGGTTTTACCCTAACCATAGCACATCGGTCCCACCGAGTTGATCATGTCGATCCCACAGAAAACTCAAACGTTCACATTTTGAACCATATCGGTCTGATCGAGTTTCACTATTCGGTCCCACCAAGTTTGGTAAATTGTGTGTAATGGCTAGATTTTGTGTGGAAGCTATATATACCCCTCCACCCATCCTCCATTCGAGGAGAGAGCCATCATAATGTGCCTACACTTCCAACATTCATTTTCTGAGAGAGAACCACCTACTCATGTGTTGAGATCAAGACATTCCAATCCAACCACAAGAATCTTGATCTCTAGCCTTCCTCAAGTTGCTTTCCACTCAAATCATCTTTCCACCATATCCAAATTTGTGTGAGAGATTTGAGTGTTGGGGAGACTATCATTTGAAGCACAAGAGCAAGGAGTTCATCATCAACACACCATCTATTACCTTTTGGAGAGTGGCATCTCCTAGATTGGTTAGGTGTCACTTGGGAGCCTCCGACAAGATTGTGGAGTTGAACCAAGGAGTTTGTAAGGGCAAGGGGAATGCCTACTTCGTGAATATCTACCCAAGTGAGGCAAGTCCTTCATGGGCCATTGCCATGGTGGGATAGACAAGGTTGCTTCTTCGTGGACCCTTCATGGGTGGAGCCCTCCGTGGACTCGCGTAGCCGTTACACTTCGTGGGTTGAAGTCTCCACCAACGTGGATGTATGATAGCACCACCTATAAGAACCACGCCAAAAATCTCCGTGTCTCCAATTGCGTTTGCACACTCCAATCCCATCCCTTTAATTTCTTGCAATTTGCATGCTTTACTTTCGGCTACTCATATACTTTTCATGCTTGCTTGAAATGTATTGTGAATGTTTAAACTTGTGCTAAAACTCCACTGGTACCTTAACTTGAAGAAATTAAAAATTGCTAATTTTCTTTGTTGAGGGTCTGATCACCCCCCCCCCCTCTCTAGACACCTCTTCTCGATCCTTTCATACATCCAAAGCAATCTGACCGAGTGACTTTACCTTTTTCCCTGGGATGACACCGTGAAACTGCATGTTGCTCTCACTGAGTCGGGACATCGGAATACCTATCCCCTTGAGGGTTTCAGCATAGAGAATGTTCAAACCACTGCCGCCATCCATGAGAACTTTTCACAACCAAGTGCCTCCTACAAATGGATCCACTATCAGAGCTTGCCGCCCAGGGGTAGCAACATGAGCCGGGTGGTCCGACTGGTCGAAGGTAATGGGAGTCTTTGACCACTTAAGGTACATTGTAGTCGCTGGAGCAACCATGTTCACCTCACGGTTGATCACTTTCAGTCAACTTTTGCTCTCAATGTCAGCAAAAATCACCAGAGTGGCATTAACCTTCCGGTAATCATCTGCTTTTTCTTCATCATTGTCCTTGTCAGAGCCCTTTTCATTTAGCTGACCTTCACGGAACTGCTAAATCAGAAATCTGCATTGTCGAGTGGTATGCTTGGGTAGTATCAAGTTACCCTATTTGTCTTTCTTAGTGTGAATGGCACACGGTAAATCAAGGACGTCCTGTCCCGACTGATCCTTCACTTTATTAGGGGTCCACTAACCTTTCGGCTTCCCTTTGAACTTGCCCAGCGCAGCTACAACAGCCGCCTCTGCCTGACCTACTCCTTCAGCCTTGCGCTTCTGCTTCCGACTGGATTAGAGCTGTTGGGGTCATGCTCATGAGCTTTTCCTTTGCCGCTGTGGAGGTGGTCTTCTTCTTCACCCTTTGCTTACCGAATGGCAATCTCCATCATTCAGTTCAGGGTCAAGATCCCAGATCGCCCAAACTTTAGTATGAGATCTTTGTATCTGATGCCTTCTTTGAAGGCACAAACTGCTTGATGCTGTGTGACGTATTCCACCACGTGGTGAAGCATGGTCCACCGCTGTATGTAATACCTCGAAGTTTCATTCGGCTTTTTGACATAGTGCTTCAATTCAGTCAATCCAGCAGGTCGCTTGCAAGTGACTTCAAATTTTTGATAAACACTCAGGCCAAGTCTTCCTAGCAGTAAATACTGGCAGGAGCCAACTGGTTCAACCACGCCCGGGCCGATCCTTCTAGCATCAAGGGCATGTGTTTCATGGCAACATCATCATTGCCTCCACCAAACTGAACAGCCACTTGGTAATCCTCCAACCACATGTCTGGCTTCGACTCACCAGTGAATTTGTTCACGCCGGTGGCCAATCTAAAATTGGGCGCTATCTCAGTAGCTCGTTTAGCCCTGCTGAAACACTCGGGCCCTGAGACAAACCCACCACTTCCACTCGGATGATCTCTATCTAGACCCTCTCTGTGATCCCTGCCTCTATCAACTAGGCTCTGCACAAGGACTGACCTTGCATCAAACCCAGGCTCTCGGGGTCGACTGGATTTCTCTTCTCGTCTCCATACAGACGCATGTCGTCATACCGCCCGTACGACCCGCCCTCGAAGGGGGCATCGACATTCGATAGCGGTCATCATAGTGATGTTGAGGAACAAATGGACCATGGCCTTGATCCAGGTACTGATCCTGGTGGTGACCGCGATCGATGCGCCGAGGGGGGCGATCTTGGGCTATGTGCCGACTGAACAATGTCTGCCCTTACTAACCTGCTGTGAATCCTGTTGCACGACTGGGAAACGGTTGAATTTTGTTCCCCAGCCGCTCTAAGCAATGCTCGGATCTGCCGAAGACCCTCTCTAGCTTCGGACCAGGACAGCTGGATGGAATCTACAATCCATGCAGCAACTACAACATTCTGGATCAGAGTGCAGAATACCTGATAATCGTTTTGTGATCCACTCAGAATGAGCTGTCGCTGCCGTCGACTGGGATTGGGGGCGGTCTGCGAGTGCGGTCTTCGAGTGACTTCTGGAGATCCTCCAGGCGCACGCGTTCAACTAGAGTGGCTATGCGTCCGGCCTCCAAAGCATGAGCCTTGGCGGTCTCCCCAACGATGGCGGTCTGAAGGGCCTGCTCATTCCTGCGCTACAGTTCTTCTCTTTGTTCCGTGGTGCAGGCCTGCGGGTAGTACTCATCGTTGTCGTGCGACAGACCACCGCTTTCGCCCCCACCACGGGGAAATCCTGGTGGGCTATGTTGGGAGCCAATTACAAGGACTTCCGCCGCTGGATCATTGTTTTCGCACTTGGAAAGTGTATCCGAGTGACAAGGCAATAGATCAAGCAAGTCATAAAGGGACTCGTCGGGCTCGATTGCCATGATCTAAGGAGTGGATGACTGATGAGCCACCGCGTGCTTCACCCTCTGCTGGAGCTGCGAGCGACCGGATCGTTTGCGGTGACGAGCAGCGGGGAGGGAAGATGCCACTGGAGCCAACCGATACTGAGTCGACGGCTGCCGCAGGAGGACACCGTAGGAGCTTGCACGGAAGTGCACCGCCCCACAAATATGGAGCACCTCGACATCAAGGGGGCTTCCTGGAGCCAGGCCGAATCATCGGTGATGAAACTAAGTGCACCGAGATGGATCTCGCGACCCAGAGATAGTCCACCGCCGGAAACCGTGTCGAAGGAGTTTGAAGAACGCAACCTTGCCCAAAGTCGCTTAGACGCCTGCCCCACAGTGGGCACCAATTGTCGTGAGAATGGATCTGACAGTAGAGGTAGGGGTACGTAGGAGAGGGCAGAGCCTAGCTACAACAAAGTTGTACACTCGGATTTACGAGTTCAGGCCCCTCTCGGAGGAAGTAATAGCCCTACGTTTTGGTGCTGCGGGAGCGTTGTTGTATAGAGTGTTGAGTTACAGGGAGTGTGAAGCCTTGTGCAGGAGGAGAGGGGCGGCTTATATAGAGTCCGCTGGCCCCTCGCAGCCCTCAGTTACGCAAGGGTTCAATGAGAGAGTAAAGATGAGAACATTACTGGTAACACCCATAATTAATGATTTTCATAGCGACAGATTGATTGTCTGACCATTGCCATCCTGGCGTGGCTGTAGTTCTTCTATTCTTCGAGTGAAACCATGTACTCCGAGTGAATAATGGCGGTCGAGTCGGGATGGAGTAACCGAGTGGATCTTCTGTTGAGTGACTTGCACACTGCAGTCATTCCAGTCGGTATCCCCTTTCTAACTTTGCAGGTCTTGGATTCTTTGTATAGTGTCCTTGGGTAGTGATACGTCTACAGTGTGACTATAATTTTTTATTGTTCCATGTTGTTATATTATCATTCTTGGATGTTTTACAATCATTCTATAGCAACTTTATATCATTTTTGGGACTAACCTATTGACATAGTGCCTAGTGCGAGTTGCTGTTTTTTGCTTGTTTTTTACTTCGCAGGAAATCAATACCGAACAGAGTCCAAACACAGCAAAAAAATTTGGAGAATTTTTCTGGGCCAGAAGACACAGGATGGGCCAAAGAAGTACCAAAGAGGTGCCCCGAGTGGGCACAACCCGCCTGGGCGTGCCTGGGGGCCCAGGCGCGCCCTGGTGGGTTGTGCCCACATCGGTGGCCTCCCGCACCGCCTCTTGGCTCTATAAATACCCCCAATATTCCATAAATCCTTGGGGAGTCGACGAAAATCAATTCCAGCCGCCGCAAGTTCCAGAACCACCAGATCCAATCTAGACACCATCACGGAGGGGTTCACCATCCTCATTGGTGCCTCACCGATGATGCGTGAGTAGTTCATTGTAGACCTACGGGTCCGTAGTTAGTAGCTAGATGGCTTACTCTCTCTCTCTCTCTCTCTCTCTCTCTCTCTCTCTCTCTCTCTCTCTCTTTTGATTCTCAATACAATGGTCTCTTGGAGATCTATTTGATGTAACTCATTTTGTGGTGTGTTTGTTGGGATCCGATGAACTTTGAGTTTAAGATCAGATCTAAGTTTTTATCCATGAAAGTTATTTGAGTCTTTTGATCTCTTATATGCATGATTACTTATAGCCTCGTATTTCTTCTTTGAATCTTTGGTTTAGTTAGGCTGACTAGATTGATTTTTCTTGCCATGGGAAGAGGTGCTTTGTGATGGGTTCGATCTTATGGTGCTTGATCCCAGTGACAGAAGGGGAAACGACACGTATGTATCGTTGCCATTAAGGATAACGAGTTGGGGTCTAATTCCTACATGAATAGATCTTGTCTACATCATGTCATCGTTCTTATTGCATTACTCCATTTCTCCATGAACTTAATACACTAGATGCATGCTGGATAGCGGTCGACGTGTGGAGTAATAGTAGTAGATCCAGGCAGGAGTCGGTCTACTAATCTTGGATGTGATGCCTATATAATGATCATTGCCTGGATATCTTCATAATTATTTGAAGTTCTGTCAATTGCCCAACAATAATTTGTTTACCACCGTATGCTATTTCCTTGAGAGAAGACACTAGTGAAATCTACGGCCCCCGAGTCTATTTTCTCATCATATATTTTTAGATCTATATTGCTATTTGCCTTTTTATTTGTTTGCATCTTTTTATTTTCAGATCCATATTATCAAAAACCCAAAAATACCTCGCTGAATTTTATTTGCTTTTATTTGCATCTATCAATCTACTACAATTTTCTCCAGTCCACGTGCCAATTTCTGGTGCCGTTACCCGAAAGGATTGACAACCCCTTTTACACGTAGGGTTGCAAGTATTTGTTCTTTGTGTGCAGGTTTTGTTTATGTAGTGTTGCGTGATTCTCCTACTGGTTCTATAACCTTGGTCTCATCACTGAGGCAAATACCTGTCGTCGCTATGCTGCATCATCCCTTCCTCTTTGGGGAAATACCGACGTAGTTCAAGCCGCATCAAAAGGAATTTCTGGCGCCGTTGCCAGGGAGACATCATCAACAAATACCAGGTTCCTAATCACAAAACTCATCTCCTTGCAATTTACCATATTTGCCATTTGCCTCTCATTTTCATCTCCCCCACTTCACAAAAATTCGCCGTTTTATTCATCCTCTTTTTCGTTCGCTGTTTTCTCGTCAGATCTGTTTTGAGTGCAATCTTGTTTGCGTAGTCATGATGCCTTAACGAAAATATTATGATGTTCCTTACACCAATATTTTGTTTGAAATTGAGGAAAGTAATAAGGAATATATGACTACACGATTTGAGCACAATAAATATTTTACTAAAGAGCTTAAGGAACACTCTGTTGTGTTGGAAGCTATAACTAAACAACTTGATGATATTAGTAGAGAAGTTTGTAATCTCCAATCTAAGTATGCTTTTGCTAAAAGTTTGCTAGGCAAAATATCTAATGCACAAGCTACCCTAGTAAATCAAATGGCTGCTAAACCAATCTCGTTAGAAGATAAAAGTGATGAAGATCTTAAAATTATTGGTGTTTCTTCTATTGATTCCTTGTTTAGTAAAATTAAAATTGATGATAAAGGGAGTGAAGAAGAGTCAACTTTACTTAGAAGGCGTCCCGATAATTTGGAGGGTCAAAATCATGTTGAGAAAATTGATAAAAGTGGGTTTGGAGAGGTCAAAACTTTAACTAGTGATGTGCCCGCTCTTTTGGATTACAAAGACTTTAATTATGATAATTTCTCTTTGATTTATTGTATTTCTTTGTTGCAATCCATGATAAATTCATCCCATGCTTATGAATAAAATAAAGCTTTTACAAAACATATTGTTGATGCTATGATGAAAGCTTTAGAAGAAAAGTTGGAATAAGAGATTTCAATTCCTAGAAAATTATATGATGAATGGGAACCTAATATCAAAGTCAAGATTAAAAATTATGAGTGTTTTGCTTTATGTGACTTGGGTGCTAGTGTTTCTACAATTCTGAAATCTTTATGTGATGTGCTTGGTCTTACCGATATTGAAGAATGTTCTTTAAATTTACACTTGGCAGATTCTATTATTAAAAAGCCTATGGGAAGAATTAATGATGTTCTTATTTTTGCAAATAGGAATTATGTGCCCATAGATTTTATTGTTCATGATATTGGTTGCAATCCGTCTTGTCCGATTATTCTTGGTAGATCGTTCTTACGCACTATTGGTGTCGTGATTGATATGGAGGAGGGCAATATTAAATTTCAATTTCCACTAAGGAAGGGTATGGAACACTTCCCTAGAACAAGAATTAAGCCACCATATGAATCAATCATGAGGGCATCTTATGGATCTAGAAACAAAGATGACAATACTTAGATTTTTGCATTATGCCTAGCTAGGGGCATAAACTGATAGCCCTTGTTGGGAGGCAACCCAATGAATAAAATTTGTTGATCTAGTAACATTTCCATCTGTCAACCTTGTAACACTGTCATTTGTCAAAATATGCAGCTAAAAATCACTAGCATTATCTAATTTTCACAACTAAGATTCACTAATTAAGCATATATTTCATTCATAGATTAAGCAGCCGTCCTTTATACAAATAGTTCAACTCGACAGCTGAACCGACCAAACTTTTCCCCAATTGTTGCCAACCACGTACCGAAATAGCTAGTTCAACTATATATACTAGCTAATTTTAAGTACATTGTACAGTTGCACCACATCTATAGTCAGATGAAGTGAACAAAATAGCCCCTAAATACTACTACTACGGAGGGGCTTTTTACTACTTCCGGCAGCCTCTCCTCTGCCGAGCGCGCTCAGTAAGAGGCAGAGGAGGAGGAGCCTACCGACAAGCTGGACAACTGCAATACGGTCCCTCCCGCTATTGCACCTTCAGCTTGTCGGTGAGCGTTCGAGGTGATTTAACTAAAAAAACATTTGCAATTAAAGTACCTACTACCTCGTCCTGGTTTATAAGTCGTCTATGTATTTTTGTGCCAAATTTTGACTAGAGATTTAACTAATAAAATACGAATGCATGTCGCGAGAGATTATATCGTTGGATTCGTATTTAAACATAGTTTCCAACTATATAATTTTTATAACATGCATTAACATTTTGCTAGTTAAATTTAAGGTCAAAATATGGCACAGAATATAAAGGGGCTAATAGACCAAGACGGAGGTAGTAGCACACGACCGCTCTCTACGCAGCGACACAACTTGTCGGATGTTGGGTTCCGGCAAACCCTTAAGGTTCGAACTCTGGGGTGCGCGCAAAGATCTTCCCCCTACCAATCCGCGCCCGATCGCCTCGCGGGAATCTAAGCTATATGATGAACAACATGAGGGACGCAAGATTTATACTGGTTCGGGTCACCGTTGTGGTGTAATACCCTACTCCAGTGTGTGGTCTGGTGGATTGCCTCAGGGGCTGATGATGATCAGTACAAAGGAAGAACTGCCTCGCAAGAGGTGTTCTTGAGCTGATGCGGTGTTCTACTTGGGGTGGATTTTCATGTCTCTAGGTGATACTCTGGATGCCTTCTACTTCGGTGACTAGCCCTATTTATAGAGGCCCTGGTCCTCTTCCCAAATATTGAGCGGGAAGGGCGCCAACAACGGTCATTTTGAAGGGGAACATCTAGTACAAGTTATCCTGACTAAAGTTGGTATTCGGCTGCAAAAGGCACTAGTGATGACGCTATCTTGGGCTCCACGGTGACCTCCATCCTGCCATTTTGCTGGACTTGGTCTCGTTGCACCGAAACGGTAACCTTTGCCTGATGACTCGATACTCCACATCTGTGCTTGCCCCCTTTGTACCAAAGAGGAAACAAGGACACTGCACAGGCCGGCGCCCGCCTGGACTCAATCGTCACGACTTGCGTCACGAGCACCTCGCGAGGTACCCTTGCCTTGATCTCTCTGCCTCCTCGCGAGCCTTCCTGGCGAGGCCGCTCCTGAGCAAGCCTTGTGTCATCCGCCCCGCGAGGCTTGGCCCCTCGCGAGGGTATTGAGTTTTGCGCTGATGAAGATGGGCCGCACTGGGCCACCACTCGAGCCACGCCATAGGCCGCAGGCAGGCAAGTCTGGGGACCCCCGTTCCCAGAACACCGACAGTAGCCCCCGGGCCCAAGGCGCGCTTGGACTTGGCTTAGCAGAGAAGCGAAGGGGCAAGTGCGGAGCGCCACGGGCCCCATCAGCCTGCGGCCTTGGGCGCCATGTGGCGGTTGATTGGGTGTGGGCGCCTCCGCTTCCCCATGCTGCCTCGGCAACTTCTCGACTGACAAAAAGGCTGGCCCGGGGTTAGCCTTAATTTCATTACTCTGATCCGCCTTGCTTCAGATCTCCTTTCTTGCTCTTCGCCTTCCTGCTTCCTAAATCTCCATATTTGCCATAGCCTTTCATCTCCAGCGAGTAATGGCGCCCCGCAAGACCGTGGCCGGGGCTCCATCGGCCTGGTACTCGCCGACTCTGGATTCTCCCAACATGACGGAGAAGAATCTCGCCCTCACGCGCCAGATGGCGGCGGCGCAGAGCAACGAGATTGGGGAGACCGCACTCCGGCCTGGTTCCGCCTGGCCGGAGGACAAGGGGAGCACCTTCTACCCACTCTTCATGAGCGCCGTCATCGCTGGTCTGGTGCCCCCTTTCTCTGAGTTCTTCCTTGTTGTCCTTCGCCAATATCAGTTGCATGCTCTGCATATCCACCCCAACTCCGTTCTCCTCCTGTCAATCTTCGCCTATTACTATGACGCGCACGTCGCGGTGATGCCCTCCGTGGCCCTGCTGTGCCACTTCTTCTCGCTCCGGGTCACTGGCGCCAATATCTCATCATGCACGAGCTTTGTCGCGTACTCCAAGGCCAACACCATCTCAAAGGCCGGGAAGAGGGTCGACGGCTTCCAGAGAAAGTGGGTCATGGTGGACGCCAGGTGCAACAACCCCCTGCTGGAGCTGCCCATAGAGCAGCCCGAGGCCATTGAGGCATGGTCCCGTGCAAAGCTCAACGACCGGCGGGCGAAGCTGGTGCTGGAGAAGATGAACGCTGACCTGAGGCCGGGCAATCTGAGGGCAGCGAAGCTGACCGGGGCCTCACTCTTGAGGGAGTTCCTGTCGCAACGGGTGGCCCCTCTTCAGGCGCACTCGCGCCCGCTGTAGAGGCTTGAGGATGTGGACATCGTCCTTCACCTGAGCTCGGATTCCCTGAATGACGAGGATCTGACCGCAGCCCTCCGCTTCTTGGTCGGAGAGGACTTGGCAGGCCCGGAGGATGCTCCGGTCCCCTTGTTCCTTCACGATGACTGGGAACGGGTGGTGGACGCCATGCCCACCTTCGACGGGGTCGGTCTAGTGCCGGCGGAGGCCCCTGAGGGCCAGGCAGCGACGGTGACAGCGCACTTGTCCTCTGATGACTCCAGCAGGGGAGAGGAGGAAGACGGCGACGAGGATGAGGAGTGTGACTCGGAGGCGACCTTCGAGGGGACGGGGGAGACTTCCCCCTGGCGCAGGTCCAGCGCCCTCTGCTCCATGCCTGACGACGACGAGGCCGGCGCCAGGCAAGGGGGGAGGACCCGCCCTTGATCCCAAAGAAGGACAGGTCTGGGCTGATCTCCTGAGGGTCTACCCCAGCCCTCGCGTCGGCCGAAGCCAGCTCTAGACCATCAGGTGCACCTTCCTCCACGGCTGGGCCTCCCGAGGCTGAGCCCCGCAAGAGGCTTTTGGGCTTCAAGCTTGGCCCGAGTCCATGGGATCCCGCGATAGCCGACTAGTAAGTACTCAAACTCCTCCTTACGCCTGTCTTTTGCCGTCGAGGCCTGACATCTTTTATTGGGTAGGCTGCTACCTGCGGCAAAGAGGCTCAAGGGAGACGCGGCGACCCCGCTTGGAATGGGATCATCGGCCGCGGCCGCGTATTCACTCGCGGTGAAGGGAGGCCGCGGGGCCCGCACTTCCCCTGCCCGATCATCCTCGCGAGGCCAGCAGGGACGCTCTGGCGAGGAGTCATCCCCTGTGACCCTACTGACTTTGGAGGCGCCTGTGCTTGATTCTATCGCCGAAGTTGCCAAGGCTCAGGAGGTCCCTGCCTACCAAGCTGTGATCACGCTACCATCTTCTCCTCCTACTCCGCCGGCTCCCGTATCCTCTGCCCCCTCCGTCGCCTTGGACCGTGCTGCTGACGAGCTGAGTCAGCTGCGGGAGGATCTCCGAGGCGCGCACCCCTGTCTGGTGGCTGGGCGCCTGGAGATGGTCTCCGGCTAGGTTCGCTCTGACGCCTCCGTTCGAGCGGCGCTGAGCCAGGCTGTGACGACTTCCGAGGAGGGGAAGCAAGTCACCTCCCAGGCCATAGCCGCTCGCGACGCGGCATTAAGGGATGCTTCCACTGCTGAGGGCCGCTGCAAGACGCAGGAGGGCGAGTTGCAAGGGCTGCGTGATGAGCTCGTCAAGGAGATTCGCGACCGCCAGGTGAAGGAGGAAGAGATGAAGGCTCGGTAGGCTGCCGTCAAGGACCGCGACGCCGAACTCTCAGCCGACCGCGGCCGGCTGAAGACGCTGGAGCAGGCGCTGAAGACGGAGAGGGTTGAGCTGGACGCCAAGGCGGAGGTCTTGACCCAGGACCGCGCGGCCTTCACGCGTTATGAGGAGAGGGCTCGCACGACGCTGAAAACGCTTTATGAAGAGGGCCTGGAGAAACCACTGGCCGGAGCAAAGGAGGGCCCCACCAAGCTGGTCTCCTTCCTCGCCAAGGCGCTTGAGGAGGTCGTGACTGGTATCGGCCCAATGGCCGAAGTTGAGGCTCGCGTCCTTTCCTCCGCAGCACTGACGCAGATCCTCAGCTACGTCTACCTCCGCAACCCTGATGCCAACCTTGATGACCTGCTGGAGCTCGTGGATGCCAAGCACTCCGTCGCTGCTGCCGAGGCCATAAAGGGTCGAGCGGAGGCCTTGCTGGCGAAGTTCCGCGCCTTCAACACCGCGCCCAAGCGAGGCGCTGCTGGCTCCGTGGCCTCGGGGGGTGGGGCTGACAAGCGCGACTGCACCACAAGCGGTGGAGCGGCCCAGGGGTGATCTTCCCGCAGCCTCTTTCCTGCTTTGGTTCCTGCAACATGCACCATGCCTCGCGGAGGCGTTTAAATTTGTGTCTGGTATTGTGAGAACAGTCTATGGTCTGTAATATTTGCTTCTGGATTTGCTAGATTTTGCGATTTCCTTCCTATTTTCTTGTGTTCTACGTCGGCAGGGCCCGGCCCCACACCTCAGTCACCATTAGCCCCAACCGGATCACCAGGATGGTACTAAGGAGTGAGGGGCTACGTGGCAAGTTAGGCTCATGAGTCGCGATGCTCAGGAGTCCCCCTTGACGCGCAAACTGCAAATGGGGAGGGGGTGGAAGAGAGGATCTGTCGTTCTACGTCGGCAGGGCCCGGCCCTGCGCATACCTCGACCGTCGTTAGCCTTTCGGAACTAAGGAGTGAGGGGCTATGTGACCAGTGAGGCTCCTGAGTCACGATGCTCAAGAGTCCCCCTTGACGCTCAAACGAGTCTTCATACCTTGGCTCCGCTCGAGGAGGGGCGTGCGATGACCAGGTCTGAGGGACCTGGTTGGGTGGCATGTGCTCGGGCGTGGCCCAGGCGCAGCCCCCATGCCCAGCCCCCTCGCGCGGCACTCCCGAGGGGAGGCATTGCAATTGAAAGGATTGATATAGTTGACTAGAGGGGGTGAATAGGCAACTAACAATTTTTAGCTTTTCTTTACCAAATTGAACTTTGCATCAAAGTAGGTTGTCTAGATATGCAACTAGGTGAACAACCTATATGATGCAACAACAACAAGCACATAAGAAAGCAAGGGATATAACACAAGTAAGCTTGCAAAAGTAAAGGCGAGAGATAACCAAGAGTGGAGCCGGTGGAGACGAGGATGTGTTACCGAAGTTCCTTCCTTTTGAGGGGAAGTACGTCTCTGTTAGAGCGGTGTGGAGGCACAATGCTCCCCAAGAAGCCACTAGGGCCACCGTATTCTCCTCATGCCCTCACACAATGTGAGATACCGTGATTCCACTATTGGTGCCCTTGAAGGCGGCGACCGAACCTTTACAAACAAGGTTGGGACAATCTCCACAACTTAATTGGAGGCTCCCAACGACACCATGAAGCTTCACCACAATGGACTATGGCTCTGAGGTGACCTCAACCGTCTAGGGTGCTCAAACACACAAGAGTAACAAGATCCACTAGGGATTAGTGGGGGAATCAAATTTCTCTTGGTGGAAGTGTAGACCGGGGCCTTCTCAACCAATCCCGAGCAAATCAACAAGTTTGATTGGCTAGGGAGAGAGATCGGGTGAAAATGGAGCTTGGAGCAACAATGGAGCTTAGGGATGGAAGAGGTAATCAACTAGAGGAAGAAGACACCCCTTATATAGTGGAGAGAAGGATCCAACCGTTATCCACTAACTCAGACCGCGACCTGCAGTACTACCGCTCCAGACAAGCGGTACTACCGCAGCGGCTTATGGTACTACCGTGAAGTGCCGCGGTACTACCGCTGCAGCGGCAGGGGCTAGTCCAGGCCAGAGCCGCCATGGCTGAGAGCGGTACTGCCACAGACGCGGTACTACCGCTCCCCCTTGCGGTACTACCGCAAGGCCAGGATGGACTAGGCTGGGAAGGGCATGGATGAATAAAATTACATCCGTGTCTACTTCCGCTGAAAAACGAACGATGCAAAAACCCGACACGGTACTACCGCGCCTGTCTTGCGGTACTACCATGTAGGGAGCGGATGTAAAAAATTACATCCGCCCCTACTTCCGCTCGTGCTACTAAGCCGGATCAGGACTCACGGTACTACCGCGCACCTAGAGCGGTACTACCGCGTAGGGCGCGGATGTAAAAAATTACATCCGCCCCTACAGCCGCAAGAGAGGCTAAGCCTGGCCAGAGGCCACGATACTACCACTCCATTGGAGTGGTACTACCGTGGACGCCTACGGTACTACCGCGAGGGCTTGCGGTACTACCGCAGGGTCCTGCGGTACTACCGCTCCTAGGAGCAGTACTACCGCAGGCCTCAGCTAGCAGCACTAAGGAATCCTTCTTTTTGCACAGAAGAGGAGATAACGGAGGATGCTCCAAAGCGCAAAGGGAAAGGCGGGCTAAAGGAAGAAGCGTGTACGTGATGATTCGACCCAAACCTTTCCACGGCGGACCCCCTCTTAATAGAACGGCTATCCTACGACTAAAATCCACCAAAAGAGACGTAGAACACCACCGTCTTTAATAGTCTTTGAGGGGTAACAACCCGTCTTGTGCCTCACGACGAAGCAACTGAAATACTCAAGGCACACGATTAGTCCGCAAAAGCATTGTCATCAATCACCAAAACACCTTAGGGATAAACATGCCCTTACAATCTCCCCCTTTTTGGTGGACTGATGACAATACGGGATTTGCACGAAGGGAAAGAATGTAGCACAAGCAAACCCCTCACCTCTAAAATATTGACGAGCTCTCCCTAGATTCGTGCTAGAGTGTAAAGTGCTTTGGACTGCACGGCACAAACACTAGGATCACCACTCCCCTTATATTTTAGAGACAAAGCATACACTAAACAAGATAGTAAATATGAGCAAAACATAAGTAGCATGAGATAGCATAGGCTCAATAAGGTAATAAGGTACGATAGAGTGCATATGTCTTACACCATATGATAGACCAAGTCTCACGAACAAACTACACCAAAGCAAAGCAAGGTTCAACGGAACAAACATGGAACAAACACAAGAAAAGAAAACACAAGACTCTCGCAAATCCCTACACTCTCTCCCCCTTTGGCATCGAGACGCCAAAAAGGCAGAGAGGACACCTACACACAAGTGGTGGCTCAAGCGGAGTAGTCAGACGCACGGTCCTCGTCAGACTCGGCAGCAGGAATGGTCTCCTCGATGTCCTCCTCAGAATCGGTCCACTTGAAGCCTTGTTTCACCATCCACTCTGCCTCAAGAGTGATGCGATCCTCAGTACCGCCAGAAACGTCCCCGCCATACAGCCTCATGATCTTCTTGTCCCGGAGGCGACTCTCCTTGGAGGCAACATGAGACCTGTACTGACCCTTGGCCTGCTTGCAGAACAAGGTCTTCATCTTGTTCTTCAGCCTCTTAGCCCAAGATGGCTCAGAGGAGGGAGGGGTGTACCCCTCAGAGCTGACCTCATCTGCTGGTTCCTCCTCACCCTCATCTGCATCCACATTCATGGCAGCCGCAGCCTCAGCACGAGAAGTGGTGTTATCCCACTAAGGCTTGACACGGAGCCGGATGGACTCATGTCGAATCCAAGCAGGGGCCTCAAAGTCATCCTAAGGGTAGAGCTTCTCCAAGTTGCAGAGATCAACTGAAACAGATACGGTCCATAGATTGGGACCTTGCGGTTGAAGACGGCAAACCGAATCTCACACCACATGATGTGTGAGACATCAAGTGGTAATGTCGGAGAGTTGCGCGCTTGTTCACATAGGAGCAACATGTCCACAAGATAAGCGTGTACCTTGTCCTTATCCCCATTGCATGGGAAGAGAGAGTTGCGGAAGATCTGGTACATGATGTAAAGAAAAGAGTTGAGCACCCACGAAGACTTGCCACTGGAGAGCTTCTTCTCAACAAGGAAGGGTTGAAGCTTGTTCTTGTTGG
This sequence comes from Triticum aestivum, assembly GCF_018294505.1. Taxonomy (NCBI): domain Eukaryota; kingdom Viridiplantae; phylum Streptophyta; class Magnoliopsida; order Poales; family Poaceae; genus Triticum; species Triticum aestivum. Next base: position 286,582,749 of record NC_057810.1, on the reverse strand, counting down.
TAGACTCGGTATTGGCATGAGTACGAACACCTTGGGGTGTGGCGAGCCCCTCATCCGAAACACCAAGCAAAGTCATGAACTCCTTCCAGGTAGCCGTCAGCCGCCGACCGTTGGTCATCCAAGTCATCATCCTGTCCTCATTACGATGAAATTACACCGAGGCGAAGAACTGCCACAATCTCCGGATCATAGTCTTTGTGAAAAGAGATGATATGCTCAATGCCAAACTGCTCCACTAGATCCAGAGCCTCACCAAAGTATGCCCGGTGCTTCTCTTCCCTCATATGATGCATGTCGATCCAATGCACATCCACATAGATATTCCTCTTGGCCTTGATCACATCCAAATAAATGAGGTTCTGCTGCTTGGTCCAGAACAACTCATTTCCTCGATGGTTGGCACGAGGATTCACGTAGGGATTGATCTTCCTACGAGCGACGAACTTAGCAAGCGGCATCTCATCCATACTCATGGCAGGTTCCTTGTCTTTGTTGGCGGTGGTCTTGGTCCTGCGTTGGAGGGCACTGGAGCCCTCAGGAGCTTCGTATTGATTGCGAAGGCGCTTGGAGCCCATGTCATGGCTTGGGTTGGAATGGCGAGCATGAGCACCTGAGCCACACACACCACAAAACAGACACGCAAGAAACGCGAGAAGGATCAGTGCAAAGAACGCAGCAAAACAGTGAAACAAGTAGAATTTGCACATAATAATTGCCACACTATAGATTTGACATCAACTGTAGTACCGCATGGTCGCATGGAACTAAAAAATTAGTGCCGCTCCAAATCACGGTAGTACCGCGGGCGCGGTAGTACCACGCTGGAGGTACGGTAGTACCGCGAGAGCGGTAGTACCGCGCGGAGGTGCGGTAGTACCGCACGTATTCAGATCTGAAACAACAAATGAATATGAGAACTACCGTGACGACAAAGCAGTACTACGGCCAGTCAAATCTACCACGGGTCAACATATTATGTATAAACTCTACGCATTACTACTCTCCTCCATCCTACTCTTGAAAAGATTTGGCCTAAAAACTCAAGAACAACTAGCATCTCCCCAAAAACCTAGAAGCAAAAGAACAAACCAAAAAGAGAGGGATTTCGGGAAAGACCTTGGTCCATGGCAAGAGAAAGTGGTGGGGAATGATCCCACCGGTCGGAATCCAAGGAGAGCAGCCGGAGAGGAAGATCCGGCGAGGGTCTCTCGCGCCGTTCGTGGGCAGGAGAGAGAGAGGCAGCATGGGGAGAAGGAGTGAATGGGTATGGGGGAGTTGGAACTCCCCCTGCCCGCTCATAACCCCCACATGCTCGCTACGTCATGGTAGTACCGCGACTCATTGCGGTAGTACCGCCCGGGCGGAAGTACCGCACCGTGGGTGGTAGTACTGCTCCACCAGCGGCAGTAAAAAATTACTGCCGTGCTGGTTGCGGTAGTACCGTGCACTACGGTAGTACCATGGCGGACCACGGTAGTACCATGAACCCAAGAAAATGCAGTTTCAAGCACGGGAGAAAAATGACTTTGCACGGAACCTTCAAGAGAACACACACACCAACGATCTAACAAGCGAAACACGGCAACCAAATAAGAGGCAACAAAGACCAAAATGAGACACAACCTCTCCAAGGAGGGGGCAGTGGCCGGAGCCACCTATGTTTGATTTGATTGGTATGGCACCGCGAATAATTATCCTTGGGACCATGACCAAAACTCATCTTTGAAGCACATGTACCATCAAAAATGGCTAATGTGAAAGAGTTGATCAATTTATGCATAATGGGGGGAGGAAGAGTTCATTGAGAGAACAACACTCCCCCTATGTTCATGCCTACATCTAAACTAGACAACAAGTTGAGTGTGCTGGGATGTGCAAGGGTTCAAGTCACATTGCTCGAATCAATGATATTTAGCTCATGCCTTAACTCACGAAATCTTGCTTCATCCAAGGGCTTCGTGAAAATATCTGCAAGGTTATCATGAGTGTTGACATACTTGAGCTCGATCTCCCCTCGCCTAATGTGATCCCGAATGAAGTGATACCGAATCTCAATATGCTTCGTCTTGAAATGTTGCACTGGGTTAAGAGAAATCTTGATGGCACTTTCATTATGACACCAAAGAGGCACTTTGTCACAAATGACACCGTACTCCTTTAAAGTTTGCCTCATCCATAAGAGTTGTGCACAACAACTATCGGCCGCCATATTCCTCTTTAGTGGACGAGAGAGACACACAACTTTGCTTTTTGGAAGACCAACTCACCAAAGAGCAACCAAGAAATTGGCACCCTCCAAAAGTGGACTTCCTATCCACTTTGTCTCCCGCCCAATCGGAATCTGTATATCCTTCAAGCTTGAAGTTTGCTCCTCTTGGGTACCATAAGCCAAAGTTTGGGGTATGAGCCAAATATCGAAAGATTCGCTTGACCGCCATATAGTGGCTTTCCTTCAGTGCGGCTTGAAACCATGCACATATTCCCACGCTCAACATGATATCCGGTCTAGATGCACAAAGGTAAAGCAAGGAGCTAATCATGGAGCGATATACCTTTTGATCCACCGCTTTACCATTGGGATCAATGTCAAGCTAGCACTTGGTAGGCATTGGAGTAGAAGCCGGCTTGACATCACTTAGCTTGAATCTTTTTAGCATGTCTTGAGTGTATTTGGCTTGGTTGATGAAGGTACCTTCTCTTCTTTGTTTGATATCAAAACCAAGGAAGAACTTCAATTCTCCCATCGAAGACATCTTGAACTTAGAGGTCATGAGAGCGGCAAATTGCTCATTGAAAGCTTTGTTAGGGGAACCAAAGATAATATCATCAACATATAGTTGGCATACAAACAACTACCCTTTGACCTTCTTAGTAAAAAGAGTGGGATCAATTTGCCCAACCTCAAATCCACGATCTTGTAACAACTCGGTAAGGTGGTCATACCACGCACGTGGGGCTTGTTTAAGGCCATAGAGTGCCTTATCGAGTTGATACACATGATCCGGGAAGTAGGGATCCTCGAACCCGGGGGGTTGCTTGACATAAACCAACTCATTAATAGGACCATTAAGAAAAGCATTTTTCACATCCATTTGTTGTAACTTAAAGTTGTGATGGGAAGCATAAGCAATCAACAAACGAATGGATTCAAGGTGAGCAACGGGAGCAAAGGTTTGAACGTAGTCGATACCCTCGACTTGGGAGTAGCCTTGTGCTACCAATCTTGCCTTGTTGCGAGTGATGTTCCCATGAGCATCTTGCTTGTTCTTGAATATCCACTTGGTTCCACTGACATTGTGGTTCCCCGACGGCCTTGGCACCAATCTCCACACCTTGTTGTACTCGAAGTTGTTGAGTTCTTCATGCATGGCATTGAGCCAATCCGGATCTTCGAGCGCCTCATAGACCTTTGGGGGTTCAACACAAGAGACAAACGTGTGATGTTCACAATAGTTTGCTAATTGTCTACGAGTGCTTACCCCCTTTCTTAGGCTTCCAACCACATTCTCCATGAGATGACCTTTGGTGGTGAGCTTGGAAGCAATCTTCACGGCACGATGCTCTAATTCCTCCTCGGATGTGGAAGGAGGGGGGTTAACTTGATTATCTTGAGCGTCGTCTTGAGCTTGTTCTAGATCTTGAGCTTGCTCATGATCTTGAACTTGCTCGAGGGGGAGAACTTGACCTTGGGAATCATTTGGTGGTTCACCACCATCTTGAGGTTGATCTTGCCCTTGGTCTTGTTCACGAGGTTGAGGGCCTTCAGTTTTTTCTTCGAAAGCGTGTGGGTCTTGGGGAGGTGATGGCTCCACTTTAGTGGAGCATTGTCCTTCTCCTTTGGCCACAAGGGGTTCCTCAATGGGTAGAATATGACCAATACCCGTTCTTCTTATGGATTGGGGAGGAATTTCATCACCTACATCACAAGTACCACTTTGCTCCACTTGGGAGCCGTTATTTTCGTCAAACTCCATGTTACACGTCTCCTCAATGAGTCTGGTGGACTTGTTGAGGACACGGTAAGCATGATATGCCCTCATAAGCTCTAGCCCCAAATTTAGACAAACGAACACCTTTCTTGAGAATGAAACACTTACACCCGAACACCCGGAAGTACTTGAGATTGGGCTTGTTACCGGTAAGTATTTCATAAGGAGTCTTGTTCAAGCCTTTGCGGAGATAGAGCCGATTGGATGCATGACATGCTGTGTTGATGGCTTCGGCCCAAAAGGTGTATGGAGACTTGAACTCCGCCATCATGGTCCTTGCCTCATCCATCAACGTCCGGTTCTTCCTCTCCGCGACACCATTTTGTTGAGGGGTATATGCTGCAGCATATTGATGCTTGATCCCCTCATCACTAAGAAACTTATCCAAGGTGTAGTTCTTGAACTCAGTGCCGTTTTCACTTCTTATTTTCAAGATCTTTGCATCATGTTGACGTTGAGCTTCATTTGCAAAGTCGATGACAGTTTGTTGAGTCTCACTCTTCCTCTTGAAGAAGTATACCCAAGTGTATCTTGAATAATCATCCACAATCACCAAGCAATACTTTCTACCTCCAATACTATCAAAGTATGGAGGCCCAAAGAGATCCATGTGAAGGAGATCCAAGGGTCTATTCGAGTAGATGATGGTCGTGGGAGGGTGAGCCTTCTCATGAAACTTTCCTTCAATACAAGCACTACAAGCACGATCTTTGGCAAAACTAACATTTGTTAGTCCACGGACATGGTCCCCCTTGAGAAGACTTTGCAAAGGTCTCATATTCACGTGGGCTAAGCAGCGATGCCAAAGCCATCCCACATCAACTTTAGCCATTAGACATGTCGCGGTCTTAGTGGGTTGCTCCGAAAAGTTTATCACATAAAGACCATTCTCGACATGCCCAACAAAGGCTACTTTAAGAGTCTTGCTCCACAAGAGGGCCACGGTATCAATATCAAAGAAAGTGGCAAAGCCCATGAGTGCAAGTTGACAAATGGAAAGAAGATTGAATGCAAGGGACTCAACAAGCATGACTTTCTCGATCGTTAGATCATGAGAAATGACCACCTTGCCAAGACCCAATACCTTAGAAGACGAGGCATCACCCCACTCGACATTGGTGGGCATAGAAGGAATCTTGTGCACGTCCACCACCAAGTCCTTGCTCCCGGTCATATGATTTGTTGCTCCACTATAGAGAAACCATGATCCCCCACCGGAAGCAAACACCTACAAGAGATCAATGCTTGGTTTTAGGTACCCATTTAGTAATGCGTCCTTTAATGTTAGTAACAAGGGTCTTAGGAACCCAAATAGACCATTCGATGTACTCATAAGGAGAACCAAAAAATTTAGCATAAACATGCCCATCACTAGCACGGCACAACACATATGAAGGGTTAAAGTCGCCGGCTTTGTTGGAGGAGGAGATGGTTTTTCCCTTTTTGACATCAACACCCTTCACATTGTTCTTCTTCTCCTTAGGAGCACCCTCTCCCTCTTTCACAAAGGTTTGCTTGAGAGGAGGAGGTCGTTTGGTCTTGTCGTTCTTCTTCTTGTTCTTGGACTTGGGTGCGAACCCAATTCCTTCCTTGGCCACAACTTCCTTTTGATTGCTCAAAAGGTTGTTGAGGTTCTTCTCACCTTGAATGCATGACACGAGGCCTTTCTCAAGTTGATCCTTCAATTTGGTATTCTCCTCCACAAGATGCACATGCTCACAACACGGGTTAGTGGCATATGCATTATCAATTAATACCGTATGAGGAAAAGTGGCCTTTTACTTGGTTAGCTTAACTTGGAGTTGAGCATGAGACTCCTTGAGGTTAGCATGAGCACCCTTCAAGACCTTGTGGGCCTTGTCAAGTACATCAAACTCCTCCTTGAGTCTAGCATGATAAACCCCAAGTTTAGCCTTCTCGGAAGTTAGCACACGAGACACAACAAGTGCATGATCAAGATCTTTCTTTAACTTAGCATGGTCATTGTTGTGTGACTCCTCAAGAGCCAAACGATGCCCACGCTCTTCCTCAAGAGCATTAGAGAGATCCGATATCTCATTGGCATAGTCACGACTATGACCTTCCATCTTAGAGATAGTTTGTTCGTGAGCCTCGATCATGTCATTGGCTTCACCAAGTTGTTCCAAGAGAGCAACAAAGTGCTTCTTGGATTTGCCCTTGAGCTTAATCATAAAGGACTCAAATTCATTCACATCCTCATTAGACCCCTCATGTGATCAATGCAACCCGCCAAAGAGGGATTAGTAATGATGGTGGTTTTGATGTTGGGGGTTACCTTGTTAGAGGCTTTGGCCATGAGGCACTTGGCGGTGATGTTCTCGTTGGGTGAATCGAAGAGAGACATCCGGGGAGTTGTGGCAATGGCAACGGATGCCATGGCCATCGCTTCACTATCTTCATCATCATTGTCATCCTCACGGTATTCTTCTTGAACCACCAACCCTCGAGTAGGAGTCTTTTTGGTGAAGTTGTTCTTGTTGGGGAAGGACTTGCCTTTGTCTTTTCGGATGAGCTTGCCACCATTGTCTTCCCGCTTCTCGTAAGGACAATCCGCAATGAAATGGCTCACATTGCCACAGTTGTAACAAGTTCTTACTCATTGCTTGCCCTTGAAGCCACTTGAGTTGGTCTTGTTGAAATTGGGCCTTGAATTCTTCTTGCTCCAAAATTTTCTTGAAGCAAGAGCCATGTGGTCATGATAATCATATTTCGTATCTTCGGGGTTTCTTTCCTCATCCTCCTCTTCTTCCTCTTCTTCCACAATAACCTTGGCCTTCAAGGCAAGGTTGGGCTTCTTTGCCCTTTGAGAGCGGAGCACCGCGTTGTCCGCGGTCTTTTCCAAGATGCTCATTGCAATGTACTCATCCAACACTTCACTTGAGGTCATGGAGTGGAAGTCCGGTCTTTGATGAATGACGGAGGACATGGCCTTGTTATATGGCATCATGGCCTTGAGGAACTTGCGCTTGATCCAATTGTCATCCGTGTCCTTGCTCTCATGATCTCGAAGTGAGACCGCGAGTTTGGTCACTCTTTGAAAGAGCTCACGAGGTTCTTCATCTTCTTTCATTGCAAACTCATCGGCTTCATCTTGCACCACTTCATAGTTGGAGCGTTGAATGCTTGCACTTCCCCAATAGAGAGACACAACGCATTGCCATGCGTCTTTGGCCATGGAATGGGGTCAAAGATGAGGGAGATCTTCGGGGAGGATAGCATCTTGGATGATGAAGAGAGCATTCTCATTGAATTGATTATCCACTGCTTCTCTAGGGGTGAAGTTGCTTCGGTCATGCGGATAGAAACCTTCTTCAATGATTCTCCAAATATTAGTATTCACATGATTTAAATGACGCTTGAAGTGATACACCCAAGAATCAAAATCCTCATTTTTCAAAATCTTAGGAGGAGGACCGGCATGATTTAAATGAGTAGATGGAATTGGTCCTCCATAAGTTGGAGGTTCCACATGGGCAAAGATGCCGGTGCCATTTCTACCACTAGTAGAAGGACCCTTCTCACTATTAGCTTCCCCCTTGTCGGAGTTAGCATCCGTCACCTTGTTAGTGGGATCACCCACTTTCAGCGGCGAGGTAGGTAGTTTAAGTCCTTCTAAGAATTTATTAAACATGCTTTCAACCGTGGTTGTCATGGAGGTTTTCAATGTGTCCAAGGCCACATTGAATTCCTCACGGGACACCGTGGTTTCCCCATCACCCGTAGACGAGATCGGATTCGCACCGGAGTGCTCCTCCTCCCCACTGTCTACGGTGTCAACCATACTCTTCGGACGGCAAAGTCCTTAATAAAGAGACGAGGCTCTGATACCAATTGAAAGGATCGATATAGTTGACTAGAGGGGGGTGAATAGGCAACTAACAATTTTTAGCTTTTCTTTACCAAATTAAACTTTGCATCAAAGTAGGTTGTCTAGATATGCAACTAGGTGAACAACCTATATAATGCAACAACAACAAGCACACAAGCAAGCAAGGGATATAACACAAGTAAGCTTGCAAAAGTAAAGGCACGAGATAACCAAGAGTGCAGCCGGTGAAGACGAGGATGTGTTACCGAAGTTCCTTCCTTTTAAGGGGAAGTACGTCTCCGTTAGAGCGGTGTGGAGGCACAATGCTCCCCAAGAAGCCACTAGGGCCACCGTATTCTCCTGACGCCCTGACATAATGCGAGATGTCGTGATTCCACTATAGGTGCCCTTGAAGGCGGCGACCGAACCTTTACAAACAAGGTTGGGGCAATATACATAACTTAATTGGAGTCTCCCAACGACACCACGAAGCTTCACCACAATGGACTATGGCTCCGAGGTGACCTCAACCGTTTAGGGTGCTCAAACACCCAAGAGTAACAAGATCCGCTAGGGATTAGTGGGGGGAATCAAATTTCTCTTGGTGGAAGTGTAGATTGGGGCCTTCTCAACCAATCCCGAGCAAATCAACAAGTTTGATTGGCTAGGGAGAGAGATCGGGCGAAAATGGAGCTTGGAGCAACAATGGAGCATAGGGATGGAAGAGGTAGTCAACTAGAGGAAGAAGACACCCCTTATATAGTGGAGAGAAGGATCCAACCGTTATCCACTAACTCAGCCCGCGACCTGCGGTACTACCACACCAGACAAGCGGTACTACCGCAGGGGCTTAGGGTACTATCGTGAAGTGCCGCGGTACTACTGCTGCACCGGCAGGGGCTAGTCCAGGCTAGAGCCGCCAAGGCTGAGAAGGGTACTGCCGCAGACGCGGTACTACTGCTCCCCCTTGCGGTACTACCGCAAGGCCAGGATGGACTAGGCTGGGAAGGGCACGGATGAATAAAATTTCATCCGTGTCTACTTCCGCTGAAAAACCAACAGTGCAAAAACCCGACACGGTACTACCGCGCCTGTCTTGCGGTACTACCGCGCAGGGAGCGGATGTAAAAAATTACATCCGCCCTTACTTCCTCTCGTGCTACTGAGCCGGATCAGGACTCACGGTACTACCGCGCACCTGGGGCAGTACTACCGCGTAGGGCACGGATGTAAAAAATTACATCCGCCCCTACAGCCGCAAGAGAGACTGAGCCTGGCCAGAGGCCACGGTACTACCGCTCCATAGGAGCGGTACTACCATGGACACCTACGGTACTACCGTGAGGGCTTGTGGTACTACCGCAGGGTCCTGCGGTACTACCGCTCCTAGGAGCAGTACTATCGCAGGCCTCAACTAGCAGCACTAAGGAATCCTTCTTTTTGCACAGAAGAGGAGATAACGGAGGATGCTCCAAAGCGCAAAGGGAAAGGCGGGGTAAAGGAAGAAGCATGTACGTGATGATTCCACCCAAACCTTTCCACAGCGGACCCCCTCTTAATAGAACGGCTATCCTACGACTCAAATCCACCAAAAGAGACGTAGAACGCCATCGTCTTCAATAGTCTTTGAGGGGTAAAAAACCATCTTGTGCCTAACGACGAAGCCACTGAAATACTCAAGGCACACGATTAATGCGCAAAAGCATTGTCATCAATCACCAAAACACCTTAGGGATAAACATGCCCTTACAGCGATAAGTCCAGACACTGAGCTCTGGGCTCCCTAAGGTTGATACAGCCGTGGTCTGCCCTCGGTTGTTTATCACTAGCGCGGAGCATAGCGCTTCCGTATGTGTATGGGCATAGCTGCTCCTCGGCAGTGTCGTCAGCCAGCGCGGAGCATGGTGCTTCCACTGGTACGTGGGAGGGGGGCTCCCCTCCGGGAGGAGCCCCTGGGGCGTGTACAGCACCGCCCTGACACGTGGCCGGCATGGTAGGGCTATGAGAGGCGTATCTGGGCACCCGTGAGCCAGCGCGGGACTCACGAGGCCCTGCCTCGAGGCGGGTTGCGCCTGGCTCTGGGCCTTTCTCGGTGGTACGTTCCTGTAAGATGGTTAAAATGCAAATGCTCTACGTCCTCAGGTCTCGGCCCTCGAGCGAGCTCAGCCGCCGCTGGTATGCCAGGTCGCGATGCCGTGGACAAGGCCAGGGGTGAGGGCTGGAGAGCCAGTAAGAGCTCCTGAGTCGCGATGCTCAGGCGCCCCCTGATGGAGTCCTGGATTTAGGGGATATCCGGACAGCCGTACTGTGTACAATGTCCGGACTATTGAAGCATGAAGATACGAGGCTCAAGACTTCGGCCCGTGTCCGGATGGGACTTTCCTTGGCGTGGAAGGCAAGCTTGGCGATCCGGATATTATATTTCCTTCCTTGTAACCAACTCCATGTAAACCCTAGCCCTCTCCAGTGTCTATATAAACCGGAGAGGTTGGTCCTTAAAAGGCCGATCACAATTACATTCATACCATCATAGGCTAGCTCCTAGGGTTTAGCCTCTACGATCTCGTGGTAGATCTACACTTGTACTACCCATATCATCAATATTAATCAAGCAGGAAGTAGGGTTTTACCTCCATCGAGAGGGCCCGAACCTGGGTTAACACCTGTGTCCCTTACTTCTTGTTACCATCAGCCTTGACGCATAGAACGGGACCCCCTACCCGAGTGTTGGAGAAAGTAGTAATTTCAAAAAAATTCCTACGCACACGCAAGATCATGGTGATGCATAGCAACGAGAAGGGAGAGTGTTGTCCATGTACCCTCGTAGACCGAAAACGGAAGTGTTAGAACAACGCGGTTGATGTAGTCGTACGTCTTCACGGCCCGGCCGATCAAGCACCGAAACTATGGCACCTCCGAGTTCTAGCACACATTTAGCTCGATGATGTCCCTCGTACTCCGATCCAGCCGAGTGTCGAGGGAGAGTTCCGTCAGCACGACGGCGTGGTGACGATCTTGACGTTCTACCATCGCAGGGCTTCACCTAAGCACCGCTACAATATTATAGAGGAGGACTATGGTGGAGGGGGGCACTGCACACGGCTAAGAGATCAAGAGATCAATTGTTGTTGTGCCTAGAGGTGCCCCCCTGCCCCCGTATATAAAGGAGCAAGGGGGAGGGGGCGGCCGGCCAAGGGAGGGCGCGCCAGGGAGGAGTCCTACTCCCATCGGGAGTAGGACTCCCTCCTTTCCTAGTCCAACTAGGAGAGGGGAAGGAAGGGAAGGAGAAGGAGAAGGAAGGAGAGGGAGGAAAAGGAGGAAAGGGGGGCCGACCCCCTAGTCCAATTCGGTTTGGGCTAGGGGGGCCGCGTGCCCTGCCTCCTCTCTTCAACCACTTGGCCCATGAGGCCCATTGCTTCTTCCTCGTATTCCCGTAACTCCCCGGTAACCCCGAAAATAGCCGAATCACTCGGAACCCTTCCGATGTCCAAATATAGTCGTCCAATATATCGATCTTTATGTCTCGACCATTTCGAGACTCCTCCTCATGTCCCCGATCTTATCCGGGACTCCAAACTCCGGTACATCAAAACTCATAAACTCATAATATAACTATCATCAAAACCTTAAGCGTGCGGACCCTACGGGTTCGAGAACAATGTAGACATGACCGAGACACGTCTCCGGTTAATAACCAATAGCAGAACCTGGATGCTCATATTGGCTCCTACATATTCTACGAAGATCTTTATCGGTCAAACCGCATAACAACATACGTTGTTCCCTTTTCATTGGTATGTTACTCACCCGAGATTCGATCGTCGGTATCTCAATACCTAGTTCAATCTCGTTACTGGCAAGTCTCTTTACTCATTACGTAATGCATCATCCCGCAACTAACTCATTAGTCACATTGCTTGCAAGGCTTATAGTGATGTGCATTACCGAGAGGGCCCAGAGATACCTCTCCGACAATCGGAGTGACGAATCCTAATCTCAAAATACACCAACTCAACATGTGCCTTTGGAGACACCTGTAGAGCTCCTTTATAATCACCCAGTTACGTTGTGATGTTTGGTAGCACACAAAGTGTTCCTCCGGTAAACGGGAGTTGCATAATCTCATAGTCATAGGAACATGTATAAGTCATGAAGAAAGCAATAGCAACATACTAAACGATCAAGTGCTAAGCTAACAGAATGGGTCAAGTCAATCACATCATTCTCCTAATGATATGATCCCTTTAATCAAATGACAACTCGTGTCTATGGCTAGGAAACCTAACCACCTTTGATTCACGAGCTAGTCAAGTAGAGGCATACTAGTGACACTATGTTTGTCTATGTATTCACACATGTATTATGTTTTCGGTTAATACAATTCTAGCATGAATAATAAACATTTATCATGAAATAAGGAAATAAATAATAACTTTATTATTGCCTCTAGAGCATATTTCCTTCAGTCTCCCACTTGCACTAGAGTCAATAATCTAGTTCACATCGCCATGTGATTTAACACCAATATTCATATCTGTATATGATTAACACCCATAGTTCAGATCATCATGTGACCAACACCCAAAGGGTTTACTAGAGTCAATAATCTAGTTCACATCGCTATGTGATTAATACCCAAAGAGTACTAAGGTGTGATCATGTTTTGCTCGTGAGAAAAGCTTAGTCGACGGGTCTGTCACATTCAGAGCCGTATGTATTTGCAAATATTCTATGTCTACAATGCTCTGCACGGAGCTACTCTAGCTAATTGCTCCCAGTTTCAATATGTATCCAGATTGAGACTTAGAGTCATCTGGATCGGTGTGAAAGCTTGCACCGATGTAACTCTTTACGACGGGCTCTTTTATCACCTCCATAATCGAGAAATATTTCCTTAGTCCTCACTAAGGATATTCTTGACCAATGTTCAGTGATCTACTCCTAGATCACTATTGTATTCCCTTACCAAATTCAGAACAAGATATACAATAGGTCTAGTACATAGCAAAGCATACTTTATAGAACCTATGACTGAGGCACAGGGAATGACTTTCATTCTCTTTTCTATTTTCTGTCGTGGTCAGGATTTGAGTCTTACTCAATTTCACACCTTTGCAACACAGGCAAGAACTCTTTCTTTGACTGTTCCATTTTGAACTACTTCAAAATCTTGACAAGGTATGTACTTCTTGAAAAACTTATCAAGCGTCTTGATCTATCTCAATAGATTTTGATGCTCAATATGTAAATAGCTTTACTGAGGTCTTTCTTTTAAAGAACTCCTTTCAAATACTCCTTTATGCTTTCCAGAAAAATTCTACATCATTTCTGATCAACAATATGTTACTCACATATATTTATCAGAAAGGCGGTAGTGCTCCCACTCACTTTATTGTAAATACAGGCTTCACCACAAGTCTGTATAAAACTATATGCTTTGATCAACTTATCAAAGCGTATATTCCAACTCTGAGATGCTTGCACCAGTCCATAGATGGATCGCTGGAGCTTGCACATTTTGATAGCACCTTTAGGATTGACAAAACCTTCTGGTTGCATCATATACAACTCTTCTTTAAGAAAACCGTTAAGGAATGCAGTTTTAACATCCATTTGCCAGATTTCATAAAATGTGGCAATTGCTAATATGATTTGGACATGTTTAAGCATCGCTACAGTTGAGAAAATCTCATTGTAGTTAACACCTTGAACTTATCGAAAACCCTTTTGCAACATGTCGAGCTTTGTAGATAGTAACACTACTATCAGCATCTGTCTTCCTCTTGAAGATCCATTTATACAATATGGCTTGCCGATCATCGGGCAACTCCACCAAAGTCCACACTTTGTTCTCATACATGGATCGCATCTCAGATTTCATGGCCTCAAACCATTTTGCGGAATCTGGGCTCATCATCGCTTCCTCATAGTTCGTAGGTTCATCATGGTCTAGTAACATGACTTCCAGAATAGGATTACCGTACCACTTTGGTGCGGATCTTAATCTGGAAGATCTACAAAGTTCGGTAGTAACTTGATCTGAAGCTTCATGATCATTATCATTAGCTTCCTCACTAATTGGTGTAGAAATCACTAGAACTGATTTCTGTGATAAACTACTTTCCAATTCAGGAGAAGGTACAATTACCTTATCAATATCTACTTTCCTCCCACTCACTTCTTTTGAGAGAAACTCCTTATCTAGAAAGGATCCATCTTAGCAACGAATATCTTGCCTTCGGATCTATGATAGAAGGTGTACCCAACAGTTTCCTTCGGGTATTCTATGAAGACGCACTTCTCCGATTTGGGTTCGAGCCTATCAGGTTGAATACCTTTTTTTTCACATAAGCATTGCAACTCCAAACTTTAAGAAACGACAGCTTAGGTTTACTGCTAAACCATAGTTCATACGGTGTCGTATCAACGGATTTAGATGGTGCCCTATTAAACGTGAATGTAGCTGTCTCTAATGCATAACCCCAAAACAATAGTGGTAAACCGATAAGAGACATCATAGATCGCACCATATCTAGTAAAGTACGATTACGACGTTCGGACACACCATTACATTGTGGTGGTCCAGGTGGCGTGAGTTGCGAAACTATTTGACATTGTTTCAAATGAAGACCAAACTCGTAACTGAAATATTCGTCTCCACGATCAGATCGTAGAAACTTTATTTTTCTTGTTACGATGATTTTCCACTTCACTCTAAAATTCTTTGAACTTTTCAAATGTTTCAGACTTATGTTTCATCAAGTAGATATACCCATATCTGCTTAAATCATCTGTCAAGGTAAGAAAATAATGATACCCGCCGCGGGCCTTAACACTCATCGGATTGTATACATCGGTATGTATTATTTCCAATAAGTCAGTAGCTCGTTCCATTGTTCCGGAGAACGGAGTTTTAGTCATCTTGCCCAAAAGGCACGGTTCGCAAGCATCAAATGATTCATAACCAAGTGATCCCAAAAATCCATCTTTTATGGAGTTTCTTCATGCGCTTTACACCAATATGACCCAAACGGCAGTGCCACAAATAAGTTGTACTATCATTATTAACTTTGCATCTTTTGGCATCAATATTATGAATATGTGTATTACTGTGATCGAGATCCGACAAACAATTTTCATTGGGTGTATGACCATTGAAGGTCTTATTCATGTAAACAGAATAACAATTATTCTCTAACTTTAAATGAATAACCGTATCGCAATAAACATGATCAAATCATATTCATGCTCAACGCAAACGCCAAATAACATTTATTTAGGTTTAACACTAATCCTGAAATTATAGGGAGTGTGCGATGATGATCATATCAATCTTGGAACTACTTCCAACACTCATCGTCACTTCCCCTTCAACTAGTCTCTGTTTATTCTGTAACTCCTGTTTCGAGTTACTAATCTTAGCAACCGAACAAGCATCAAATACGCAGGGGCTACTATAAAAACTAGTAAGGCACACATCAATAACCTGTATATCAAATATACCCTTGTTCACTTTGCCATCCTTCTTATCCACCAAATATTCAGGGCATTTCCACTTCCAGTGACCATTTTGTTTGCAGTGTAAGCACTCAGTTTCAGGCTTTGGTCCAGCTTTGGTCTTCTTCACAGGAGTGACAACTTGCTTGTCATTCTACTTGAAGTTTCCTTTCTTTCCCTTTGCCCTTTTCTTGAAACTAGTGATCTTGTTAACCATCAACACTTGATGCCCTTTCTTGATTTC
The DNA here is from genome assembly GCF_018294505.1 of Triticum aestivum. NCBI lineage: Eukaryota > Viridiplantae > Streptophyta > Magnoliopsida > Poales > Poaceae > Triticum > Triticum aestivum. The sequence goes on along the minus strand of NC_057810.1, from coordinate 286,567,190 downwards.
TACCTTCGTCGATTTTAACATCACGAAGAGCTCGGGAATCGTTTTTGTCATCCCTTGCATACTATAGTTCATCACAAAGTTCTAGTAACTCAGTGATGGTGTCTAGAGAATTCTGTCAATCACTATCTTATCTGGAAGATTAACTACCACTTGATTCAAGCGATTGAAGTACCCAGACAATCTGAGCACATGCTCACTAGTTGAGCGATTCTCCTCCATCTTTTAGCTATAGAACTTGTTGGAGACTTCATATCTCTTAACTGGGGTATTTGCTGGAAATATTAAGGGACAATTAGTATGCCCCTAGTTGTGTCCCACTCGTCTGTTTTACCCCTAATTCCCAAAAGTCACCGGTTTTGTCCAAGTCACTTTGCTCCTCTTATGCTTTTGCCCTTTGACCGTTTGACCGTCAGTTTGAAAACTTCATAACTAATTCATACTAAATCAGAAAAGTGCAAATAAGATACCAAAATGTTCAGAAAAACATCACCTATATGTCAGTCATGAAAAAAGTGTTGGAAAGTGCCCATCCGAGTTTTAGCTCTGATGCTACCACCATGAATAGTAAAATCTAAAAAAGTTCAAAAAAATTCAAAAAAATTTGGTGGCAAAGAATGACAAATGTTTTAAGTGCCTGCCAAGTTTCATCAGGGAATAACATTCATGGGTGCCGCGGCAAAAAAGACAATCAACACTCCAAAATAGATTATTTTTTGCCACGACTTCCATGAATGTCGTTCCCTAATGAAACTTGGCAAGCACTTAGAACATTTGTCGTTCTTTGCCACCATATTTTTTTTGAATTTTTTTAGAGTTTACTATTCATGGTGGTATCAAAAGAGCTAAAACTCGGATGTGCACTTTCCAACACTTTTTTCATGAATGCAAATGACACTGACATATATGTGATGTTTTTCTAAACATTTTGGTATCTTATTTGCATTTTTCTGATTTAGTATGAATTAGTTATGAAGTTTTCAAACTGACAGTCAAATGGTCAAAGGGCAAAAGGATAAGAGGAGCAAAGTGACTTGGACAGAACCGGTGACTTTTGAAAATTAGGGGTAAAATAGACGAGTGGGACACAACTAGGGGCATAAATCTAATTATCCCAAATATTAACTTTAATTCCTGGAACATCTCATATGGTTCATGACGTTCAAAACGTCTATGAAGTCCCGATTCTAAGTCGTTTAAGCATGGTGCACTAAACTATCAAGTAGTCATCATTTTGAGCAAGTCAAACGTTCATAACGTCTGCATCTTCTCCTGCAATAGGTTTGTCACCTAGCGGTGCATTAAGGACATAATTCTTCTGTGCAGCAATGAGGATAAACCTCAGATCACGGATCCTATCCGCATCATTGCTACTAACATCTTTTCAACACAGTTTTCTCTAGTAACATATCAAAATAAACATATGAAAGCAACAATGCGAGCTATTGATCTACAACATAATTTGCAAAATACTACCAGGACTAAGTTCATGATAAATTTAAGTTCAATTAATCATATTACTTAAGAACTCCCACTTAGACAGACATCTCTCTAGTCATCTAAGTGATCACGTGATCCAAATCAACTAAACCATGTCCGATCATCACGTGAGATGGAGTAGTTTTCAATGGTGAACATCACTATGTTGATCATATCTACTATATGATTCATGCTCGACCTTTCGGTCTCCGTGTTCCGAGGCCATATCTGTATATGCTAGGCTCGTCAAGTCTAACCTGAGTATTCTGCGTGTGCAACTGTTTTGCACCCGTTGTATTTGAACGTGGAGCCTATCACACCCGATCATCACGTGGTGTCTCAGCACGAAGAACTTTCGCAACGGTGCATACTCAGGGAGAACACTTCTTGATAATTAGTGAGAGATCATCTTAAAATGCTACCGACAAACTAAGCAAAATAAGATGTATAAAAGATAAACATCATATGTAATCAAAATATGTGACATGATATGGCCATGATCATCTTGCGCCTTTGATCTCTATCTCCAAAGTACTGTCATGATCTCTATCATCACTGGCACGACACCATGATCTCCATCATCTTGATCTATATCAATGTGTCGTCACATGGTCGTCTCGCCAACTATTGCTCTTGCAACTATTGCTATCGCATAGCAATAAAGTAAAGTAATTATTTGGCGCTTGCATCTTATGCAATAAAATGGCAACCACAAGGCTTCTACCAGTTGCCGATAACTCGGTTACAAAACATGATCATCTCATAAAATAAAATATAGCATCACATCTTGACCATATCACATCACAACATGCCCTGCAAAAACAAGTTAGACGTCCTCTACTTTGTTGTTGCAAATTTTACGTGGCTGCTACGGGCTGAGCAAGAACCGTTCTTACCTACGCATCAAAACCACAACGATAGTTCGTCAAGTTAGTGTTGTTTTAACCTTCGCAAGGACCGGGCGTAGCCACACTTGTTTCAACTAAAGTGAGAGAGATAGACACCCGCCAGTCACCTTTAAGCACGAGTGCTTGTAACGGTGAAACCAGTCTCGCGTAAGCGTACGCGTAATGTCGGTCCGGGCCGCTTCATCTCACAATGCCGCTGAACCAAAGTATGACATGCTGGTAAGCAGTATGACTTGTATCTCCCACAACTCACTTGTGTTCTACTCGTGCATATGACATCTACGCATAAAACCTGGCTCGGATGCCACTGTTGGAGAATGTAGTAATTTCAAAAAAAATTCCTACACACACGCAAGATCATGGTGATGCATATCAATGAGAAGGGAGAGTGTTGTCCACGTACCCTCGTAGACCGAAAGCAGAAGCGTTAGAACAACGCGGTTGATGTAGTCGTACGTCTTCATGGCCCGACCGATCAAGCACCGAAACTACGGCACCTCCGAGTTCTAGCACACGTTCATCTCGATGATGTCCCTCGTACTCCGATCCAGCCGAGTGTCGAGGGAGAGTTCCGTCAGCACGATAGCGTGGTGACGATCTTGATGTTCTACCGTCGTAGGGCTTTGCCTAAGCACCGCTACAATATTATCGAGGTGGACTATGGTGGAGGGGGGCACCGCACACGGCTAAGAGATCAAGAGATCAATTGTTGTTGTGCCTAGAGGTGCCCCCCTGCCCCCGTATATAAAGGAGCAAGGGGGAGGGGGCGGCCGGCCAAGGGAGGGCGCGCCAGGGAGGAGTCCTACTCCCACCGGGAGTAGGACTCCCTCCTTTCCTAGTCCAACTAGGAGAGGGGAAGGAAGGGAAGGAGAAGGAGAAGGAAGGAGAGGGAGGAAAAGGAAGAAAGGGGGGCCGGCCCCCTAGTCCAATTCGGTATGGGCTAGGGGGGCCACGCGCCCTGCCTCCTCTCTTCCACCACTTGGCCCATGAGGCCCAATGCTTCTTCCTCGTATTCCCGTAACTCCCCGGTACCCCCGAAAATACTCGAATCACTCGGAACCCTTTGGATGTCCGAATATAGTCGTCCAATAAATCGATCTTTACGTCTCGACCATTTCGAGACTCCTCGTCATGTCCCCGATCTTATCCGGGACTTTGAACTCCTTCGGTACATCAAAACTCATGAACTCATAATATAATTGTCATCGAAACCTTAAGCGTGCGGACCCTACGGGTTCGAGAACAATGTAGACATGACCGAGACACGTCTCCGGTCAATAACCAATAGCGGAACCTGTTTGCTCATATTGGCTCCTACTATTCTACAAAGATCTTTATCGGTCAAACCGCATAACAACATACGTTGTTCCTTTGTCATTGGTATGTTACTTACCCGAGATTCGATCATCGGTATCTCAATACCTAGTTCAATCTCGTTACCGGCAAGTCTCTTTACTCGTTACGTAATGCATCATCCCGCAACTAACTCATTAGTCACATTGCTTGCAAGGCTTATAGTGATGTGCATTACCGAGAGGGCCCAAAGATACCTCTCCAACAATCGGAGTGACAAATCCTAATCTCGAAATATGCCAACTCAACATGTACCTTCGGAGACACCTGTAGAGATCCTTTATAATCACCCAGTTACGTTGTGACGTTTGGTAGCACACAAAGTGTTCCTCCGGTAAACGGGAGTTGCATAATCTCATAGTCATAGGAACATGTATAAGTCATGAAGAAAGCAATAGCAACATACTAAACGATCAAGTGCTAAGCTAACGGAATGGGTCAAGTCAATCACATCATTCTCCTAATGATATGATCCCTTTAATCAAATGACAACTCATGTCTATGGCTAGGAAACTTAACCATCTTGTATTCACGAGCTAGTCAAGTAGAGGCATACTAGTGACACTATGTTTGTCTATGTATTCACACATGTATTATGTTTCCGGTTAATACAATTCTAGCATGAATAATAAACATTTATCATGAAATAAGGAAATAAATAATAACTTTATTATTGCCTCTTGGGCATATTTCCTTCACCGAGATTCCCCGGTTTTGACACCGACATTGGTGCTTTCATTCAGAGTTCCTCTGTGACGTCGCTGTCAGGCTCGATGGCTCCTTCAATCGTCATTAACGACGCTGTCCAGGGTGAGACTTTCCTCCCCGGACAGATCTTCGTGTTCGGCGGCTTCGCGCTGCGGGCCAATTCGCTTGGCCACTTGGAGCAAATCGATAGCTGCGTCCCAGGCCATCAAATAAGGTTCGGAAACCTGACCTTCACGGCCGATATCCGCGGAGACTTGATCTTCGACGGATTCGGGCCAGCGTCGAACACTCGCGATGAGCACGGCTTAGACCTGCTGTCAGACATCGCTCAGGATATCGTCCCGGCAGAAACCTCGGACATAAATCGGGAACAGGTTGCTTCGCCTAAGGACGGAGGGCTGGACCCCGCCCCGCAGGCCGTACCTTCATCGGCGATGGAGCCGAACACAGGTTTCGCCTCTGGGGGACCTGTGACTCCGGACCCCCGGATTCATATCCGGACGCAGGTTCCAGTCCGCGCGCCCCCGAGCCCACCGATCCTGGTCGGGCTCCGGTGATGGAGTTCACTGCGGCGGACGTTTTTCAGCATTCGCCCTTTGGCGACATGCTAGACTTATTGAAGTCTCTCTCCTTGTCAGGAGACTCCGGGCCGAACTATGTCCGGCTCAAGTGGGAAGCAGACAACGACGGAATTCGTTGCCCACCCACCACCCACTTCATTGCCACGATCGATGATCTAACCGACGTGCTTGACTTCAACTCCGGAGACATCGACGGTATGGACGACGATGCAGGAGAATCACAGGAGCCACCGCTGACCTGGCGGTGGACGACCACCTCCTCATATGATATATATATGGTGGACACTCCGAAGAAAACTAATGGCGACGAGGCAATGGAGGACAACCCCTCAGAAAGAAAGTCAAAACATGTGCGTTATCGGCACCACTCCAAACCCCGCCACACGAAAAATGGCCCCGGAAACGATAGCAGTCCGGACGGTGCCAAAAAGGAATACAACCCGAGTCAGCCAACACTTAAGCAGGCCGGACCAATGACGACGGGATACTAGGAGAGGGATAACCACACACTCCCCTCCGACGACAAGGCAAGCCTCGACAACGATGAATTCGGCGTACCAGAGGACCCAAGGGAACAAGTTTGCTTCAAGCGACGGCTCATGGCTACAGCAAGGAACCTGCAAAGGAAACAAGAGCAGCTCACAGTGGACCAAGATGCGCTAGAGGACAGGTGGACCAAGATACTGGCCGCCGAAAAATACAAACTCGAGAGCCCCAATAAAGGGCACACACGGCACAACTGGCTACCTCAACTCGAGCAGGAAAACCGCGGGCACGCACACAGACGCCCACGCACACACAGACGCCCACGCATCACTAAGATCCAAGGCGGCAAGCAGCATATATGAAGAGGCACCCTCAGACCTCGGCATAAAGGTCATAAACATCAAAACAAGGAAGCTGGTGCCAAGTCCAGCAACGCTCAGTCCGACAAACAGGCAAAGAACAACACATGCCTACTCAACCGAAGATACACGCTGGATCAGCCGTGTGAAATTCACGGTACACCGAGAAGGACGGCAAAGCATACCAATGGAGAATGCAGGATTCTCAAAACAAAGCGGCTGGTCGCACGCTGGAAGCAATAAAAGGGAGAGGCCTCGTCAAGAACCGCCCCCCAGAACGTAACAGTACGGCCGACCGCCCAGTACCACCTAAACCACGGCAAGTTAATTGCAGTGCCTCTAGACCTAGTAATCTGGGGGCTCCATAACACATAAAGCCCACAAGGGCATGAAGCCACGGAAAACATCTCCTAAAAGATGTAACGCGCAAAGGCCAAGTTCTGTTGGCCCACCACTCTAAATGGTTGCCTTTGGACCATCCAAAAATACTACGCCAAGGAATAAATCCTCGGCACCCTCCCATACGATAGCTTACTGTATGCTAACGGGAAAAACCACGTCAACTAGATTCTACGTGGCAAATTACCCAGGCCAACCATCCGGACGTCCACTGTGGAGTCCGTAACACCTCACGGTCTAGCGACTGGGCACACCAGGGCCCAATTAGGGACCCTGGGAGAAACAACAAGAGGACACCTTGTTGTCTTCAAACATTTCACATTTGCAAACTAACGATTGATGCAGAACAGAACTGGCGACACGGAATTATCCCGGACACACAAAGGAAGGAACATGCAGGTAGAAGGCAGTTCGGATTCTTTCTCGACCCGCTCACAGCCCCCTCCAGTCAGGCCATAACAGGTTCCGTCAAACAACACCTCTTTCCATACATCATACTAATATGCATAGACATAAAATTCTACTACAATGCGTAAATAGCAATTACCGGCTGTCGTTTATCGCTGATGCCTCTTTGCTGAAAATGAAAGCCACGCTACGCGTTCGCCTGGTTGCATCGGGGGCTCCACAGTACGGCAAGCAAGTCCGACCACCTTTTCGGTCGTTCGGCGCCCCGAACTTATAGCACTATATGCATCTGCTCCGAATCATGTCTTGGGTCATTGTTTGGGTTTGCCCGGCTCCCATGTTTTGGTACCTTACGTTCCGTTCTATCGGCTAAGGTAGCGCTGGGAGAACTACTGCGATTGTGTCCTGGTTCAGCCGGACGAGCACCTCAGTAGAGAAAGCCGAAAACCGACTGTCATGATGAAGTGAGAGCCGGTCCGCTGTTCGAGAGGTCATAAAATCCTTAAAGATTTATTCCGCATAACGCCATCATAAATGCTAAGTGCGATGGATCGGTCTTCTAATCAGGTGCCAATAGAGCCCCTAGTTCGGCCTACCGAACACTAGGGGTTGCGCCGACCATACTCAAATTCCTATGGCTAAGTGAGAGTAATAAAGCCCTATAGTCCGATTGCCTGGTTCGCGGAAAGATACACCTCCTTAAAAGGACCCAACTATGGGATAAAGAGCGTTCAGATATATCCCGAACACCCCCGTATCCTTTTTACGAGGGGGCAGAAGCCGACGACTGGCCAACTCCCAGAATTTGCATACAATAAACAGCTGCACAGGAAGAACATATGTTCAAATACAACAGGCAATATATAACAAACATGCCATTATCCCATATTACAACAAGTGGCATAGATGCCCTCAGGGGAATATGATGTCTTTCGTACACCTGTCTGCCACAAGGTGGGCCCCTTTCATAACACCTTCATAATATTGCTCGGGCTTGCGGTGCTCCTTACCCTCCGGTGGCCCCTTAGTGATCAGCTTTTCCGCGTCAAGCCTCCCCCAATGCACTTTCGCATGGGCAAATGCCATACACGCACCTTCTATGCAGATCGATCGCTTGATAACATCTAGCCAAGGACAGGCACCCACGATCCGCTTGACGAGTGTGAAGTAGCGGCTTGGAATCGGATCCGCAGGCCACAGCCGGACAACTAAGTCCTTCATGGCTAGTTCGGCCGCCTGGTGCAGTTCGATTAGCTGTTTCATCTGATCGATAAATGGCACCGGATAGTTCGGCGCCAGATACTACGACCAGAAATCCTCTCCACAGTCTTCTTCTCCTCGGTGTGATAGAATTGAGCAGCATCTGATATGCTGTGAGGAAGATCCGCAAAAGTCCCTGGAAAAATAAGAATTCAGCCTACTGCTTGGATTCTTCACATTCTAACATACAGGAAGCTAAGAATACAGAAGGCCTTACCAGCCGCCACTTTTCGGGCCTCCTGAATGTCTCGCGCAGCACCTCGGGCTTCTTCCCGCACACCTTATGCATCCTCGAGAGCTTGGGCGAGCTCGGATTCTTTCCCTTTTAGACTCTGCTCCAAACTCTCGCTTCTCTCCACAGCTTCCTGGAGTTCCTGCTCAGCAGTGATAACCCTGGCCTCGTGTTTTTCACAAAGCGCCTGTTCAGCCTCAGCCTTCTTGTTGGCATCCGCCAAAGCTTTCTTTAGTGCCTCCTATTTGGCACATGCTCCTAGAGCACACAATACTAAAAATTTTATTCTGCACAACCATGCATTCGTGCCAACTTCAAGACAAATGTTTTCAACATACCTTGTTTGTCTTCCAGTTGCTTCCTCACACGGCCGAGTTCTTCCTTGGACCGTGCAAGGTTCCGCTTCAGCTCGGACACTTCCACCTCGAAAGCGGAAGTCCTCCCTGCGGATGCCTGTTTTCACACCAAAGGGTATACGTCATTTTCACAGGCTCCTGCGAAGGCAGGGGGTTTGATCCCCTGCCTGGCTCTGTCTCCTTCACCGGACGGTGTATCAGGGGCTACTACTTATATTATGACAATTCCTTAAAGGGTTTCCTAGGAGACATAGCTCAAAAGCCTTTATAAGACTAAGGCAGGACGCGTTCAGCCCGCTCTCGGCAGACTGAATCCTTTCAACCACCTCGCCCACAAGGGCCCGATGCTCGTCGACAATAGATGCATTCTTCAACGCTATCAATAGACCGCCAGGCAGCTCTGCTTGAACAGAGGACACCGGCGGTGTAGGCTTGCCCCCCGCCATCGAAGGGGGGGCTGCTTGCTCAATCCCAGAACCCTAGAGGTCCTGGGGGCCATATCCATCCCTGCATGTTCGGCACCAGGGATATGTCCTCCCTGGTCCGGGTCTCGTCGAGACGACACCTCGGTGTCGCGCCCAGACTTGGGGGAAGGGGCCTGCGGAGGCATCTCGCTCGCCAAAGCGCCCGAGTCCAGTGAATCCTCCGGCGAGGACTGGCCGGCGTGGGACCTTGCCGGACTGTGCAATATGTAGGCAACAGTCAAAACCACTATACCCAAAAAACAATCCCAGATGCATATGCGTGTTCGGATACTTACGACTTCTTCTGGGGCTGGGCCCTGGGATCCCACTCCGGCTGCTATCGGCAGCCGTGGGGGATGCCCCTGGGAGGGAATGTTTCCCCCTCTTGGGCGATCCGGCCTCCAGAGATGCGGAGGCCGTCCTCTTCCTCCCACCATCAGAGTGAGGCTCATCCTCCCCTGCTTCCTCCTCTTCGTCCTCGGACGAAGGATCGTCGCTGGAGTCTTCGGATCTGGCGTCCGAAACCTCGCGACGGCGAAGGCCACCCCGGGTCTTCTTGACCTTCTTGGAGGCCTCCTTCTTTGGTGCCTTGTAAGGCGTGGGGACCAACATCTTCGTCAGAAGAGGTCTGGCCGGTTCCTCCGGCAGGGGGGCCGGACAATGTAGCCGCTCCACCTTCTTTACCCATCCCTGAGGTTGCAATGAAATACGATTAGGGTGTCTCCCGCATGATATGCCAATTAAAGCATGAATAGACAGAGTGAGGCTATGACTTACCGAGCTGGGAGAGTGGGATGAATGATACCCACGGTCCTTGGTGGGGATCGGCCACGATTTGCTGGCCTTAAAAAGCACCTTCCAGATATCCTTGTGAGTAGAGTCGTAAAGCTCCTTAAGGTTTGGTGCTCGGCCGGATCGAACTCCCACAGGGTACAAGCTCGGCGTTGACAAGGGAGAACCAGGCGAACTAGCATCACCTGGACTATCTCAACGAGTTTGACGTCCCTATCAATCAAGCCCTGGATGCGTGTCTGGAGCAGTAGCAGCTCGGCGGACGAGCACCAGTTCGGTCCCTTCTCGGGCCAGGACGTGAGCCGCAGTGGAGCTCCGGATCTAAACTCTGGAGCTGTCGCCCACTTCTTGCCGCGTGGTTCGGTGATATAGAACCACTGCCGCTGCCACTCCTTGACGGAGTCGCTGAAAGCGCCCTTTGGCCAAACAGCCTTGGGCATCTTGCTTACCATGGCACCGCCGCATTCGACGTGTTCGACACTCACCACCTTGGGCTTCACATTGAAAATCTTCAGCCATAGGCCGAAGTGAGGAGGGATCCGGAGAAAAGCCTCGCACACGACGATGAACGTCGAGATATTGAGGAAGGAGTTGGGGGAAAGATCATGAAAATCGATCCCGTAGTAGTACATGGCTCCCCGAACGAACGGGTGAAGGGGGAACCCGAGCCCCCGCACGAAATGGGGAAGGAACACGACTCTCTCATGAGACTCCGGGGTAGGCACGACCTGTCCCACCGGTGGAAGACGGTGGCCGATCTTCTGGGCCAGATACCTGGCTCCCCGGAGCTTCTTGATGTCCTTCTCCTGGACAGTTGAGGCCATCCATTTGCCTCCTACTCCGGACATCTTCAGAAAAACTTCCCTTCGGTGGGGAGGAGAGTGCTTGGGCGTTAGGGCTCGCATAAAGGGGGATGAGCTAGCAGGAGAAGGAGCTGTGGGTGAAAGAGAAAGGAACTTGACCTCCCTATAAGGGCGATAAAGGCTTTTTGTGCTTCCCCACTTGCCTGGTGGAACCCGTCTGCCTCCTGCTCGCCCCGATTAGCGGCACAGTTAGATTACCCATGCCCGTATTGATGAGAATCCCGTAATAAGGGGACACGATCTCTGCTTTGACAAGATGTGTCACAGAAACCTCCTCGTGATATGCATTGTAGTTCGTTGTGTGGAAACGGTTCGAATAATGGATCCAATCATAATAACATGTCACGTCATCAGGAAAAGTTGTCAGCGGATTGCATTTGCGAAATATCATTCTCTCTACGGTGGTATGTGAAGATCATCTTGCGGATCCGGACACGATTTGAGTGTTCGATAATTATTTTGGAGTATTCGAAGGAGGAACCCGCCTTGCAATGCCGAAGACAATACTGCGCGCTGGACTCATCGTCATTGAAGCCTGGTTCAGGGGCTACTGAGGGAGTCCTGGATTTAGGGGGTATCCGGACAGCCGGACTATGTACAACGTCCGGACTATTGAAGCATGAAGATACGAGACTCAAGACTTCGGCCCGTGTCAGGATGGGACTTTCCTTGGCGTGGAAGGCAAGCTTGGCGATCCGGATATTATATTTCCTTCCTTGTAACCGACTCCATGTAAACCCTAGCCCTCTCCGGTGTCTATATAAACCGGAGAGGTTGGTCCTTAGAAGGCCGATCACAATTACATTCATACCATCATAGGCTAGCTCCTAGGGTTTAGCCTCTACGATCTCGTGGTAGATCTACTCTTGTAGTACCCATATCATCAATATTAATCAAGAAGGAGGTAGGGTTTTACCTCCATCGAGAGGGCCCGAACCTGGGTAAACACATGTGTCCCTTACTTCTTGTTACCATTAGCCTTGACGCATAGACCGGGACCCCCTACCCGAGATCCGCCGATTTTGACACCGACACCCCCCTTTTAACGTGCAAGCGATTTGCATGAGGAAGGATAGGCTCATGGTAGGCGGTGGACGATAATCATAGGCAGGTTAAGCATGGAGAAGCAAACCAACTTAGATAGATGTAGAGAAAGGCACACGCCACTGGGTCAGGCCCAAGCGGCTTGGGGATGATGCAGCCCGAGGGGCACCCCCAACAAGGTAAGCTGAAGACATAAGCAAAACGGATACATGCCGCGGGGACAGACCCACGCGACCTGGGAATGATGCAGCCGTGAGGGTGCTCCCAGCTGAAATAAAACTTGAGAGAAGTCACCTGATACCAATGTAGGGCGAGCGTCGGAGTAGCTGACGGTGCGTGGTGAAGAAGCCAATCCTCACGAGCCTTCTGAGCCCCGAGCCTCGGGAGGCTCAGGAGGTCCACTCGGCTCGGCGGGGTCCATCTCCATCTCCTCCAGGAGTGTGCGGTGCTTGGCCACCTGAGCTTCCAGAATGCTCCTCATCAGGCACTGGTGAGCAGCAGCCGCGTTTGGCAGGCCAAAGGGCATGCAAACATAGCTGTGTGGTGGACCCTCGCAACGCCCCACGCGCGAAGGCCAAAAGCACTCCTGAGATGTGAGTCGGTTGAGCCCTGGCTAGTCGATGCAGACGCGCAGCCCGCCATCCTCGCCTGGATGGGGAGCTACGCTGGGCAGGCGGCGGTTGCCGCGCATGACTCTCGATTCCTGCAACTCCTGAGTGGCCTTGGTGATGAACTCCTGAGGGTTGGGCCCTCCTTGTCTTAAGCTTTCCTGAGGGAAACGTGCCGCGAAGCACGCCTCCAAGTGGTGCCCGAGCGCCTCCCTCGTGACCTTGGCAAGGTCAGTGGCTCCCCAGGAGAGAGCCCCCGAGCCTTGCCCAAGGAGGGCGCCGGGCGTGCCTTCCTATGCGACGAAGGGTAGCGCCCCTTGGATGGGCGCATGTCTGGATGTGGCGCCTCCAGAGGTGCCTGCCTCCTGAGGCCTTGAGCCAGGTGATGTCTTCTTCTTCTGGGAGCTGCTTCAGGAAGGTCTCCACTCTTGTTGTCCGGGTCCTCGATTGACGCAGCTTGGAAGGCATGCTCAAGAGAGCACACCGCATCCTTCTCTTCACAGGGGACCGTGATGACTCCACCACTTCTTGGCATCTTGAGGACGTTGTAGCCATGGTGAGTCACTGCCATAAACTTGGCCAGAGCAGGATATCCGAGGATGGCATTGTATGGCAGGCGAATGTGGGCGACATTGATGTCGATAAGCTCGGTACGGTAGTTCTTGCGCTGTCCGAAGGTGACAGGGAGGCAGACCTGCCCTATCGGGACAGTGGAACCATCAGCGACTCCTGAGAAAGGCTTGGTTGGCCGAAGCTGGTCGTATGGCACTTGGAGATTGTTGAACGTCTCGACGGAAAGGATGTTGAGCCCTGCCCCGCCGTCGATGAGGGTCCTGGTAACTTGCACATTGCTGATGACTGGGGAACAGAGCATCAGGAAGACACTGGCTGTTGCCGCGCATTTGAGCTGATCCGTTGAGCTAAACATGATGGCGCACGCGGACCACCTGAGAGGGCGAGTGGCCTCAAGCTTGGGGAGGACTGCATTCACCTCGCGAGCAAACTGCTTGAAGATGTGCTGAGAGGCTGGGGCCTGGGCACCGCCCAAGATGCAAGCGATCGCACGCGGCTCCTGGAAGCCCCCAGCCCCCATGTCCTGATGATGGTCGTCATTCCTTCTAGGTAGTGGTGGCAGAGGAGGAAGTCCTGCGTTGCCTTGTGGGCGATCCTCACGAGGCTGATCCCTCCAAGCCCCCTCGCGAGGCTGGTCCTGCCAGCGGTCTTCACGAGGCAGGTCAAGCCACCCTTGGCGAGGACCACAGTTGTCCCATCGTCATCCACCTCTTCCTCCGCCTCGGCCGTAGCCCCGATCGTTGCGCTCGGGGCACCGACCGACACGGCCTTCTCGCATGGCCCTAAGCTCTTGGCATTCATTGGTGTTGTGGGTATGGAGATCATAGTACACACAGTACCGGCTGCCCTTGGAGGACTCCGGCTGGTCCCTGCCGCGCTTCATGTCCGGCTCTGCCGCGAGCACAGCCGCTCCCTTGAGCTTCACATCCTTGGCCTTGGCTTTCTTCTCTTCTGGATCTGTCGCTGGGAGCTCGAGAAGGGAGAGGCGTCCCTCCTCAGCCCTTGCGCACTTGGTCGCCAGGTTGAACAACTCCAGAGACGTGCACAGGTCTTCGTGGATTGCCAGCTCCTCCTTCATCTTGACGTCACGGACACCGTCGCAGAACGCCGAGATGATGGCCTCCTCGGTCACCTTGGAAATCTTGAGGCGAGCGTTGTTGAAGCGCTGGATGTACTTCTGCAAGGTCTCCCCATCTTGATGCGGAGTAGGTCACCCAGGGCCGGCGGACGGTCGCGAGTGCCCTGAAAGTTGGCAATGAAGCGAGTGCGCATCTCATCCTAAGAGGAGATCATGCCAGGAGGTAGGTTCAGGAGCCAGGTGCGGGCACCGTTCTTGAGTTCCATGGGAAACCAGTTCGCCATGACCTTTTCGTCCCTATTGGCGGCTCCGATGCCCAGCTCGTAGAGCTGCAGAAACTCCGCGGGGTCAGAAGCGCCGTCGTAGCAAGGGGGCAGGTCAGGTTTGAACTTACCCGGCCAGGCGACACTGCGTAGCTCGGTGGTGAAGGCGCGGCAGCCTGCGGTGGCCACCAGAGCTCTCTGCTGATGTGGGGCTTGCTCCTGGGGATTCCCGTGCGCCGCTGCTTGGAGCAGCGCGGGGTCTTGATGTACTGGCGCAGGGATGCGGTCATGGCGTACCGGTGCCGGGAGCACACAAGCACCTTCTTGGGGACGAGGGATTTCTTGGCAGCTCCTTTCTTGTCATGCGGGCGCTGGATGCGGTGGATCTCGTCCTGGGGCCGCGCCTTGGTGCCAGGGCGCCTTCTTGGGGAGGAGGTGGCGGAGCCGCCTCCTAATCTGCACCACCCGCGCAGGACGGAGGGCGAGGCAGCGAGAGGGACGGCGCAGGAGAGTCCCCTGTGGCGCTGACGAGCTCGGTGATGCGAGCGAGCCACTCCTCGTAGAGGTCGTCGACGGGATGGTAGTGCAGGAGCTCATGCACCAGGAGCAATGCGGCGTGCGTGTCCGTGGGGGCGCGACGGGCGTAGGACGACGAACTAGCTGGAGTCAACGACGGGGTGGCGGTGCGGCCTTCCCGCTGCACCGAGGGATGCGGCGACGAGGCCTACTTCTCGTTCCCCGCCAGGCCAGTGTCGGCGTTGGTGGCAGGCGACGGGGAACGATGGGGATACCCACCGACGGGAGCCGCCTGGGCGACGCGGGCGGTGAGAGCAGCCCGACGCTCAGCGCGAGCCCGGCGAGCGTCAGCCATGGACACGACGGGTGATCGAACGCGGAACCGCGGAAGAAAGATTCCGGCGCACCCCTACCTGGCGCGCCAAATGTCGGATGTTGGGTTCCGGCAGACCTTTAAGGTTCAAACTCCAGGGTGCGCGCAAAGATCTTCTCCCTACCAATCCGCGCCCGATCGCCTCGCGGGAATCTAAGCTATACGATGAATAACACGAGGGACACAAGATTTATACTGGTTCGGGCCACCGTTGTGGTGTAATACCCTACTCCAGTGTGTGGTGTGGTGGATTGCCTCAGGGGCTGATGATGAATAGTACAAAGGAAGAACTGCCTCGCAAGAGGTATTCTTGAGCTGATGCGGTGTTCTACTTGGGGTGGATTTTTCTGTCTCTAGGTGATACTCTGGATGCCTTCTACTGCGGTGACTAGCCCTATTTATAGAGGCCCTGGTCCTCTTCCCAAATATTGAGCGGGAAGGGTGCCAACAATGGCCATTTTGAAGGGGAACATCTAGTACAAGTTATCCTGACTAAAGTTGGTCTTCGGCTACCAAAGGCACTGGTGATGACGCCGTCTTGGGCTCCACGGTGAAATCCATCCTGTCGTTCTCCTGGACTTGGTCTCGTTGCACCGAAACGGTAACCTTTGCCTGATGCCTTGGTGCTCCACGTTTGTGCTCGCCCCCTTTGTACCAAATAGGAAATAAGGACACTGCGCAGGCCGGCGCCCGCCTGGTGCCCGCCTGGTCTCAATGGTCACGGCTTGCGTCACGAGCACCTCGCGAGGTACCCTTGCCTTGATCTCTCCGCCTCCTCGCGAGCCTGCCTGGCGAGGCCACTCCTGAGGAAGCCTTGTGTCGTCTGCCCCGTGAGGCTTGGCCCCTCGCGAGGGTCTTGAGTTTTGTGCTGATGAAGATGGGCCGCACTGGGCCACCACTCGAGCCACGCCGCAGGCCGCAGGCAGGCAAGTCTGGGGACCCCCGTTCCCAGAACGCCGACACAACTGCCGGCCGGCTTGTAGACGACCATTTCCTGCGTGTTCAACTGCTCTATGTGTGTGGTTGCTCGCGGTTGAGGTAGCCGTGACGCGCTCTGCTCGCGTCCTGCTGCGCGCGTTCTGCTCTCGCATCCCTCCAGGCGCTCTTCCCTCGTCCCTCCACGCGCGCTGCCAATGTTTGGGGCCGGCGCACGATCATGTATGTTCGTGTGCATGCGGTTGCGCCGGGTGCGGTGCCACGATGTAGTTACCCGCTGCAAAAATTGCCATGCGGATGCGCCGGGAATCCTGGCCGCTCGGCCCCCATTTATTCCTACGGCCATTTACCTTCATCTCTCGTGCCACACGACACAATAAGCACACCCACGATGACACATACAGAGAGGACATCCAATGGTTCAATGGCGCTCCCCGTGGCTCCAATGGCGCTCCCAGCGGCCGACGATGACAACGACGTGCGGTTCACCACGCATCATGTAGTAGAAACCCACGTGAGGGGGAAGGCCCTCTCGGTGTTGTACATGAACGATCCGGTCTCGGTGAAGATCTCCATCCAAACTATGGAGCAGTTTCTTGCTGAGGATAAGTACCAAGTGGTCAGCTTCGACCTCGAGTACACCATCAGTCATGCCGGGCATGATCAGAAGTTGTCGTCGCCCAGTTGTGCGTGTGACATGATGTCCTTGTCTACCACTACCACCTGGCCACAAGGCCTTGCGAGCGTTTCTCCAGGTTTATCAACAGCTCCGACTACAGTTTCGCTATGCTGGACACCACCAACTATCTAAAAGCGCTCAAGGTTTCGAGCTTGAAATGTCAGAATCTTGTCAACATCCAGGACCACTACAAGGTCTGGGGCAGCAACAACAACAAACAGAACTCCCTGGTTGACCTCGCCACGGCCATCATCGACCCCTACTACATGAAGATGAAGGGTGAGAGCCAGAAGGACAAGAACGCCTGGCACAGTGTCTGGCACCAGAGACTGGATGAACAACACGTCAAGTACATGGCCAAGGACGCGTGCCCAAGCTACAAGATGTGCATGCAGATCGTTGACATGAGGGAGTGTCTTCTTCCTAACCTAGACGAGGGATCGAGCCATGGAGTAGTGGCGGGAGCGTCACAAGAAGTAGATGACTAGACGATCATTTCTCCTAGTTTAGAATGCATACAATTGTTTATTGAGGTGTGTGCAAATGATCTGTATAGTTAGTTATGTAATTGGATGTCTCTTCTCTAGACAATCCAAATCACACGGCTTATAAGCAGCAATCGTCTGTGTTATTATTGGTCTTCGCACACATTTCTAATTACGGACCTATTTGTCGCGTATCACACACATCTTGTTCAGTTGAACTGTTTCTGTTGTGTTGGCTCATCGCAAACGGTTCATTCGTGTGAAATGTATGCCCTCCATCATACACACCTTGATCTGGCTGACCGTTTCTATTGTGTTGCCTAATCACACATAGTTCATCCTAGTGAACTATATGTCGTATATCGCACACACCCTCATCTGGCTGTCCGTTTCTGTTGGTCTGCCTCATCGCAAATAGTTCTTCTGGATTAACCGTTCGGCATGCATAGCACACGCAACTCTAATCTAAACCGTGTTTGATGTCACCGCCATCGCAAACATTTTGCATCTTTTTTGACGTTTTTATTACATCACCGTTTGTGATTGATGCATCGCACACAGTTTCGTCGAAGGGTCTCTGATTGGACTGTCATGTTTAGAGCAACCTGCAGTAGTGTAGTCATCGCCAATTGCTTGATACTCCCTCCATTCCGAATTACTTGTCTTAGATTTTTCTAGATACGGATGTATTTAGCACTATGAGTCTAGATACATCTGTATCTAGACAAATCCAAGACAAGTAATTCGAAACGGAGGGAGTAAATGCTAGAGTGTATGTGCATGCTTTGTTGCATGTTTCATTTGTTATCTTATTGTGTGAGCATGTTGGTTGCATAAGTTTCTCCATTTGAGGACATCCATTTGTAGTTTTGATTGTTTGGTTTTTATTGCCCAAATGGATGGGCAAGAATGCCTAAGTACTCCCTCTATCTATCTATGCTTTTTATCTTCCAAAATTCTTTTCATGCTACATCACAAAAGTTGAACAAGTCATTTTCGGACCCTCCGGGTGAGGAGCACTCAGATCCACCGATCTGTCAACAGCTGACTTCCAAAACCTCTTAGTGAATTTTGGTCAGACCAACACATTCCTACTTGGTCTCACAGAAACCACTAGGTTGATCTAGGTTTTCACCATGGTGCCACCGATTAGAACAATTCGGTCTCACCGAGTTGCAACAACTGCAAGCAGTTTTGCATCTCGGTGCCACCGAACCGTTCCACTCGGCGCCATCGACAGCTAATGGGTATATATACCGCGGCCGTTGTTTGGAAATTTCTTCAAACTCTCGAACCTGCGCCCCCTGATGCGTCTCCCTCGTATCTATAATTTTTATTGTTCCATGCCAGTATTATACAACTATTACATACTTTTGGCAATATTTTATATGATTTATTGGACTAACCTATTGATCCAGTGCCCAGTGCTAGTTCCTATTTGTTGCATGTTTTTTGTTTCGTAGAAAATCCATATCAAACAAAGTCCAAATGTGATAAAATTTTACGGAGAATTATTTTGTAATATATGTGATTTTTGGAACTTGGAATCAACGCAAATGGGGGCCCACAGAGACCACAACCCACCAGGGCGCGCAGGGCACCCGCTGGCGCGCCCAGGTGTCTTATGCCCTCCTCGAAGGTCGGTGGGGCCCTTCTTTTGGCGCAAGAAAGATAATTTATGGAAAAGATTGTGTAAAAATTTTAGTGCAATCCGAGTTGCGGATCTCCGGGAATTTAAGAAACGGTGAAGGGCCAGATCTGGGGAACGTGAAACAGAAGAGAACAGAGAGGGAGATCCAATCTTGGAGGGGCGCCCGCCCCTCTGCTGCCATGGACGCCATGGACCAGAGGGGGAACTCTCCTCCCATCTAGTGGGGAGGCCAAGGAAGAAGAAGAAGGAGGGTGCTCTCTCCCCCTCTCTCCCGGTGGCGCTGGAGTGCCGCCAGGGCTAGGATCGTGACGGCGATCTACATCAACAATCTTACTACCGTAAACACCAACTTTCTCCCCCTCTATGCAGCGGTGTAACACCCATTCTCCCTGCTATAATCTCTACTTAAACATGGTGCTCATCTCCATATATTATTTCCCAATGATATTTGACTATCCTATGATGTTTGAGTAGATCCGTTTTGTCCTGTGGGTTAAGCGTGATCTTGGTTGGTATGATTGTATATTTTATTTATGGTGCTGTCCTATGGTGCTCTTCGTCTCGCACAAACGTGAGGGCCCCCGCTGTAGGGTGTTGCAATACATTCATGATTCGCTTATGGTGGGTTGCGAGAGTGACAGAAGCTTAAACCCGAGTAAGTGGTTTGTTGCGTATGGGAGTAAAGAGGACTTGATACTTAATGCTATGGTTGGGTTTCACGACCTTAATGATATTTAGTAGTTGCGGATGCTTGCTAGGGGTCCAACCATAAGTGCATATGATCCAAGTAGAGAAACTATGTTAGCTCATGCCTCTCCCTCATATAAAATTACAAGAATGATTACCGGTACTTGTTATCGATTGCCTAGGGACAAATGACTTTCTTGTTGACAAAAGCTATCCACTTTTATTACCTTGCAATTTATTCATAGTTTTATTCTCGCAAAGTACTCGTAGTTTTATTCTTGCAAAATAGTTTCATGCTTGTTTTAGGTAAAGCAAACGTCAATTGTGCGTAGAGTTGTATCGGTGGTCGATAGAACTTGAGGGAATATTTGTTCTACCTTTAGCTCCTCATTGGGTTCGACACTCTTATTTATCGAAGAATGCTACAAACGATCCCCTACAATTGTGGGTTATCACCCCCCCCCCCATTGCTACCGCTCTTGGTCTCTGGATCGTTGTCGTCTCCACCTGTGCGCCGTCGTCGCAGGTCTCCGCCGCTGTCAACGGGAATCACCTTCGTCGTTGCCGCTGTAGCGAGCCATCACCAAGTTAGGGTATGGTTCGGCCACTTTGTGCAATTTCCTTTCTCCGATTCAATGCACAAAGTATATGCATGTATTCTTGCAACGATTGAAAACCTTCTATCGACACAAGAATTCCTCTAGATTAGATTTGATGCAAAATCTTAGGGTTAGGTTTCCGCCGAACTCATCTCGGACCGACTGAATTGGAGTTTTCGTCACACCAATTGGCCCTGGCCATTGCACTAAGTACAACTCGGTCTGACCGAAACATACTGATTGGTGAGACCGAAAGCAGTTTCTCTGTGAAACCCTAGCATCTCGGAGTCACCGAACTGCAACTCGGTCTGACCGAAACTGCATGTTTAGACTCTGTTAGTGCTTCGGTGTCACCGAGATTATCAAATCGGTAGCTCCGAAATGCTTTCTGTAGAAAACTAAAGTTAAGATTTTGAATCAATTTTTGCAAAAAAAAAACAGTTTTCATGGGTGCAACACATCCTACATCTGTAGAGGCCCAGGAGAAGATTGAGAAAGCAAAGGCAGCAAAAGCGGCAAGTGCTCCACATGCTTCAATAGTGAATCTCAAGTCTAAGCAAGATCAGCTCACATATCTGCTAGAGGCTACCGTGAGGATTGAGAAGAGCTTGGCCACCTTGACTCAGAATCAGGAGAGTCTTGAGAGGATTGTTGAGAGCAAGATGTATGACCTAGATGTGAAGGTCATAGAGATTCAGATCATAGTGGAGAACCTTCGAGATGATGCTGAGGACAATGATGCTAGAGATACAACCGACAGATTCCAGACAGTGCCAAGGGCAAAAAGGTCATCAGCTGTGCCAGTTGCAGACACCAGGACTTCCCACTCAGCACCTGTAGTCACTGCGATAGTTGCTCCTCCAGTATCTACTCCACCAGCTCCACAGACTTCAGCAGAGGCATTTGCAGATGGACTCCTCTCCACGTCGTCTACGCACACCGGAGCTACGCAAGCTAGAAGACCGCTTCAGGAGCTCCCGGAGATCATGCCTAGAGTGCCTTTTAGCACTGTACATTTTCGAACTATTTGGTAACTTGTTGCCAAAGGGGGAGAAAGTGTATAGATCATAGGCTTCGAGAGAGAGTGTGTGTGTCTTTTGTTGGTTTCTTCATTTGCCTTGCTATTTCCTACTTTGGTTTGGTTGTTGCTACTTATGTGTTATGCTCGTGAGATACTTATGTGATCATGTGTTTGATCATACTATGCTTAATGTGTGCTTGCATGATTATATCCGAATGTTTGTGTCACTTGTATCTTCGGTGATGAGTGCACGTTGTTCTACTCTTTATCATTTTGTGCGCTCCACCAAGATGTATGTGACATGGAAGAGTGACCCATGATCCTAATCGATTGTGCATTTGCATTCAGATTTTAAATGATGCACAAATTTAGGGGGAGCTCTTGCTTATCACATACTTCTCAAAGCGTCGATGTATTTCATTCATATTATTATTTATCGAAACTTTGATATATATGTTGTCATCAATTACCAAAAAGGGGGAGATTGAAAGTGCAATTAATCCCTGGGTGGTTTTGGTAATTCATAACAACATATAGCTCATTGAACTAATGTCCATTCAAGTTTAATATTTCAGAAAGTTCAATGAATGGCATGGCATGGACTAGAGACGTGGACCCCTCAAAATGCTAAGGACACATATTAGAAAAAGCTCAAGACTCTTGATTTCATTTTTAGTGATCCAAGATCACATTGAGTCCATAGGAAAGCCAATACTATTAAAAGGGGATGAGGTGTTGCTTAATGGCTTGCTTGCTCAAATGCTTAGTGATATTGCTCCAAATCCCTCAACCACTTTCTCACTCCAAATATGTCCAAAACCTAAAGTTAAACTCGGCCCCACCGTTTCATCCTATCCGGAGCCACCGAGTTCATATGACATAGCCACTGCCAGAAACCCTAACAGTTCGGTCACACCGATACGGATCTCAGTCTCACCGAGATGGCCTTGCCAATTCTCGGTTGCCTATTGCAATTATTTTGGTCTCACCGAAATAGCGATCGGTCTCACCGAGTTGTCTTGACATTTTCTCTGTTGCCTTATTGCTTCACTTAGGTCTCACCGAGTTGATGCAATCGGTGCCACATAGTTTATGTTTGCCCTAAGCCCTAGCACATCGGTCCAACCGAGTTGTTCCAGTCGGTCCCACCGAGATTCCTAAAGTTCACATTTTGAACTAAATCGGTTCACTGAGTTCATCTATTCGGTCTGGCCGAGTTGGGTCAAATGTGTGTAACGGTCGGATTTTGTATGGAGGCTATATATACCCCTCCACCCCCTTCTCCATATGTGAGAGAGCCATCAGAACGTGCCTACACTTCCAGCATACATTTTCTGAGAGAGAACCACCTCCTCATGTGTTTAGATCAAGATATACCAATCCTCCACAAGAATCTTGATTTCTAGCCTTCCCTAAGTTGCTTTCCACTCAAATCATCTTTCCACCATATCCAAATCTGTGAGAGAGAGTTGACTCTTGGGGAGACTAGCATTTGAAGCACAAGAGCAAGGAGTTCATTATCAACACACCATCTATTACCTTTTGGAGAGTGGTGTCTCCTAGATTGGTTAGGTATCGCTTGGAAGCCTCCGACAAGATTGTGGAGTTGAACCAAGAAGTTTGTAAGGGAAAGGAGATCACCTACTTCGTGAAGATCTACCCGAGTGAGGCAAGTCCTCCGTGGGCGATGCCCATGGTGGGATATACAAGGTTGCTTCTCCGTGGACCCTTCATGGGTGGATCCCTCCGTGAACTCGCGCAACCATTACCCTTCGTGGGTTGAAGTCTCCATCAACATGGATGTACGATACCACCACCTATCGGAACCACGCCAAAAATCTCCGTGTCTACATTGCGTTTGCTCTCTCCAAACCCTTCCCTTTACCTTCATATGCAATGCTTTACTTTCCGCTACTACACTCTTAGAAGTGCATGTGTAGATTGATTGGTTGATTTGTGCTAAGTTGGTAAAATCTGCCCACAACTAAAATTGGAAAAAGGTTATATTTTTTATTTGGTCAAGTAGTCTAATCACCCCCTCTAGATCTACTTTCGATCCTACAACTTACAACTGTACCCCAACCTCCTGGAGCTAGCAATCAAAGCGGAGCAACAAGTGCAAGACGGTTTCAAGTACTCTGAGTATTATTCCAAGACCTACGGCTCCTACTCTCAAGTTTCAACAACTATTGCACCTCTAACAATGGCTCGAGCTACACCTACTATTGGTGATAGGTAAAGTTCCAAAGAACCTATGACATCTTTGAGTCGTCCTCCTACAAGCAACTACAAGCCGCGAGCTTCATCATCCACTACTCCAACAGACGCTTCCGCCAAGACAAGTTCCATCCAATGTTTCACTTGACAAGGTCGTGGCCACAAGACATACCAATGCTCCACATGGCGCACCATGATCGCCAATTATGGTGGCACCTACGATTCCATGAGTGTGGAAGAAATGGAAGCCCTTGAGCACGTGGCCATGCACCGTCAAGTGAACAAAGATGAAGATGCTCAAGTCTTTTGTGACAATGATTCGAGCCCCGCCCTAGTTGTCTCCAAGGTTTAGACACTTCAACACCAATACCAACAAGATGAAGACCAACATTTCCATATCTTCCACACCAAAGCGGGCATCAATGGGTGTTCCATCAAGGTCATCATCGGCGGGGAAGTTGACACAATTTGGCAAGTGAAGAATTATGCTCCAAGCTAAAATTGGTTAAGAAGAAGCACCCTCACCAATACAAGGTCTAATGGCTAAGTGACTCCGACAACATTCAAGTGGAGTGCACCGTTCAAGTGTCCTTCAAGATTGGGGCATATGAAGACATTGTGGAGTATGATGTGGTTCCCATGTCTGTATGCCATCTCCTCCTAGGAAGAACTTGGCAATTCAACCACAACGTCATCCACAATGGACGAACCAATCAATATAGTTTCAAGATGAAGGGCAAGGAGTACATGCTTCGACCCATGTCACCAAGTCAAGTGATCGCCGACAAGCAAGCATCAAGTCATCATGGAGAGAATAGTGAGCGATTGAACCACCACAAAGGGACTAAGCACCACAAGCCAAAATTGAGTGAATCCACGATGAGCGACAAGAAAACCTAGTGCTTTAGCTACCAAAAGAGGCATAAGGGATGTGAGTGAGAGCCGTCAAGTGTTCTTCACTTTGTGCTTGTGTGCAAAGATTAAGCGGAGAGGACTAATGCTTCACAATATCTACCTTTGGTGTTATCTAATCTATTGCAAGAATTCGCGGACGTGTTCCCTGATGAGCTACCTCCAGGAATTCCTCCACTTCGCGGAATCAAACACCACATCAACCTCGTTCCTAGCGCACCTCTACCGAACAAGGCACCATACCGCATCAACCCCGATGAGACAAAAGAGATTCAAAGGCAAGTCCAACATCTCATGGAGAATGGGTATGTATGTGAGAGCTTAAGTACATGTGTCATTCCGGCTATTTTTGTGCCTAAGAAAGATAGTAGTTTTTGCATGTGTTCCAGTTGCCATCCCATCAATGCTATCACCGTTCGATAGAGACACCCCATTCCACGCCTTGATGACATGCTAGATGAACTTAGTGGAGCCACCATTTTCTCTAAAATTGACCTTAAAAGTGGCTACTATCAAATTCGCATGCAAGAGGGTGACGAATGGAAAACGGCTTTCAAAACCAAGTTTGGTTTGTACGAATGGTTGGGCATGCCAATGGGCTTATCTCAAGCACCTAGCATATTTATACGCGTTATGCATTATGTTCTTCAGAAATATACTGGAATTTGTGTTGTGGTATACTTTGATGATATCCTTGTGTTTAGTCGATCTCTTGAAGATCATGTTAAGCATCTTAGGGACATTTTGCAAGTTCTAAGAAACGAGCGACTTTATGCTAACATGGAAACATGTACTATTGGTGTTGACAAGCTTGTTTTCTTGGGATTTATTGTGTTTTCTAAGGGTGTTCAAGTCGATGAGTCTAAGATTGACGCAATTAAAACTTGGCCACAACCAACCAATTTGCAACAAGTGCTTAGTTTCCTTGGCCTAGCCTGCTTCTATCGTAGATTTGTTAAGGATTTTAGCAATATTACATCACCATTACATGCTTTGAGTAAGAAGAATGCACCCTTCATATTGGGATCCTCTCAAGTTACCGCATTTGATGACATTAAGAACTTGCTTACTCATGCCCCATTACTTGCCTCGCCCAATTTTGATAAAACTTTTGAAGTACATTGTGACGCTAGTGGTAATGGCATAGATGGTGTGCTAATGCAAGAGAAGCGACCCATTGTAAATTTTAGTAAGAAACTTTCCAGGGCACAACTTAATTGTCCCATATATGACAAAGAATTGTATGCTTTGGTGAGAATTTTGCATGTTTGGGAGCATTATATTCGACCTCATGAATTTGTCCTACATACGGATCCTGAAACAGATAAGTACCTTAAAGGTCAAACCAAGTTGAACAAAAGGCATGCTAAATGGAGTGAATTCATTGAGTATTTTCCTTATGTCATCAAGTACATTAAGGGTAAAAATGTTGTAGCAGATGCCCTTTCCAGCAAATGCATGTTAGTTACTCAACTTGAATTGAACATTATTGGATTTGAGCACATTAAAGATTCATATGCGCATGATGTTTCATTTTGCGATTCCTTATGTCAAATGCTTAACTCACACTTCTTAGGAAAGAAATTATCTCAGGGATGGCTATCTTATGCAGACTAACAAACTCTGCATACCCGAGTCTTCTCTTTGATTGTTGCTCTTGCAAGAAGCTCACATTGGGGGGACTTATGGGACACTTCGTCCGCGACAAGACCTTCGCCATGCTCTCTAGAACTACTTTTCGCCTAAGATGTTTCCCGATGTTTCCTGCTACACCAACCGGTGTTCTGCATGTTGCAAAGCTAAGTCTAAAGCTCAATCCCATGGTCTTTGTATGCCATTTTCGATTCAGTATCACCCATGGGAAGATATTAGTATGGATTTTGTGCTTGGTTTGCCTCGAACTCAAAATGGAAAAGATTCAGTATTTGTCGTGGTGGACCGTTTCTCTAAGATGGCACATTTCATTCCATGCAACAAGATAGACGATGCTTCACATGTTGCAAATCTCTTTTGTAGAGAAATCTTGTGTTTACATGGAGTGTGAAAGACTATTGTGTCGGACCGTGATGTCAAGTTCCTTAGCTACTTTTGGAAGACGCTATGCACAAAGCTCGGGATCAAGCCATTCTTCTCATCGGCAAACCACCCACAAACCAACAGGCAACCGGAAGTCGCAAACCGGACCCTATCTACACTTCTTCGAGTCTTGACCAACAAGAACATCAAGGAGTGGGAGGAGTGCTTGCCCATCGCCGAGTACGCCTACAATCGAGCAAGACATTCTACTACCAGCAAGTCCCCTTCGAGGTCGTCTATAGTTTCAACATGTTGTCCCCTTTGGACATTACCGCTAACACTACAAGAAAGAACCAACATGGACGCGAGCGCAAGAGCAAGCTATCTCAAGAAGATGCATGAAGATACACGAAGCACAATTGAGAACCAAGTGCACTGCCTCGTGACTGATAACCCACAAGTATAGGGGATCAATCGTAGACCTTTCGATAAGTAAGAGTGTCGAACCCAACGAGGAGCGGAAGAAAAGGACAAGCGGTTTTCAGTAAGGTAATTTCTGCAAGCACTGAAATTGTCGGTAACGGGTAGTTTGATAATAAGATAATTTGTAAAGGGCAAGTAACAGTAATGGTAAATAAAGTGCAGCAAGGTAGCCCAATCCTTTTTGCAGCAAGGACTGGCTGGAACAATCTTTTATAATAAGCAAAACGTTCTTGAGGGCACACGCGAATTTCATCTAGTCACTTTCATCATGCTGGTTTGATTCGCGTTCGCTACTTTGATAATTTGATATGTGGGTGGACCGGTGCTTGTGCGCTGTTCTTACTTGAACAAGCCTCTCACTTATGATTAACCCCCTCGCAAGCATCCGCAACTACGAAAGAAGAATTAAGATAACAATCTAACATAGCATTAAACATATGGATCCAAAATCAGTCCCTTACGGAATAGCGCGTAAACTAGGGTTTAAGCTTTTGTCACTCTAGCAACCCATCATCTAATAACTACTCCACAATGCATTCCCTTAGGCCCAAAGATGGTGAAGTGTCATGTAGTCGACATTCACATAACACCACTAAGGGAATCACAACATACATATCATCAAAATATCGAACACATGATTACTTGCAACATGACTTCTCCCGTGGCCTCAAGAACAAGGGTAACTACTCACAAATAATATTCATGCTCATGATCAATGGGGTATTAAATAGCATAATGGATCTGAACATATAATCTTCCACCAAATAAACCATCTAGCATCAACTACAAGATGTAATCAACACTACTAGTCACCCACAGGTACCAATCTGAGGTTCCGGTACAAAGATTGAACACAAGAGATGAACTAGGGTTTGAGATGAGATGGTGTTGTTGAAAATGTTGATGAAGCTTGGCCTCCCAAAGATGAGAGGGTTGTTGGTGATGACGATGGCTTCGATTCCCCCCTCCAGGAGGGAATTTCCCCCGATGGAATCGCTCCGCCGGAGGGCAAAAGTGCTCTGCCCAAATTCCGCCTCGAGACGGCGGCGCTCTGTCCCAAAAGTAATCTTCTTGTTTTTTTCTAGGTCAAAAGACTTTATATACCAGAAGATGGGCACCAGAGGTTGGTTGGGCTGCCCACCACCCACCAGGGCGCACCCTGGTGTCTTGTGGGCACCTGGCGCCCCCCCCCCCTCTGGTAGTTCTTTTCTCCAATATTTATTATATATTCGAATAATTCTCTGTAAAATTTCAGCTCATTTGAAGATGTGTAGAATAGGTATCTCTGCCATAGCTTTTTCAGGTCCAGAATTCCAGCTGCCAGTATTCTCCCTCTTTGTGTAAACCTTGCATATTATGAGAAAAAGGCATTAGAATTAATCCATGAAGTGTTATTACGGATAAAAACATTATAAATAACAGTAGGAAAACATGATGCAAAATGGGCGTATCAGTGACCAAGCTCAACATCAACAAACACCCCATGGTGTTCAACCCCGAAGATCTTGTGTGACTACACCTTCGCAAAGAAAGCTTCCCCAACGAGCGCAAGTCCAAGCTACTACCTCCCACCGACGGACCCTTCAAGGTTCTAGAACGCTTCAACAACAACACCTACAAGATGGACATACCACACGACAAGTACAACATGAGCAACATATTCAATGTCAAGGATCTATCTCCCTTCCATGGTGATGAAGTTTTTGATCCGAGGACGGATCTCTCCCAAGGGGGGTGGAGATGATGTGGAGCATCCTGCGGTCATCCCCATGGACCTATCTTCGCCTCCGCAAGGGCCACGTGGACCGATGACACAATCACGTGCAAGAGCTATCGAGACCGAGGTGACATCTCTCCTTAATGTGCTTCCGTATGATCCACGTGAGACATGGCTACTGCCTCAACCCGGAATGCATGCGTGCTTAGTTATGAAGAAGACCACCTCAAAGATCCTTAGAATGATGACCAACTCCCCAAGTACACGGACGAAGAAGATCGATGAAGGAGACCACAGAAAGGCTACAGTGGCCAGACATCCGGCCCTGTCCCGGACACCCAGCCCCTGATGGATCGAGCCTCAGCAGCAAGCCTGCCGCTACAAAGCTCCAGGGCCCAGGCATCCGACCCCTGCCCGGACATCCGGCCCAACAGCCCCGGACATCCGACAGGGCCCCGGACATCCCGCCTGAGGAGTACAGTGCCCAGGCCGAAGGCCAGGCCGGACATCCGGCCGCCATTCAGGACATTCGGCCCCCAGCCCGGACATTCGATACCTGGGAGTGCACAGCCGGGCCAGAGGCCCATGTAACCCCCTCTCCTCCTCTCCTACCTTGCGAACTACCCTCTCCTACCTTGCGAACTACTATATAAACACCTCCACCTCCTCCCAGCTAGGGTTAGGAAAGTATATTGAGACATTTGAGTGAGCTTTGCTCCTTGTACCTCCTTCTTGGGGAATCAAGACCTCTTTAGGGAGAAGGATCCCCATCATAGGATCATCAAGACCTCCTACAGGAGAAGGATATCACTAGATCATCAAGACCTCACCACCTTTGGAGTGGGAAGAACTTTACCTTTGTGCATGTTTCCTTGGATTGTTCTTGTATGCTTGTGGACCTTATGTGTGTAATCTTAGTAGATGTGTGATTCGGGTTTGTTTGAGAGCCTCTCTTATTGTTCTTGTTGATTCCCCTCTTTCCCCCCACCTCCAAGTGTGAGAAGATCGTGAACTAGGGTTCCACTCTACAACATTCTGCTTCTTGAGCGCCGCCGCCTTTGCCTTAATCTGAGCTGGCAATCTTGTTGTGTCGCCGAGTTGATCTTGCAGGCGGACACGATCACACGATCACCAGATCGTCCACCACCACCCTCTCAGGCAACTTCCATACGGGTCATGCGGCGGCGGCAGCGAAGGCGATAAAGGGCATGAATTGGGATGGAGGAGAGGGTTGAGAAAGGGAGAATTTGCCACGAAAACGGTGTGACCAGCTCCAAATGCATTGGCCCCGCCTCAGTTTTGTGTAGACCAGGGGTGTCAGAGTCCTACGTGGCTGGTGTCCGAACTCCCATAAAGTCTCCCTGGTTTGGTTCAGGTTTGCAAGAAAATGGAAGTCTGGATTGGTCCGCAAAACGATGTGGGTCGCCGTTTGGATGGTTTGCGGGGTCCGGACCGCTCGGACTAGACGGATGCGGGAGGTTTGAGGGTCCGCCTTGGAGATGCCCTTAGATTTCCATCCAATGGTCTCAAGAGCTTTCCGACAAAAAATGGTCTCAAAAGCTTTGGTGCATTGGGTGCACAGATTGCCTCGTTTCACTCGGTATATGTTCTCGCCCAAATGGAGTAGGCGGACAGAGAAGCTACTGTCATCGACCAACGCTTGCTACCAGAGAGAGATGGTGAAAGCATCACAAGCCTTTAATAGCACAAGAGTTTGAGAATTGCCTGCGCCTACAGTCCTGCGCATTAGAATTTCCTGTTCAAAGGCGATGCCAGCGGATTGCATGCAGATCGAAGATGTTTGAAGGAGTTGCGGGCGATGATAGACCAGTTTCAGAAGCGTCTTGTCTTTCAAAAGTTTCAGAAGCATGATCTCTCCAGTGCACGAGTGTCAGGCCACTGAAGCTTGAAATCCTTCCAGTACATGAAATCCAGATGCCATCAGGCATTGATTCTACAATAAACTAGGCCCTTGCTGATAAGGCCAGGTGAGTGTAGTCGTCTCTTACGGGCAGCAGAATGCTGTATAATATTTGCTTCTTGACCCGAGCTTCCTCTTTCTTAGAAAAAAAGTACTATTATGATATTATCCCTTGCAGTCAAACAAGTAGTGGGTGCTTGATGGATAAGGGAAGCAGGTTGGCTGATGGCAATGTTGATAGTTGACTTGATTTTGAGATGGATTGCTACGTGACTGTGCGTGTTTGGGCTAGTTAAAGGGAACCCCGAACCCCCTCTCTCTTCTGTTCTGCTCATCTTCTTCTGTGACATCCGCATGCACGCCATCCTCAGAAGCCCACACTGTCTCCTCCCCACAATGGAACTCGCAAAGTCCTTCATACTCGCCTTGCTGGCCCTTCACGCATGGCTTGCTGCCGGTTCCGTAGTCGACGACCGCCTCGCGCTCATGTCATTCATGTCAGGCATGACAGCCAACTCATCGTTAGCTTTTGCACGGTCGTCGTGGGGCAACCGCTCCGTTCCGACATGCGAGTGGCGTGGCATGGCGTGTGGCCTGAGTGGCCGCCGCCGCGGCCGTGTGGTGGCACTGGATCTCCCCGGGCTCGGCCTCGGCGGCACTGTTCCGCCCGAACTGGGTAACCTCACCTACCTGAGGCGGCTCCATCTCCCTGCCAACCACCTCCATGGCGTCCTCCCGCTGGAGCTCGGCAGCCTCCCTGACCTCAGGCACCTCAACCTCAGCTACAACTCCTTCCAGGGGAGGATCCCGGCGTCGCTTTCAAACTGCAGCCTGTTAGAAATATACTTTAGACATGACATGAATAGGATCTTGAGCCTAGTATTAGACCACCTAAAACAGATTAACAGAGAGGAGTTCTTGCGATTTCTTACTGAGTACCGAGAGAAACTTGCTGCCTGCTTGTGCACCCCTTGTGTAGCCCATGGCTCCACGTCTCCACCTAAATTAGCGTCTCCAACAGCGAGGAGATTGCCGGAGAAGAAAGGCAGCAGATGGCTAACGCAGCAGCTGGTCGGTGTAGACGTACAGGGTGCCGCCGGCACTGCTCTGGAGGTGGCCGGCGGTGGTAGACGGCCTTCGAGTCCCTTTGCCCTTCTTTAGGATCGGTGGTTAGAGAGTTTCTTACTTACCTTGTCAAAAATCCACACTTCCCACAATAAGGGGCTCTCTCTTTATATACCAAGGGCTAGCGAACCGGGACCGAAACCAGAAGTTGTTATTTCGTGCCTCCGATCATAGCACAGACGAAGGGAACTAACTTCCCTTTTTCTCTCGGTCAGTTTTGACCTGAGATCAAAATTCCAACATTCTCCCCCTTGATCGTATAGGTCAACAAACATCATAAGCCCACTCTTAATAGAAATAACATACCAAAGTAATGTGTTATAATGACCAATGAGATATCACTGAACCTCAGTACCCATAGTACATCACTCTATCTCGAGATGGAAACATAATACTTTATGGGAGTTGGTTTATATGATGGTCCTAATTTCCAGGATCAAAAGGCTTTATGAACCCATGCCGGCAAGATATCATCATAAAATGGGTGGTAAGCCTTTAGTAAGCGGTACCGCAAAACTTTATAATCAAACACCATAGGTTTGATCCTGGACTCTATCTTTCACAACGGAGACATTATGTCAATGGTTTTGGCAATAACAATTGACTTGTTGTTACTCGCATAGAGAACTGCGTGCTCATAATCGCAGTAAGTGGCTTAGAGATGCTGTCTACCACTGTTAACTTGGGAATAAAACTTCTTGACATACAACCTGCCCAATAGCCTCTTGGCATGCCACATAAGTAAGTGCATTATTTCTAATGCCATCAGTGTCATTATAGAGCTTTTCCACGATATAGCTCCATGTGCGAGAGTGAGGATGTAACATAGCGTGGAAACTTTAAGATCCACACATCTCGCAGAAACAATGTTTGAATATGCCAGGATATTGAAGTTATTAGACTTCTTATTAGTGAGCATGTAAACTTTATTCTCTTGCATATCTGCAAGACATTTCTCGGCTTTTCCGGTGGTCCATTTCTGGACTTACTTGTATATTTGCCAATTATCCCGATCACAAAACAAGGGCATGTTCATACTTGAATACACATATTGCTTCTAACAACTGAAGCATAAGGAACCGACATTATCTGATCAGTTCATAATGGTTCCTTGGACACTAAAATGTCCATCTTTATTGCCCTTGACTTTAGTAGCAGGTGCGATAAGAATATTCCCACATAATATTTTTCTTTTGTACTCTATCGATGTATGTCGTCATAATAAAACTTATACCCCTTTTGGACCTACATCTTGGCGAAACTCGATACAAACAAAGTATAGGGCATGACCAAGATTCTTTATGTCATAAATAGAAGGTAGAAAATTCTTGGCCCGCCAAAAATATTCCATCTTCTCAAGGGAGTATACTTACTCCCCCTGGTTTTATGGTATGAGTGTCCCGACGCTCTTCTTATTTCATAATTGAATTTCTTGGGGCAACATACCTTCTGTTAACTTCACCTATTTGACGAAACCTTATGGTTAAGTCATACATACATTCTTAACTTCGCTAACACAAGAGTATGTTATCATAATAACACAAGCGTCAAAACAACTCACTGAGGAAACTCTATTGTGTTCCATACATCATTAGAGCTCATTATCACACAAGCCTCTAAAATGATCATTCATACACATTTTGAATCACACGGAAATGGTTAAGTCTCAACATTGAGTATTGCAATATGTAGTTCTTCTCAACTTACCTGATGGTATGAACAAAGATCTACTGGAGTTATCCTTAAGATTCATGTTCATACGCTCCAGTTCCTGATGATCACTTTATTTGAAAAATGGAAAACATATCCAATATCTTGATAATAACCATTTAAGTTCTAAACCACAACACCGTTGGGCTGAAGATGGAAAAGAACCTAATGAATTGTGACAAATGATTATAAATGACGATAGTCAAAAATATAACCACGAGCCACATGATACTGACAAACTTGCCATTTGAGTGAAGTGCGACATATGATTATAAATGGCGTTGGTCATATATATAATCAACATGTTACATCATGATGGTCACTAGACTAGCAAGTTTCACTTTAGCATTCATGTGTGCTTCATAATGCTCATAAGGGATTAAGTACACATTAACGTAATAAAAGGAGTAATTTTTTTATCCATTCTTCTAAATAAGACTTGTTGCGTCTTAATTAGATAATTGACATTAGTATATGATTTTCATACATTCTCCAACCAAGACTTCTCATTGGTTTTATCTTTAATTGGAGAATTAACATACATATTTTGATCTAAGTAGGAGAAGTGAACATGATATCTCATATTAAACGAGACATCCATTCTCCCCCTCGAAATGTGGTCTAAAACCACAATTTCGATGAGGTCTCATTATTTACACTTCTCTTACATCTTTAATTGTAGCATAACACATAATCTTTACAAATGATCCATTCAGACAAAAAACATAACTTGTCTCGCCCTAGGGCGAAACTAACGTAACATAATTGGAGTTGACTTATAACACGGAAAATCATGTCTTCTGTTCGAGAAACTAGAAATAAGTTTCTCCAGTAACTGGGAGAAAGAACAAACATCATCAATTAGATGAAGAATTAAGTATTTCCAAATCCTAGTGGAATAAATCCAATAGTTTTCACTTTAAACCCCATTGCGTTAGTAATGTGCATGATAGTACATGCATTTTGAGACCACTCCTAATGCCCGCCTTAACATCATGATTTACATCCTTTAGCATTAGCGGCATAGACGTTGAGAGATTTCTTAGATGAGAAAATGATCTCCACTCTCCACGTGGGATAGTCATCAACATAAGGTTGTCCGTCGAAAAATCAAAGTTTTGCATCATTATTAATGTTCATTGCTGGAAAAAAGGAGGTAACTATATGAACATCATAATAAAACATCATGCAAATTAATTAACCATGCAATGATATGAATTAAAAAACGTACTTAATTGTCATTCTAATCCGTATCACCGTTGGGCAGAAAACGGAAAAATAACCTTATTTCTTCATACATGACACATGAAAAATAATCAACGTTGGTCAGAATATTGTCATGTGCCATTAGGACATTCCCTCATCAAATCTCTAATCAAAATTTCTCGTTAGTTCCATTTTGACTAGAGAAACATAAATCACATAATGACCAGCAATAAACATCGGCTAAATTAATAACCATCATTAACATAAAGCAACAATATAGTGCAATCCATTGTGTCATAGGACACAAGGATTCATAACAAGTTGTAGACATCATGAACATACAATTTTTGACACTTGATGGACAATAAAATAACATTAAACATAAGTGTCAAAATTCTAATTAAAATTCTCAATGACATAAATGAAAATGACATTGGGATTAACGCAAAAGTATAAATGTCATTGTGAGAGAGTAAATATTAAAATTGACATTCAGAGTGAAAAAGACATTACCACTATTGTCAGGGTATCATAAGATTTTCCAAATTATAAAATTTGGACATACATAAGGATTCGCCAAATAATATATAGTATTTGGTAAATTATAACAGTCAAATTGGATAGATTTCTTAATAATGTCATATAATGAATATGGTATTTCATATCATGTAAAAAAAATTAAACAAAACTTCTTTGTTTAGAAATCAACCATAATTTTATCAACACCATTTGGCCAATCATGCTTATTTTCAATATTGCATATTTTAATTATACAATAGAAAATGAACCGACATAATCTTTAGTATTTGCCAATGAGCACACTAGCCCAACATTATAGATGCATAGTGCAGCGCGGAAAACCACACCACACGACCATTAACATTTTTCATGAGGTGGCCTTAGGCCATTAGTACCAACCAGACCATTATGAAATGTCATAAGGGTGCATCAATATAAATTTCCAAATAAAATATCCAGAAAATTTACAGTGAATCATGGGAAATTGCTCACAATACACATCATTTTATGCCACTACAATTCCATCAGTAAAATGGCACAAAAAGTGACAATTACCCAAAAAAAACATAAACGATATCACATGACCATCACATTAAAAAAAATACACATAAAATTTCCTACTAGGAAACTTAAACGTGATTTTTAACATACCTTCATGCAATTAAAACATATTGTTGGTGCATAAACATCACAATAACATTACTAAAAAAATGCACCGACAAAGAAAAATGCCTAAAGCATATAATTCGGCCATAATAACCCACGGTTTCCCATTAATAGAACTATATCATTGTTAACATTATTTCACATGATTTGGGGCATATAAATTTTCTCACTCAGAAAATTAGAACATTATAGCATGAATTTCTGGCTGCTTTCATTTTATAACAGTGCAAAAAAAACATTTTGAGGATAAGCATAATTAAAAAATGCATTGAATAAAAGGAAAATGCACATAACGTCAATTTCGACCCATACTGCTCATTAAAAGTTCGGGCCAGCAGAGAAAATCAGCAAAAAAAACGTTTTTTTTAAACAGTTTGGGCTGTAGCCCACTGGCACATTTGGCTCGTTAAGCGCCCGTGGCCGCCCTGAGCCCCGCATCGATCTCGACCGTCCGGTCGAATCGACGGGCCAGATTAGCCCGAGGCGGAACAAAAAACGGCAATGGGTCAAACCCTAGCCTCATTTCCCCTCTCTCTCGCCGATTTCCTTGGCTCCCACAGGAAAACGACCCCCGCGGCGACCAGAGGCACACCGGCCATGGCGGTGCAGCAGCTCCGTTCGTCGGAGCAGCGTGCCTGGCCTCAAGGCCGCGCGCTCCTTCGCCGAACGGCGCTCGCCGTGTCGAGCACATGGCGAGATTGTGAGCCGATCCCCGCCAGCGATGCGCACAACGCGCTGGACGGCGAGGCGGGGAGGCGAGCGCCGGCGACCGCGACATCAGGAGGCAACGGCAACGTGCGCGGCGACTGCCACGCAACGTGCGTCCATAAGGGAGGCGCCGACGGGTGCTTTTGTGCGTCGTCTCGAGGGACGGCGGTGTCCCGCCCATGGCGTACTCGCACGGCGGCGGCCGTGCGGACCCGCAGGCCGGCGTCATCAACATAAGGCCCAGCCCCTCTTTCCTTTAATTTCTTTCGTCGGGGCTGGGGATTTGCGGATTCCTCCTCTATGGTTTGGATTTGGTGATTTTGGAGAACAAAATTTGGGGGTTTTCATTAGTTTGCCAAATCACCTCCTTCTAATTGCTAAAACCTGGGATTGAAACGTGCTGATTGTATCATGGAACTTGATGCGGAAGCTTTGCTCAATTAATTCTGACAGAATAGATTGAACTTTCTGTCTAATTAGCATTAACCCATAGCAATTAGGCCTTACCAAAACCAATTAACCTGAACATATATCATTGACTTAAGAGAGGGCATTAATCTATAGGCATTAACCATCGATCTTAATCCGAAATCATTATGACTTAACCATGATAAACAGAAAATCTGCAGGGATCTAATCTAGGCATAAACATGCTCATGATACCATTGTTAGAAATATACTTTAGACATGACATGAATAGGATCTTGAGCCTAGTATTAGACCACCTAAAACAGATTAACAGAGAGGAGTTCTTGCGATTTCTTACTGAGTACCGAGAGAAACTTGCTGCCTGCTTGTGCACCCCTTGTGTAGCCCATGGCTCCACGTCTCCACCTAAATTAGCGTCTCCAACAGCGAGGAGATTGCCGGAGAAGAAAGGCAGCAGATGGGTAACGCAGCAGCTGGTCGGTGTAGACGTACAGGGTGCCGCCGGCACTGCTATGGAGGTGGCCGGCGGTGGTAGACGGCCTTCGAGTCCCTTTGCCCTTCTTTAGGATCGGTGGTTAGAGAGTTTCTTACTTACCGTGTCAAAAATCCACACTTCCCACAATAAGGGGCTCTCTCTTTATATACCAAGGGCTAGGGAACCGGGACCGAAACCAGAAGTTGTTATTTCGTGCCTCCGATCATAGCACAGACGAAGGGAACTAACTCCCCTTTTTCTCTCGGTCAGTTTTGACCTGAGATCAAAATTCCAACACAGCCGTCTTGAGAACCTTTTGCTGTACAGCAATAGGTTTCACGGCGGAATACCACAGGAGCTCTGCCTGCTGAGTGGTGTCAAGGTACTCAGTCTTGGCCAGAACACTCTGACAGGAAGCATCCCGCCAGGGATCGGGAGCCTTGCAAACCTAAGAATGCTCAATCTGCAGTTCAACAACCTATCTGGGGGGATCCCACGGGAGATAGGTGGTCTTGTCAACCTTGTTGGACTAGGCCTGGGTTATAACCTGCTGGGAGGCTCCATTCCTGCTTCACTTGCAAACCTTTCAGCACTCCAATCAGCATCTCTTCAGCCAAACTAACAGGGAGCCTACCACCTCTGCAAAACCTTTCATCTCTTCTAGTCCTTGAACTAGGAGCGAACAGCATCAAAGGAAGGATCCCTGCTTGGCTGGGCAATCTCTCGTCGCTAGTGTTTCTTAGTCTTCAGCAAAATGGCCTCACAGGGCGCATCCCGGAATCATTAGGCAGCCTTCAGGTGCTCACGAACCTTGATCTTTCGCAAAACAATCTTTCAGGTCACATACCACATTCCCTTGGAAATCTTGGTGCCCTGATGACCCTTCGTCTAGACTATAATAAACTGGAAGGTTCTTTTCCTCCTTCGCTGCTCAACCTTTCCGCTCTTGAAGATATAGGGCTACAAAGCAATCGTCTTAGTGGGTCTTTTCCTCTTGAAATAGGCAATAAGCTTCCAAACATACAAACTTTTGTTGCGGATATCAACCAATTTCATGGAAAAATTCCACCATCCATGTGCAATGCCTCTAGGCTTCAAATTCTGCAAGCAGTGTATAACTCTTTGTCAGGTGAAATTCCCAATTGTCTTGGAGCTCGACAAAACAGGTTGTCGGTTGTGGCCCTTTCAAAAAATAAGCTCAAAGCAACAAATGATGCTGATTGGGGCTTTTTGACCAGCTTGACAAATGATGGAGCAACTAAAAGGTCTGTTGGTGCTTGACCTTTCCAGCAATAATTTGTCCGGTGGCATCCCTCAGTTTCTTGGAAATTTGAAAGGCATTTCTGCTCCGAATCTATCATTCAACAATTTTGAAGGTGAAGTCCCAAAACATGGGGTATTCCTCAATGCGACGGCAATCTCGATCACCGGAAATGATGGCCTATGTGGTGGTATCTCTCAATAGAAATTGCCACCCTGTTCCAACCACACCATCAAGAAAGCATCCAGGAAACTTGTCGTGATAATCTCCATATGCAGTGCAACTTTATTTATCACATTAGTATCTGCACTGTTCATACTCTATCATAGGAGCAGGAAGATGAAATCAAGCATACAAATATCACTCACCAGTGAGCAATATATGAGGGTTTCTTATGCTGAATTATTCAACGCAACAAATGGTTTTGCTTCCGCCAACCTCACTGGAGTAGGAAGTTTTGGCTCGGTCTACAAGGGAAGTATGCGAAGCAATGACCAACAAGTAGTTGTTGCTGTGAAGGTGCTCAACCTCAAGCGACGTGGTGCTTCTCAAAGTTTCATTGCAGAATGCGAGACACTGAGATGCGCTCGACATCGGAACCTTGTGAAGATACTGACAGTATGCTCTAGTATTGATTTTGAGGGTCATGATTTCAAGGCCCTTGTATATGAATTCCTACCAAACGGTAACTTAGATGAATGGCTACACCAGCAGATCATGGGGGGTGGTGAACAGAAGGCAATAGATCACATTGTGAGGCTAGGCATTGCAATTGATGTGGCATTCTCACTTGAATATCTTCACCAACATAAGCCATTGCCGATTATTCACTGTGATCTTAAGCCAAGCAATGTTCTCCTCGACAGTGACATGGTTGCTCATGTTGGTGATTTTGCGCTTGGAAGATTTGTACTTCAAGACTTGGAGAATTCAAGTGGCTGGGCATCAATGAGAGGAACAATTGGTTACGCCGCTCCAGGTGCAGTTTCCAAATTTTATACTTTTATATATAGTCCAGAAAGCAGGCTCCGGTAAAAATTTAATTAGGACTTCTATTCCCAATTAGACGAGTATATTTCGAAACTAAGTTTTCTAGAATGGAAAAACAACTCAAATATGTATAGTATTGTACACTCAGAAATGTAGTGCATCAGAAATGAACTTTATCTAATTCGTTAAATAGATAGACATATGTAGCTTGTAGAGTCAGTTCTTTTACAACTGCTTTTGTTGATTTCAGAGTATGGAGTTGGCAATCAAGTCACAACCCAAGGTGATGTCTATAGCTATGGCGTATTGCTGCTAGAAATGTTCACTGGAAAAAGACCAACAGACATTGATTTTGGGGATGTTTTTGGCCTTCGCAAGTATGTTCAGATGGCACTGCCAGACAAGATGGCTAATGTCATTGACCAATGGTTATTACCAGAGATGGAAAATGATAAACGAGACAAGTCCAACTCTAACAAGAGCAGAGATCTGAGAACAGCTTGCATCACTTCGATTCTGCGTATTGGAATTTCATGTTCAGAGGAGACACCAACAGATCGCCCGCAAATTGGAGATGCTCTGAAAGAGTTGCTAGCAATAAGAGACAAATTTCACAAGAATCACTCCAGTGAAGGAGCACCATCGAGCAACTGAAGCGTGTGGAGATCAGCAAGTTGTTGCAAGCTGCCATTTCTTATCCATCCCGGCATTTACAGAAGACTCAATAAAAGATTGTAATAATTGGCTGGCATTGTCAAATGTTCCCATTTTCCCAATGTGCTAATTAACACAGCAGTTTCCAGGCTTCCTTATTTAGAGCTCAAAAGGCTTATATATTAGTCACAGCCACCGTTGTCATCGAGTTCCAAAAATGTGTATGCTTTGTGTTAAGTGTGTGGGTATGGCATGAGCAATAAAGTGGAACTACTTCTGCTATGAAATAGACCTACTAGAAATATTTTTGAGAAAATGAGTATGGCAAAAGGAGCGTAGGTAGCACTAGTACCTAGTATCTATTGTTTGCAAAGGATGGTGTAGATCCAGACAAAGTGTAACTCTGCAATAACCAAGCTGGGATGCACAACTTTGGTAACTTGGTATCATCTTCAAACTATTGCCTGCAGAGAGTTTATAATAAAGCATAAACGCGCAAAACTTTGCAAAAATTTATGAAAACCTATCCATCAATGAGTAAACTGGCGACAGGGAAGTCAAAAGATGGGAAGAACTCAAGGGAGCCAAAGTAAAGATGGGTACTGATAATATGGCAAGTCAATGATTAACTATATGACGCAGGACATATGAGAACCCGACCCTCGCGTCGTCTCCCCAGGGGCGAATGCTCGCGCCGCCAGAGGCACTCGCGCTGCTGCTTCCCCATCCGCGCTGCCGCCGGCATAGGTCGCGGTGGCGGCGCGCCCGACGCCGAAGGAACCGGGATCTGGACGCGGCGACGATCTCCTGGTGCGGCTAGGGCGTGGCTGGGAGGGAGTTGCGCGCAGCGGCCAGGGCGGCGCCCCTGGTCGTGCGGCGGTCGCGCTACCCTCCATGACCCGTGGGATCCGAGGTCTCCGGCGATGGTGGGCATGGCGGCGGCCGCGGATCTGGATCCCACCCAGATCCGTCGTCAACTCTTCATGGCGGCGGCGCAATGAGGGCTCCGGTGAGGGGATGGAGGATCTCCGCCGGAGAACCGGTGGCGGCATACGTCTTCATGGTGAACCTCTGTGCGGTTCCAGCAAGCCGCAAGATCGGGACGACGTGGCTTCCGGTGAAAACCACGCCTAATTGCAGTCTTGGCGGATGATGGCGGCGTCTTTGACGTCGTTTCCTTCTCGAGGCATCGTTGTTGCAGGTCACGTCAACTTGATCGGGATGTTCTAGGAGAAACCCTAGATCTGGGTCTACCGGATCGGATGATGACGGCGCCTTCGGTGTCATTCTCCCTCCCCGGGGCATCGTTTTGGAGCAAGTGCTGGCTGGAGGGGACAAGAGGAGGAGCGGTGTTACATCTACCGCAAGGCCGACGGCGGATCCCGGCGGCATGGCATTGCGGAGGGCGACAGGCGTGTGTGGATGGATATGCAAAGGACGGTGGCGTTGTTTGGCGCCGTGCTGGCGTTGACGACAAGCCAGGCAAGGTTTGTGCATCAGTACCTGCTCTGGAGATGGATTAGTGGAAGACGACGGCGGCGGCCTCTGAGAATGCGCCGGACCAGTGTGTGACCCAGCCCAGCATTGTGGCTTGGCTGGATGAAAGGATCGATATGGTTGACTAGAGGGGGGGGTGAATAGGCAACTAACAATTTTTAAGCTTTTCTTTACCAAATTAAACTTTGCAACAAATAGGTTGTCTAGATATGCAACTAAGTGAGCAACCTATATGATGCAATATCAACTAGCACGCAAGCAAGCAAGAGATGTAACAATAAGTAAACTTGCGAAAGTAAAGGCACGAAATAACCAAGAGTGGAGCCGGTGGAGACGAGGATGTGTTACCGGAGTTCCTTCCTTTTAAGGGAAAGTACGTCTCCGTTAGAGCGGTGTGGAGGCACAATGCTCCCCAAGAAGCCACTAGGGCCACCATATTCTCCTCACGCCCTCACACGATGCGAGATGCCGTGATTCCACTATTGGTGCCCTTGAAGGCGGCGACCGAACCTTTACAAGCAAGGTTGGGGCAATCTCCACAACAATCGGAGGCTCCCAACAACAACAACACCACGAAGCTTCACCACAATGGAGTATGGCTTCGAGGTGACCTCAACCGTCTAGGGTGCTCAACACCCAAGAGTAACAAGATCCGCAAGGGATAAGTGGGGGGAATCAAATATCCTTTGGTGGAAGTGTAGATCGGGCCCTTGTCACCCAATCCCGAGCAAATCAACAAGTTTGATCGGCTAGGGAGAGAGATCGGGCGAAAATGGAGCTTGGAGCAACAATGGAGCTTAGAGGTGGAAGAGGTAGTCAACTAGAGGTAGAAGACATCCCTTATATAGTCGTGGAAAAAATCCAACCGTTATCCACATGTTCTGCCCGCGACTCACGGTACTACCGCTCCAAGGAAGCGGTACTACCGCGAGGCAACGCGGTACTACCGTGGACGACCACGGTACTACCGTGGCAACTGCACAGGCCGGAACAAGCCTGACGAAGGAGCAGTACTACCGCTGGCGCGGTACTACCGCTCCCCCTTGCGGTACTACCGCAAGGCAGGAGGGTCACGGCCTGGGAAGGGCGCGGATGAAATAAATTACATCCGTGCCTACTTCCGCAGAAACTAGGGTGGTGCAAAAACCCGACGCGGTACTACCGCTTGAGAGGCGCGGTACTACCGTGGTCGGCGTGGATGTAAAAAATTACATCCACGCCTACTACCGCGACACTGCGGTACTAGGTCGAAGGGGCACGGTACTACAACTCCTAGGGAGCGGTACTACCGTGGGCCCCCGCGGTACTACCGCGCTGGGCGAGCGGTACTACTGTGGGGGGCACGGATGTAAAAAATTACATCCGCCCCTACTACCGCACCGGAGCGGCACTAGGCCAGGGTGCCGCGGTACTACCGCACCGAAGGGGCGGTACTACCATGACACGCCGCGGTACTACCGCAAGTACAGCAGTAGTCGCCAGTTTTCCACACAACCAAGATAACGACGGGTAGCTCCAAAGTGCAAGGAAAGGAGGGACAAGTGTGCGTGTGATTCCACCCTACCTTTCCGACGCGGACCCCCTCTTAATAGTACGGCTCTCCTACGACTCAACTCCACCAAAGAGAAACGTAGAACAACGCAGGCTTCAACAGTCTCCGAGGGGCACCGAATCGTCTTTTGCCTAATGATGAAGTATCTGATGGACTCAAGGCACACGATTAGTCCGCACAAGCATTGTCATCAATCACCAAAACACTTAGGGATAAATATGCCCTTACAATCTCCCCCTTTTTGATGGATTGATGACAACACGGGATTTGCACAAAGATAAGATAATTAGGAGCAGGGGCAAACCCCACCTCTCTAAAATATAGACGGGCTCCCCCTAGATGTGTGCACTTTAGATGAATGCTTTGGACTGCATGGCACACAGACTAGGATCAACACTCCCCCTATATTTTAGAGACCAAGACATGATAATAAGCATAGCAAAGCATGAAGATAGCACAATATAATACCAGCTTGCTAGGATAGATAGAGTGCATATGTCTTACACCATACGAAGTAAGATAGCCAAGGTTCAAACGAGAAAAACAGCAAAGAGTTCAACTGAGAAAGCAGCAAATACACGACACACACGACTCGCAAACTCGCAAATCCCTACACTCTCTCCCCCTTTGGCATCGAGATGCCAAAAAGGCAGAGAGGACACCTACACACACAAGAGGTGGCTCAAGCAGAGAAGTCGTCCCAAGCCTCTTCGTCAGACGCCTCTGCAGCTGGAATGGACTCCTCGACCTCCTCCACAGAATCAGTCCACCTGTATCCTTGCTTCTCCATCCACTCGGTCTCAGGAGTGATGTGCTCCTCAGACCCGCCAGACACTTCCTCGCCATAGAGCTGTAAGACCTTGTTGTGCCGGCGACGACTCTCCTTGGACTCCACGTGAGCCCTGTACTGCCCCTTGGCCTGCATGCAGAAAAGAGACTTCATCTTATCCTTCAACTTCGTGGCCCATGATGGCCTAGAGACACTCTGAGAGGGCCTAGCAGAACGGTCCTCAGCAACATCCTCGGCGCCAGCATCATCCTCATCAACAGCAGCCCTAGCAGCAAACGCCTCAGCACGAGTAGCGGTGTTGGCCCAGTTGGATTTGATCCGCAGACAAATGGGCTCATGGCGAATCCAGTCTGGAGCCAGGAACTCCTCCTCAGGGTACATCTTCTCCCAAGTCTGCGAAATCAGCAGAAATAGGTAGGGCCCATAAATAGGTACCTTGCGGTTGAACACCGCAAACCGAAGCTCACACCACATGATATGAGAGACATCAAGTGGCTGAGTCTGAGACGAGCGAGCCTTCTGGCAAATAAGCATCATGTCCACCATATAAGCATGAACCTTGTCTTTGTCACCGATGCGTGGGAACAAGGAGTTGCGGAAGATGCGGTACATGATATCCAGGAAGGGGTTGAGAACCAAAACTTTCTTGCCAGTGGCGAGCGTCTTCTCAACCATGAACGGGGTGAGCTTGTCCTTGTTGGCAGAGTCAGCATTGCCATGAGGGCGAACACCCACTGGAGTGTCAAGCCCATCATCCGAAACCTGAAGCAAATCCATGAACTCCTTCCAGGTAGCAGACAGTTG
The DNA here is from genome assembly GCF_018294505.1 of Triticum aestivum. Lineage (NCBI taxonomy): Eukaryota > Viridiplantae > Streptophyta > Magnoliopsida > Poales > Poaceae > Triticum > Triticum aestivum. Next base: position 286,522,380 of record NC_057810.1, on the reverse strand, counting down.
GCGGCCATTGGTCATCCAGGTCATCCTCCTTTCATCATTGGTGTGAAAAAACACTAAAGCAAAGAACTGACAGATGATCTCAGGGTCATAGTCCAGGTGGAAAGAGATCACATGCTCAATTCCAAACTGCTCCACCAAGTCCAGAGCCTCCCCAAAGTAGTCACGAAACTTGTCCTTCCTCATGTGGTGCATATCAATCCACTTCACCTCCACATAGGTATTCTGCTTGTTCTTGATGACATCCAAGTAGATCTGGGTTTGGGTCTTGTTCCAGAATAGCTCACAGCCTCTGACAGTGGAGCGCGGGTGCACATAGGGGTGAAGTTGCCTGAGACGGACATACTCAGTATGGCCTATCTCATCCATGCCCCTGGCGGGCTCCTTGTGCTTGCTAGCTGTGGTCTTGACATTTCGCTTGGACGCAAACGATCCCTCGGGAACTTCTCCTGGGTTGCGCAGACGCTTGGAGCCAGTGTCACGAATGGGATTGGACCGGCGAGAGCCACCACCTGAGACACACACGCAAAGCACCAAAACAAAAGGCGAAAAGAATCAATGCAAAGGCCAGAAGACAACACATGAAATCCATAGAAGATAAACGAGAAAGTTGGCATGCGATAGATGTGAGCCACGGTAGATCTGCCATGGTTTGCGGTACTAAAGGCTTAGTACAGCTCCAGACGCGGTAGTACCGTGCGGGGTCACGGTAGTACCGTGGCTGGGGCAGTAGTAGACTCTTAGTACCGCACGGTGCGCGGTAGTACCGCGCCCTAGGGGCGGTAGTACCGTGCGAGCGGTAGTACCGCTCCCTACGGGCGATAGTACCGCGTCGCGTCAGATCTAACAGGATTTGAATCTGAAAAAGAACCGCGAAGCCATGGTGGTGCTACGGTGATCAGATCTAGCGCAAGACAACAATACAAGTGTAAATCATATGCAATACCACACTCCTTCATCCTACTCTTGCAGAGATTTGGTCTAGGAATCTCAAGAACATACAAGCCTCCCCCAAAACCTAAAAGTACCAAACACAATCAAAAAGGAGAAGGATTTGGGGAAAAACCTTGGTCCATAGCAAGAGCACGTGGTGGGGAACAATCCCACCAGACGGAATCACGAGAGGGCAGCCGGTGGAGGAGATCCGGCGACGAACGCCGGCTCCGTTCGTGAGCACGGGAGAGGAAGAGACGACGTGGAGAGAAAGAGGACGAATGGGTATGGGGAGTTAGAACTCCCCCTGCCCGGCCTTATCCCCACGCGCTCGAACCGGCGCGGTAGTACCGCGGGTCATCGTGGTAGTACCTCTCGGGCGGAAGTACCGCGCCGAGGCGGTAGTACCGCTCAACCAGGCGGCAGTAAAAAATTACTGCCGCTTGGGGACGGTAGTACCGTGATCCCATCAGCGGTAGTACCGTGGTTGGCCGCGGTAGTACCATGGCCGACCACGGTAGTACCGTGAGCTCACGACACCGAAGGTTTCAAACAAGAAAAAAAAACGCCTTTGCACGGAAAAACAGACACACACCCAAAACTACAAAAAAAAGCACATACCAGGGGAACAACAGGAAATCCCTAAGTGACAAAGCCTCTCGAGGAGAGAGGACGGTGGCCGAAGCCACCTATGTTTGAGTTGGATGGTATGGCACCGCGAAGAATTATCCTTGGGCCCATGACCAAAACTCGTCTTTGAAGCACAAGTACCATCAAAAATGGCTAATGTGAAAGAGGTGATCTATTTATGCATAATGGGGGAGGGAGAGTTCATTGAGAGAACAACACTCCCCCTATGTCCATGCCTACACCTAAACTAGACAACAAGTTGAGTGTGGTGGGGGGTGCACGGGTTCAATCACATTGCTTAAATCAATGATATTTAGCTCATGCCTTAACTCGCGAAATCTTGCTTCATCCAAGGGCTTCGTGAAAATATCTGCAAGGTTATCATGAGTGTTGACTTACTTGAGCTCGATCTCTCCTCGCCTAATGTGATCCCGGATGAAGTGATACCGAATCTCAATGTGCTTCGTCTTGAAGTGTTGCACCGGGTTGAGAGAAATCTTGATGGCACTTTCATTATCACACCAAAGAGGCACTTTGTCACAAATTACACCGTACTCCTTTAAAGTTTGCCTCATCCATAGGAGTTGAGCACAACAACTACCGGCCGCCACATACTCCGCTTCGGTGGACGAGAGAGACACACAACTTTGCTTCTTGGAAGACCAACTTACCAAGGAACAACCAAGAAATTGGCACCCTCCGGAAGTGGACTTCCTATCCACTTTGTCTCCCGCCCAATCGGAATCCATGAAACCTTCAAGCTTGAAGTTTGCTCCTCTTGGGTACCATAAGCCAAAGTTTGGGGTATGAGCCAAATATCGAAAGATTCGCTTGACCGCCACAAAGTGACTTTCCTTTGGTGCGGCTTGAAAACGTGCACACATCCCCACACTCAACATGATATCCGGTCTAGATTCACAAAGGTAAAGCAAGGAGCCAATCATGGAGCGATATACCTTTTGATCCACCGCTTTACCATTGGGATCGATGTCAAGTTGGCACTTGGTAGGCATTGGTGTAGTAGCCGGCTTGACATCACTTAGCTTTAATCTTTTAAGCATGTCTTGAGTGTATTTGGCTTGGTTGATGAAGGTTCCTTCTCTTCTTTGTTTGATGTCGAAACCAAGGAAGAACTTCAACTCTCCCATCGAAGACATCTTAAACTTGGAGGTCATGAGAGCGGCAAATTCTTCATTGAAAGCTTTGTTAGGGGAACCAAAGATAATATCATCAACATATAGTTGGCATAAAAACAACTCCCCGTTGACCTTCTTAGTAAAAAGAGTGGGGTCGATTAGCCCTACTTCAAATCCACGATCTTGTAACAACTCGGTAAGGTGGTCATACCACGCACGTGGGGCTTGTTTAAGGCCATAGAGTGCCTTATCGAGTTGATACACATGATCCAGAAAGTAGGGATCCTCGAACCCGGGGGGTTGCTTGACATAGACCAACTCATTAATAGGACCATTAAGAAAAGCACTTTTCACATCCATTTGTTGCAACTTAAAGTTGTGATGGGAAGCATAAGCAATCAACAAACGAATGGATTCAAGGCGAGCAACGGGAGCAAAGGTTTCACCGTAGTCGATACCCTCGACTTGGGAGTAGCCTTGTGCTACCAATCTTGCCTTGTTGCGAATGATGTTCCCATGAGCACCTTGCTTGTTCTTGAAGATCCACTTGGTTCCAATGACGTTGTGGTTCCCGGATGGTCTTGGCACCAATCTCCACACCTTGTTGTACTCGAAGTTGTTGAGTTCTTCATGCATGGCATTGAGCCAATCCGAGTCTTCGAGCGCCTCATAGACCTTTTGGGGTTCGACACAAGAGACAAACGCGTGATGTTCACAATAGTTTGCCAATTGTCTACGAGTGCTTACCCCCTTTCTTAGGCTTCCAACCACATTTTCCATGAGATGGCCTTGGGTGGTGAGCTTGGAAGCAATCTTCGCGGCACGACGCTCTAATTCCTCCTCGGGTGTGGAAAGATGAGGGTTGACTTGATCATTTTGAGCGCCGTCTTGAGATTGTTCTTGATCTTGAGGTTGCTCTTGATCTTGAACTCGCTCGAGGGGGAGAACTTGACCTTGGGCATCATTTAGAGGTTCACCACCGTCTTGAGGTAGATCTTGCCCTTGGTCTTGTTCACGAGGTTGAGGGCCTTCACTTTGTTCTTCGGAAGCGTGTGGGTCTTGATGAGGTAATGGCTCTACTTGAGTAGAGCATTGTCCTTCTCCTTCGGCCACAAGGGGTTCCTCAATGGGTAGGATTTGACCAATACCCATTTTTCTTATGGCTTGGGGAGGAATTTCATCACCTATATCACAAGTACCACTTCGCTCCACTTGGGAGCCGTTATTTTCGTCAAACTCCATGTTACACGTCTCCTCAATGAGTCCGGTGGACTTGTTGAGGACACGGTAAGCATGAGAGTTTGTAGCATAACCAACAAATATGCCCTCATGAGCTCTAGCCTCAAATTTAGACAACCGAACACCTTTCTTGAGAATGAAACACTTACAACCGAACACCCGGAAGTACTTGAGGTTGGGCTTGTTGCCGGTGAGGATCTCATAAGGAGTCTTGTTCAAGCCTTTGCGAAGATAGAGCCGATTGGATACATGACATGCAGTGTTGATGGCTTCGGCCCAAAAGTTGTACGGAGACTTGAACTCCGCCATCATGGTCCTTGCCGCATCCATCAACGTCCGGTTCTTCCTCTCCGCAACACCATTTTGTTGAGGGGTATAAGGTGCCGCATATTGATGCTTGATCCCCTCATCACTAAGAAACTCATCCAAGGTGTAGTTCTTGAACTCAGTGCCGTTGTCGCTTCTTATTGTCAAGATCTTTGCATCATGTTAACGTTGAGCTTCATTTGCAAAGTTGATGACGATTTGTTGGGTCTCACTCTTCCTCTTGAAGAAGTATACCCAAGTGTATCTTGAATAATCATCCACAATCACCAAGCAATACTTTCTTCCTCCAAGACTATCAAAAGATGGAGGCCCGAATAGATCCATGTGAAGGAGCTCCAAGGGTCTCTTTGAGTAGATGATGGTTGAGGGAGGGTGAGCCTTTTCATGAAGCTTTCCTTCGATACAAGCACTGCAAGCACGATCTTTGGCAAAACTAACATTTGTTAGTCCACGAACATGGTCCCCCTTGAGAAGACTTTGCAAAGATCTCATATTGACGTGGGCTAAACGGCGATGCCAAAGCCATCCCACGTCAACTTTAGCCATTAGGCATGTCGCGGTCTTAGTGGGTTGCCCCGAAAAGTTAACCACATAGAGGCCGTTCTCGACATGCCCAACAAAGGATACTTTAAGAGTCTTGCTCCACAAGAGGGCCACGGTATCAATATCAAAGAATGTAGCAAAGCCCACGAGTGCAAGTTGACGAACGGAAAGTAAATTGAATGCAAGGGACTCAACAAGCATGACTTTCTCGATCGTTATATCATGAGAAATGACAACCTTGCCGAGACCCAATACCTTAGAATGTGATGCATCACCCCACTCGACATTGGTGGGCATAGATGGAATCTCTTGCACGTCCACCACCAAGTCCTTGCTCCCGGTCATATGATTTGTTGCTCCACTATCGAGCAACCATGATCCCCCACCGGAAGCAAACACCTACACGAGATCAATGCTTGGTTTTAGGTACCCATTTAGTAATGGGTCCTTTGATGTTAGTAACAAGGGTCTTGGGAACCCAAATAGACCATTCAATGTACTCATAAGAAGAACCAACAAATCTAGCATAAACATGTCCATCACTAGCACGGCACAATACATATGAAGGGTTAAAGTCGCCGGCTTTGTTTGAGGAAATGCTTTTGCCCTTTTGGACAACAACTTCCTTCACTTTCTCCTTCTTCTTCTTAGAAGCACCCTCTCCCTCTTTCACGAACGTTTGTTTGAGGGGAGGAGGACGATTGGCCTTGTTGTTCTTCTTCTTCTTGCTCTTGGACTTGGGTGCAAACCCAATTCCTTCTTTGGCCACAACTTCCTTTTGATTGCTCAAAAGGTCGTTGAGGTTTTTCTCACCTTGAATGCATGTCACAAGGCGTTTCTCAAGTTGATCCTTTAACTTGGCATTTTCCTCCACAAGATGCACATGCTCACAACAAGGGTTAGTAGCACATGCATTATCAATTAATACCATATGAGGAAAGGTGGCCTTTTCCTTGATTAGCTTAACTTGAAGTTGAGCATGAGACTCTTTGAGGCTAGCATGAGTACCCTTCAAGACCTTGTGGGCCTTGTCAAGTATCTCAAACTCCTCTTTGAGTCTAGCATGATCAACCCCAAGTTTAGCCTTCTCGGAGGTTAGCACACGAGACATGACAAGAGCATGATCAAGATCTTTCTTTAACTTAGCATGGTCATCATTGTGTGACTCCTCAAGAGTCAAACGATGCACACGCTCTTCCTCAAGAGCATTAGAGAGATCCAATATCTCATCGGCATAGTCACGACTATGACCTTCCATCTTGGAGATGGTTTCTTCGTGAGCCTCGATCATGTCATTGGCCTCACCAAGTTGTTCCAAGAGAGCAACAAAGTGCTTCTTGGACTTTCCCTTGAGCTTACTCATAAAAGACTCAAATTCATTCACTTCCTCATTAGACTCAACATGCCCATCAATGCAATCCTCCACGGAGGGATTAGTAATGATGGTGGTTGTGATGTTGGGGGTTACCTTGTTTGAAGCCTTAGCCATGAGGCATCTAGCGGTGATGTTTTCGTTGGGTGATTCAAAGAGAGACACCCGGGGAGTAGCAATGGCAATGGACGCCATGGCCATTGCTTCTTCATTCTCATCATCATCGTCATCCTCTTGGTATTCTTCTTGAACCACCAACCCACGAGAGGGAGTCTTCTTGGCGAAGTTGTTCTTGTTTGGGAAGGACTTGGCTTTGTCTTTCCGAATGAACTTGCCACCATTGTCTTCCCGCTTCTCGTAAGGACAATCCGCAACGAAATGGCTCACATTGCCACAGTTGAAGCAAGTTCTAACTCGTTGCTTGCCCTTGACGCCACTTGAGTTGTTTTTGTTGAAGTTGGGTCTTGAGCTCTTCTTGCTCCAAAATTGTCTTGAAGCAAGGGCCATGTGCTCATGATAGTCAAACTTGGTGTCTTCGGGGTTGCTTTCCTCATCTTCCACTTCTTTCTCTTCTTCCATAGTAACCTTGGCCTTCAAAGCAAGGTTAGGCTTCTTTGCTCTTTGAGAACGGAGCACCGCATTGTCGGCAGTCTTGTCCAAGATGCTCATTGCAACGAACTCATCCAACACTTCACTTGAGGTCATGGTGTGGAAGTTCGGTCGTTGACGAATGACGGAGGACATGGCCTTGTTGTAGGGCATCATGGCCTTGAGGAACTTCCGCTTGATCCAATTGTCATCCGTGTCCTTGCTTCCATGATCTCGAAGTGCGACCGCGAGTTTGGTCACTCTTCGGAAGAGCTCACGGGGTTCTTCATCTTCTTTCATTGCAAACTCATCGGCTTCATCTTGCACCACTTCATAGTTGGAGCGTTGAATGCTAGCACTTTCACGGTAGAGACCCTCAACACATTTCCATGCTTCTTTAGCCACGACATGGGGTCGAAGATGAGGGAGATCTTCGGGAAGAATTTCATCTTGGATTATGAAGAGAGCACTCTCATTGAATTGATTGTCCACGTCTTCTCAAGGGGTGAAGTTGCTTGGGTCATGAGGGTAAAAACCTTCTTCAATGATTCTCCAAAAGTTAGTATTCACATGTTTCAAATGACGCTTAAAGCGATAGACCTAATTATCAAAATCTTCATGTTTCTCATATTTAGGAGGTGGACTGGCATGATTCAAATGAGTGGAGGGGATTGGCCCTTTATAGACCGGGGGTTCCACATGGGCAAAGATGCCGGTGCCATTTCTACCACTAGTAGAAGGACTCTTTTCATTGTTAGCTTCCCCCTTGTCGGAGATAGCATCCGTCACCTTGTTAGTAGGATCACCCACTTTCATAGGCGCGGTAGATAGTTTAAGTCCCTCTAGAAAATCATTAAACATGCTTTTAACCTCGGCCGTCATGGAGGTTTTCATTGTGTCTAAAGCCACATTGAATTCCTCACGAGAGACCGAGGTTCCCCCTTCGGCCGAAGACGAGATGGGATTTACACCGGAGTGTTCCTCCGCACCATCGTTGGTGTCAACCATAGTCTTCGAACGGCAAAGTCCTTAATAAAGAGACGAGGCTCTGATACCAATTGAAAGGATCGATATGGTTGACTAGAGGGGGGGTGAATAGGCAACTAACAATTTTTAAGCTTTTCTTTACCAAATTAAACTTTGCAACAAATAGGTTGTCTAGATATGCAACTAAGTGAGCAACCTATATGATGCAATATCAACTAGCACGCAAGCAAGCAAGAGATGTAACAATAAGTAAGCTTGCGAAAGTAAAGGCACGAAATAACCAAGAGTGGAGCCGGTGGAGACGAGGATGTGTTACCGGAGTTCCTTCCTTTTAAGGGGAAGTACGTCTCCGTTAGAGCGGTGTGGAGGCACAATGCTCCCCAAGAAGCCACTAGGGCCACCGTATTCTCCTCACGCCCTCACACGATGCGAGATGCCGTGATTCCACTATTGGTGCCCTTGAAGGCGGCGACCGAACCTTTACAAGCAAGGTTGGGGCAATCTCCACAACAATCGGAGGCTCCCAACAACAACAACACCACGAAGCTTCACCACAATGGAGTATGGCTTCGAGGTGACCTCAACCGTCTAGGGTGCTCAACACCCAAGAGTAACAAGATCCGCAAGGGATAAGTGGGGGGAATCAAATATCCTTTGGTGGAAGTGTAGATCGGGCCCTTGTCACCCAATCTCGAGCAAATCAACAAGTTTGATCGGCTAGGGAAAGAGATTGGGCGAAAATGGAGCTTGGAGCAACAATGGAGCTTAGAGGTGGAAGAGGTAGAAGACATCCCTTATATAGTCGTGGAAAAAAATCCAACCGTTATCCACATGTTCTGCCCGCGACTCACGGTACTACCGCTCCAAGGAAGCGGTACTACCGCGAGGCAATGCGGTACTACCGTGGACGACCACGGTACTACCATGGCAACTGCACAGGCCGGAACAAGCCTGACGAAGGAGCAGTACTACCGCTGGCGCGGTACTACCGCTCCCCCTTGCGGTACTACCGCAAGGCAGGAGGGTCACGGCCTGGGAAGGGCGCGGATGAAATAAATTACATCCGTGCCTACTTCCGCAGAAACTAGGGTGGTGCAAAAACCCGACGCGGTACTACCGCTTGAGAGGCGCGGTACTACCGTGGTCGGCGCGGATGTAAAAAATTACATCCGCGCCTACTACCGCGACACTGCGGTACTAGGTCGAAGGGGCACGGTACTACAACTCCTAGGGAGCGGTACTACCGTGGGCCCCCGCGGTACTACCGCGCTGGGCGAGCGGTACTACCGTGGGGGGCGCGGATGTAAAAAATTACATCCGCCCCTACTACCGCACCGGAGCGGCACTAGGCCAGGGTGCCGCGGTACTACCGCACCAAAGGGGCGGTACTACCGTGACACGCCGCGGTACTACCGCTTGTACCTGCGGTACTACCGCAAGTACAGCAGTAGTCGCCAGTTTTCCACACAACCAAGATAACGGCGGGTAGCTCCAAAGTGCAAGGAAAGGAGGGACAAGTGTACGTGTGATTCCACCCTACCTTTCCGACGCGGACCCCCTCTTAATAGTACGGCTCTCCTACGACTCAACTCCACCAAAGAGAAACGTAGAACAACGCCGGCTTCAACAGTCTCCGAGGGGCACCGAATCGTCTTGTGCCTAATGATGAAGTATCAGATGGACTCAAGGCATACGATTAGTCCGCACAAGCATTGTCATCAATCACCAAAACACTTAGGGATAAATATGCCCTTACACTGGGGCATCCGGCTTTAAATGTTAGGCTTTGGTGTGATGTCTGTTTGGTATTCAGCTCAGACATTCGGCACCCCTTCATCAAGAGGATAGGAGTAGCGACAGGTGTTGCCAAGATGGTGGCTTCAGGCTTACTGATGTATTATTTTGTAAGGTCTTCGTGAATAATTAATAAAATGGCTGCATGCATCGCCCAGATGCAGAGGCCGGGGGTATATCCTCCTTTCATGTGCCTAAATTAACATTTTGTGGTGCCATGATTCTGTTGCGAACTTCTGAAAATGTCTAAATGTATAAACTCACAAAGGGGTGCATATGGACATGAGCTCAATATCATTTTAATGTAGGCAGCAATAAGCTTTTTGTTATGACAAGATGGCTGGCATGGGAAGAGATGTCCATACCTTCTAAATGGTATTCATTTCCTTCCTAAACTAAGCAGACAAGAAACAGATTTTCATACAAGTTCAGTACGCGCAGGAGCTTTGATGAGGTGCTTGTCTGACATCATTTTCCTCAGTGTCTCTACTTCGCCCCATCGATATTGTTCAGCGTATATGTTGGATAGAATTACCCATGGAGTTGTGCTTGAAGGGTCCAAATCATAGAGTTTTGTTGCTGCTATTTCACCAAGTTCGGCATTAGAGTAGTTTCTACAAGCACCAAGAAAAGAATACCACATTGAAGCTGGTGGATCAGTATGTTTCAGTAATAGACCATAAGCTTCAGATAGCTTTCCAGCACGGCAAAAAAGGTCAACCATGACGCTCAAGTGTTCAAAAGTAGGGTTGATACTGTAGGCACTCTCCATCATTTGGTAGATATGCAATGCTTTCTGGACTAATCCAGCATGGCCACAAGCTGAAAGAGCACAGAGAAAGGTGGCTGAGTTGGGATGCACTTGCTGCTCAAGCATTTCGTTGAAGGTTTGCAATGCTAAACTGCTTTTCCCACACCTTCCGTAACCAGAAATCATTGCATTCCACAAAGCTGGATCATTCGATTTCCTCCTATCTTTCTCAAATATTCTACCAGCATAGCTGTCACATCCACAACTCATAAACATGTCAATCACTGTTGTCTGGAAAACATCATCCTCAAAGTGTTGCATTGTTCGAATAACATGGCAATATATTTCCTTCCCATGCTTGATATCTGACATAGCTGAACAAGCACTCAACATACTTGTCATGGTTTCCAGACTTGCACCTGAGACTCCCTCCAACCGCATCTTATTGAAAAATGAGAAAACCTCAGCAAACTTCTGGTGATGTGCAAGCCCATTAATCATCAGATTCCATGTAATACTGTCAGGGCTGAAGCCTTTCAACCTCAGCTGTTGGAACAACCCTAAGGCGTTTGCAAGCTTCTCGTGTATCAGAAAACCTGAGATCATCGTATTCCAGGTCACCAAGTTCCGCTCATCCATGGCAGAGAAAACCTGGTAAGCACACTCCAGAGAACAACATTTTGAGTACATGTCAATGAGTGCAGTCCTGATCTTGATACTGCAATCCATTGCATGCTTCAGGACATAGCAATGGACCTCTTTACCAAGTGACGGTACCAACACACTAGTGCACGCTGAGAGGACTACCAGCAAAGTGGTCTCATTAGGTTTTTCGCTGGATCCAAATATCATTTCCCTGACAGTACCCAAAGCTATAAAATCTTCACCATTCCTCAACAGTCCAGAAGCCATTGCATTGTAACTCTCGACGCCCTTATCAACCATGAGTTCAAGAATCCTCCTTGCGCCATCCGAATCACCACAATCCAAGTACATTGTGATGAGTGATGTGGCAACATAGCGATCCAAACAATCACCGGTCTTCACTACAAGCCCGTGCAGCTGCTTCCCTTGCTCCATGGCCCGACACGCAGGTAGCACACTCGCCATTGTGACAGAGTCCGGCAGTATCCCCTCTTTCCCGAGGAGCCTAAATACACCCATCGCTTCATCAACCTTTCCGCACTGCGAGAACCCCGCGATGAGAGCATTGAAGCAGGGCACGTTTCTTTCCCGCATTTCGTCGAACACCTTGCATGCCTCCCCGAGACGGAGGAGCCTGGCATAGGCGCTCGTTAGGGCGGTGGCCGTGTAGGGGCAGGAGGAGAAGCCCGACTTGGCGAGGTGACCGTGGACTTGGAGCACGGCGGGGGCATCCTTGAGCGCGGCGCAGGACTTGAGGAGGCAGGGGAAGGTGAAGGCGTCCGGACGGAGGTTGGACGCGTGGGCTCGAGAGTAGGAGAGGAGCGCTTCCTGGTAGTGTCCGTTTGATACGAGCTTGCAGAGTCGCTTCCATGGCGCCACGGTGGCCATGGAGAGCTTGCCAACCATGGAGCCTGCATTGGTTCGCGGGGCAGGGCAACGCTCAGATAGTGGATTTGCAGAAATACAGCTGGGAAGTTGGAAACTGTAAAAAATGGATTTTTTGTCAAGAGACCTCTGCCCACTGGAATTGCCAGAAAAAGGCCCCCTTCGGACGAAAATGCCAAAAAGAACCCTCTCGGGCGTGGCGGCAGGTCACGCCGAGAGGCGGCGGGCCCTGCCGCCACCGCAGGAGGCGGCCACCCAGGCGAAACGGCATCGCTTCAGTTCACCTCGCTGGGACGGAACGTGGCGGGCCAGGTGGGCCCTGCCGCCATCGTGGGAGGCGGCCTACCCTGGCGATGTCTGTCCCTGGCCGACAGGCCGTGCAGGCTGCGGGCCCCGCCAGTGGGCCTCGCCGCCACTAGCCGAGGCGGCCAGCTGCTGCATGCGCGGGAAAAGAAGCGGCACCGATTCCGGTGACTAACGGCGCAGATTCCGATACAAACTCCGCCGATTCCGATGATTTGAAAGTTGCTGCTGCAGCGGAGAGGTGACAACACCAAATTTAGCCGAGGCGGCCAGTTGCTGCTTTCTTTTGCTTTCTGCCGCAAGTTCCGATGATCTGGAAATCGGATTCCTGCCTACCCGCGTGATTTGCGCTTCCGTCTATAGCCGAAGCGACAGCACTCAGGCGTGCTGATTTCTACGCGTGATTTCGTGCCACACACCCAAGATCATTAATGTTGCTGTGTGTGATGAGACACCACGATGCTGGAATCCGAGGCCGCGGTAGGTGAGTTCTAACTCGTTCTGCTGACAATACAACGTTCCTCTTCTATTTATACGCACAACCGCGGCTCCGTGCGCATACACTCTCTCTCTAAAATCTCTGGTTGCCTTCTCTGCCTCTCTGCTCTCTCTAAGTCTACAAGAATACACAGAAGAGTCCGTTCACTTTCAGTCGTGATTTTGGCTGATTTAGAGTTGGATTTAGAAGATGCCGAAGTTGGAGAAAAGGTAGATTAAGGTAAGATCTATCCATTTTTGTTGGTTCCGTTCACATGCATGATGTTTTTGTTCTGTTTGATTAGTTCCTAAGTGTGTATTTTATGTTGTTTTAGGCATTATTTCAGCAGTAGGAGAAGTCATTTGGAGTTTCTGGAGTAGGATTTACCGTGCAAAGTGAAGTACGAACGGAAAGAACGAGGTATGAGCTTTGCAATATATGAATTTTTTTATGCATGCACTATGGTAATTAGTTAGTCTCTTAGCTCGTCATTAGCTATGCGATGTAAGTACTTAGAGGTTAGAAAATTTTGCAGACGACAGATACAACATTTATACTATTTTTTTAGAAGAGTAGGTTGAAGATGTTGTATCAATGTTAGCTGCGTCCATTAGTATTGAGATGTGAGAGAAGATCTTAATACGACAATTAAGAAAAAGAATTGCACTGCAATTGTTCATTGCATGTGGTATGTTATTTCATGTGATATGTTTATTACTAAGTCTATAGTTAGGAAACCGTAGGTCTACATACAAGCAAGTGCTATTTTCATACTTTTGATGCAGAAAGACAAATCCGTGTGTAATATTGATGTTCATGTGATAATAGGTTGACTCCGTTCATATAATACTGGTGACGGATATTTATTCGAACTATTTTGACGCTTAATTGCATTCGCAAGCACATCCATATTGGAGCTGAGGTATAAATGACTCCGTAATTTTGTTAATATTTTTATATTGATGTAATGTTGTGAATAATATGCATGCCGATGCGAATATTAATATTTATAAATAAATGATTATTATTGTATGATATGAAAAAATATATATCTGGAAGATATTAAATGTTTTACTCATATGATATTAAAATGTTATTATCATACTATTAAATGTTTTCCAAAAGCTCTGTTTTTGCATGTTACGAGAACCAGTTTAGGATATTTTGGGGTAGTTAGAGAAAAGCAAACAGTCTAAACAAATGATTATAAAAATAAACAGAATATTTGTAACAAAAATACGGTTATTATTTTAGTCGTACTACTATTGAATGTTGTCATCGTACTACTACTAAATGTTCGGTTACTAATTATTTGAAATGTAAATATGGATGTTGGTTAGGTACTATGGAAATTTTGTTAGTGTACTATGGGGACGTCTTACGCGACGGTCCTTTGGGGATGGATGTATCCTTATGCGGGTCGACTACAGTTGTAGTGAGAGACATGGTGAACGTGGGTTACACAGCAGTCAGAAGGTGCATCCGAGCGGTGTTTGGCCCAGGGATGCAAGGGGGAAAATGACAATGGAGGCCTTCGTCGTTGACGGAGGAAATAATGGGACAGCTGCCCGTTGGGGTTTGCGGCCTATCACAGGTGATCAGTCGTGGGGGTCGTACATGAGGTTTGCAAGCAATCCCAATAACTTAATATTTGGTCAGCCGATGGTGTATGTGGAGTTCATTTCAGTCACTGATGTTGCCGGATGCATTAGCAGGGGCGGTGAGGTCGAGTTGGCCATCACATCATCCCCTAGCATCGGCCCATTAGAACCGACGGGCGGCCAGCCTGTGTATGACACAGGATATTGGTCTACGGCCGTTGACATGAACGAACACGTGGAGGGATTGCCCGAGGCGCTAGATGATGACAATCACTCTTCCGCGTCTTTTGAGTCAAGCGGAGAAGAAGATGTTCCTCCCCAGAGGGCGGTCACGGCGTCACTGCAACCTGGGTTTTTATAGGATATGAGCATCACAAATGAATTTCACTCTGTTTCTGGCCTAGAAGCGGGGAGCCTGGAGGTTGGGCAGGTTTTCCCTGACAAGAAGTCTACTTACCAGGCAATTAATAGCTACGCAATCACCCTCCACCGCCACCATAGAGTGAAGCAGTATGATAAAAAAGAGTTGAAGGTCATATGCATCCACACCGTGAAAGGTTGCCGCGGAAGAGTTCTCGCCTAGACTGAAGCCTGGGGTATGTCAGTCATGGCATATCACAAAAATAGTGCAACATAGCTGTGAGCAAACTGGGACTCTTTCAAATCACTGCAATGTGACAGCAAGATATGTGGCACAGGTGATGGAAACAATTGTGCAGGCAAGTCTCAACATTAGTGTTAGGGATTTGCAAAAAGATGCAGAAGATTAGATTGGCTTCCCTGTCAGCTACAACAAGGCTAGGCGTGCGAAGGAAAACATATTCCAGAACTTGTATGGAACCTATGAGGAGGCCCATTCTTATGCCCCCAGAATGCTTCATCAGATAGAAATTGCTAATAGGGGGACTCATGTTTGGCGGAGAGAACGTCCAAACCCAAAGAACCCGGGTGAGCTAATCCTGGACCGCTTATTCTGGGCATTCGCCCAGACTATACAAGCCTTCAGGAACTGTCGCCCGGTATTATCATTTGATGGTACCTTTCTCACTGGAAAGTATAAGGGCACACTATTGGTGGCGATTGCAGCAGATGCAAATAATCAGCTTCTTCCTATTGCATACGGACTGGTCGAGAGCGAGAACAAAAATAGTTGGTTGTGGTTCCTGAGCTGCGTGAATATGGGTGTCGTGAAAGAGCTTTTAGGTGTTTGCATCATCTCTGATCCAACACAGGATTATTAAGTGCTCTCGACATAATTAAGGAGTCGTCAGAAGAGTGGGGGTGGCCCGATCTAGAGGGAAGGTGGTGCATGCGGCATTTGGCAGCAAACTTTTACTCCAAATTCAAGAATAAGGATTGGTTCAAGTTATTCAAGAGGATGTGCATGCAGAAAACTGAAGCCAAAATGAATGCCATCTGGGCAGGTATCAATGGTGAGATCGAGCGCGTGGCCTTGCCGCAGAGAAAAGACCGGAGAGGTCGTAGGACGCCCATAAATTTGAGCCAGTGGATCAGTGAGAATTGCCCTGATTTGTACAAGTGGGCGCAGGCTCACAACACCGGGGCTCGGTATGGAATAATGACCAGCAACATGTCAGAGGTGTACAATGGTGTTGTTAAAGGGGTGAGAGCCCTACCTATCACAACCCTAATTGAAGAAACTTGGAATCGGACCCTATCATACTTTGCAGACAGGGTTACCGTGGTCAATGCACAAGTTGAATTGAACAAGCCATGGTCCGAGAAGATGCAAAGACATCTGGACGAGAAAGCAAAGAAGTCCCAAAGCCATGGCTACAGGAAAGTGGACGCACTTAGGAATAAGTGGGAGGTCAATGTGCGAGCCAAGTACGTTAAGGGTCACCACAGAGGATAAAATAAGCAAGTTGTCACCCTCGGCCCAACGTCCTGTGAGTGCACATGTAACAAGCCCAAGCTTGAGGGCTACCCTTGTAGTCATGTGCTCCGGGCGGCTGCAGATCAAAAAATCAGTATCGAGCCATATATATCGCCGTACTTCAATATGTACAATCTGTACAACACTTGGAACAGTGAGTTCTGGGCCTGGGGCATTGATGTGAACTACAAAATGATGTGGCCAGATGGGCCGAAATGGGTTCTGAACACCGACTTGATGAGAACCGCCAAGGGACGACGTCAGTCTAGGTGTCATCGCAATGACATGGACCATAGCCAGATGTAGGGCTGGAAAAAAAAAGCTCGAAGCTCGCGAGCTAAACAAATAGCTCGTGACTCGACTCGAATCGACTCGAACTCGAAGAATAACGAGTCGAGCCAACCTTTAGTTTAAGATTGTTTATAGACCAAGTTAAACAAGCCAATCTCACGAGTACTCGTGTAACTTGTTAGGCTCGATAAAATAGATCAGCCACTCCCAATACAAAGAAAGATCAGCCACTAGACAACCTACATCCTAGGCGCACAACCCAAGGCCCAACCATTGAAGGCCTAGCCTCCTAGGAGATTCATGCGTTACAACGAAATTACAATTGTTTAGTGATATATATGTTTAATATATACATAATCATTTTCATCATATTTGAGGGCTTTATGTTTATATCTTTAATGAGCTTAACAAGCTAAACGAGCCAGCTCGCGAGTTATACGAGTCGAGCCAATCTTGGGTTTGAACTCGTTACAGTAACGAGTCGAGTCGAGCTAGCTCGTTAACGAAATGAGCTCTAGCGAGCCGAGCGGCTCGGCTCGAATTCCAGCCCTAGCCAGATGGGAGAACCAAGGCGATGCCGTGTTTGTAGGTGTCCTGGACATTCACGTAGGGAATGCCCGTATCGAGCGAACAACACCGCATGATGTTAATTTATCTGTACTCGCTATGTCTACTTATATTTGTATTATATTTTTATTAATTTAAATTGAATCTCTTTGTATTACTGAATATCTTTGTGTTATTGTATTTATATTTATTTTAAATTGAATCTCTTTGTATTATTGTACCCGTGATGTTAACTTCAGTTAATTAATGTAAATTGTATCTCTTTGTATTTGTTAAGTTAATTTTTATTTGTATGTTTGTGTGTAGGTTATGGCTGAAGTGCCAGTACTCTTGGAAGGGGCCCATGACGCCGGCCACCGTTGCCATCTATTTTTTAACCCAAATAAAAAACATGATTTTTGGACTTTCAGACTTCGGACCGTAAAGAAAACCTGGCCAATACATAATTCTTTCATTCCTCACCTTGATGCTTATGGACTACATGCTTTTGCTAGGCTCACATCATGCGAAGACTAGTTACGTTTGAACCCATCCCTTTTGACATCCCTCGCTGACCGGTGGAGACCTGAAACCCACACCTTTCACTTTCATTTTGGGGAGCTTGCACCTACACTTAAAGATGTTTCTATGATCCTTGCTCTACCAATTAGAGGTGAGCCGTTAGTCTCTCCACAAGTGTCTCCATCTTGGGCATTAAATATATCAGACCATCTTTGGGATGACAATGCCAGAATCTCACAACATTCTGGTGGCCCTCGTGGCATCCCACTCTCCTGGCTTCATGATAACTTTCTTAATTTATCTAGCCACGCTGATTCTGAGACGAGGAAAAGACATCTGTTTGCGTATTTGTTGTGGCTCCTCGGGGTTATGTTTCCAAATTCACACGGGGACGTACTTCTCCCTGGTCTCATCTACATTGTGGAGAAGATGGTAGATGATCCTTTACCCGAGCAGCCAAAATACAGCTTCGGTTCTGCCATTCTATCTCATACATATAGAGGCTTGTGTGATGCCACACAAAAAACTTCATTCGCAAAAAAGCTCCGTTACTTTGTGCCCCCTACGAGTTTCTACAGTTGTGGTCTTGGGAATACCTCCCTGTAGGACGACCTCGTATACTAAATCCCATACACCCATACGACTGTAGCGAGGGCAGCAGTGTAACTATGGCCAGTAGGTGGACAAAGGCATGGAAACATTGGTCTCCATGTCAGTGTCAAAATCGGCGGATCTCGGGTAGGGGGTCCCGAACTGTGTGTCTAGGCGGATGGTAACAGGAGACAAGGGACACGATGTTTTTACCCAGGTTCGGGCCCTCTTGATGGAGGTAAAACCCTACTCCTGCTTGATTGATATTGATGATATGGGTAGTACAAGAGTGGATCTACCACGAGATCGAGGAGGCTAAACCCTAGAAGCTAGCCTATGGTATGATTGTTGTAATGGTTGTTCGTCCTACGGACTAAAACCCTCCGGTTTATATAGACACCAGGGAGGGCTAGGGTTACACAGAGTTGGTTACAATGGTAGGAGATCTACATATCCGTATCGCCAAGCTTGCCTTCCACGCCAAGGAAAGTCCCATCCGGACACGGGACGAAGTCTTCAATCTTGTATCTTCACAGTCTTGGAGCCCGGCCGATGATGATAGTCCGGCTATCCGGACACCCCCTAGTCCAGGACTCCCTCAATAGCCCTTGAACCAGGCTTCAATGACGATGAGTCCAGCGCGCATATTGTTCGGCATTGCAAGGTGGGTTCCTCCTCCGAATAATTCGTAGAAGATTGCGAACACCAGGATAGTGTCCGGCTCTGCAAAATAAATTCCACATACCACCGTAGAGAGAATAATATGTACACAAGTTCGATCTGCTGACGTATTTCATGGCACGACATCACGCCACTACCAAGCCTTTACTTGAATTTTGTTATACCACCTCAGCGCGTTTAGCGATGTAGTTTCCTTGGCACGTCTTGTCGAAGTAGAGATTGTGTTCCCCTTATTCCGGGATTCCCATCAATACAGACGTGGGTAACCCAACCGCGCCATTGATTGTGGCGCTTGGGAGATAGACGAGTTTTACCAGGCTGGTGGGGACGCATAGTCTTCGTCCGCCCACATATATAAGGGGATAAGGATCCACCCTTTTCACCTACGCCTTCTTCCTCCTTTGCCTATCCATCTCCGCGCACTCGAGCTCCAGAGCCCAAGTCCGCACATCCCATCTCAACCTTCTCCAGCCATGTCCGGAGCAGGAGGCAAGTGGATGGCTTCCTCCGTTACGGAGGGGCACATCGAAAAACTGCGCGGCGCCGGATACCTGTCCACCGACATCACGCACCGGCTGCCCGACAAGGGGCAG
This sequence comes from Triticum aestivum, assembly GCF_018294505.1. NCBI lineage: Eukaryota > Viridiplantae > Streptophyta > Magnoliopsida > Poales > Poaceae > Triticum > Triticum aestivum. The sequence goes on along the minus strand of NC_057810.1, from coordinate 286,503,050 downwards.
TTCATCCCCACCCCCAGGCCCCATGAGAGGGTCGTATTCCTTCCCCACTTCCTCCGCGGACTGGGCTTCCCACTTCATCCCTTCGTCCGGGGGCTCATGTACTACTACAGCCTGGACTTCCACGATCTGGCGCCAAACTTCATCCTCAACATCTCGTCATTTATCATCGTGTGCGAGGCCTTCCTCTGCATCCCGCCCCACTTTGGCTTGTGGCTAAAAACCTTCAATGTCAAGCCGAAGGTAGTGAAGGGCGTCCAAGCGGAGTGCAGAGGCGCCATGGTGGGCAAAATGCCCAACGTCCTCTGGCTCGAGGGCGCCTTCATGGAAACCATCAAAGGGTGGCAATCGGGGTGGTTCTATATCATTGAGCCGCGGGACCCTAAATGGGCAGCGGCCCCCGAGTTCAGATCTGGTACCCCCATGCATCTCACCTCCTGGAAAGAGAAGGGCTTGCTATGGGGCAGTTCGGAGGAGCTGACCGGACTCCAGTCCTGTCTCCAGACCCTGGTGAACAAGAAGCTCAAGCTTGTCAATGTGATCCAGGTCATGCTCGTCCGCCGGATTCTCCCCTGCCAACAACGGGCCTTCAATCTATGGGAGTTTGATCCGGCACAGCACCGGACCCTTAGCGGGCTCTTCGACACAACGTACGAAGCTGCCTGGAGGGTGCTGTTCAAGGGCGGAGAAGCCCCTGCATCCGCAACTAAAGATCGCGGATTCAGCACGAAACGCCCGGCCGGTGTGGTAAGATATGTTATCCTTTATGGGACATTTATTTCTTTCATAGTTTGACTCTATTGTGGGATCTAAAATTCCCAATGCCTTTAACAGGACTGGCAGAGGACGTCCGGACAGGTTAACTATCCGGCTCCCCTCCCCGAAGACCCAGCGGATACCCGTTTAACGGGGCTGCTAGTCCCGGCACTTTATGTGGTGCCGGAGAAGAAGGCCAAGAAGAAGGCCACGGGAACCCGAAGGAGTTCCCGGCGCCAGGTGGTATCGGACTCATCATCCGATGGCTCCGAGGCGGACTCCTCCCCCGAAGACGAGGAGGAGAAAGAGGACTCTCCCTAGGAGGGGGGAGAGAGGAAGAGGAAGGCTTCCCCAACAGGGGAGGCCGAAGGGTCCAAGAGGGGAAGGACCCTTCCTCCGGACAGCTCCACCAACGCCAACGACGGCGACGAAGGGTGGCCCTCAAGGGCCAAGCCCGCGGCTAGATCGTAAGTATCCGGATTCCTGAATGACTTATAATTTCTCTTTTGTGCCACATGGTGTCCTTCTAATGCCGCACACTACCTGCAGTCCGACTGAGGATGATCTTCCCGCTTCATCGAGCGGGTCCTTGGCTCCGTCGGATGTGGATTCCATTCCGACCGCCTCCACCCCTCGTGATGCTAACAACGCCGAGGTGGGATCCCAGGAGGGGACCCATCAGGAGGAGGCTCCGAAGGTGCCACAAGGCAGCCTCCCAGACTTTGCGCCGGACTCCGTGCCGGAACCCACAGTGGTTCCGGAGTCCGGCCGGCGGCCCCTTCGTAAGAAGGGCAAGACCGTGACACCGACAGCCTCTGTCCAACCGGAGGCGCCGGACAACTTGTTGGAGGCGCTCAACGGCGCTTCCATCGAGGAGGAACACCGCACTATCACGAGTGCGGTGATTCAGAAGGTTCAGCTCGCCAAGAGCGGGCTGACCGAAGCCTGCAGCAGCCTTCTAACAGGCTTTGAGGTAAGAAGTTTTAAAATATGCAATGTAATACCGCATAGATAGTAGCCCCTGATGCTCAGTTCGGTGTTCGGAAAGAAAAGCCGGACTGAGGATCTAAAAAGATATACGCAGGAGTGTCGTGGGGAACGAACACCTATGGGGCAGGGCCCCTTTTCGGTCCGGCAAGGGGGCGGAGGGCGCACGAAGAGCAGATCGAGGCGAAGCACGCGAGGGATTTTACCCAGCTTCGGAGCTCTCCGGAGAGATAAAACTCCTACTGCTGCTTTGTGTTTCAATTCTGTTCTTGCTCGAGAGCGTAGGTGTGTTGTAGTTTTGAATGAGTCGAACCCCTTCTACGTGCGCATGGGCCTCCTTTTTATAGTTTAAAGGGGTCACCGACAGGTGGCAGCGTAGAGGGAGGGGTAAAAAAGGTAAAAACAGGGGTTGGTACAACCGCTACCAACAGTGCCCCCTACCTAACTCTGACGGCAGGGGACAAGGGCATTTAATGCCCGTCCGGTCGCCCAAATAGTGCAAGAAGCGACCGTTAAGAGCGCCACCGATCGCCACGATGGCCTTCTAGTCATCTTCACTTGCCACCTCGCACCACTTGGCTGCACAGCTGCTCACCACGTGCACCAGGAGAGACCCTGCGGCGACATGTCGTCGGATGCGCTGGAGCGTGGGTGCAGAGTGGCAGCTTCGCCGCGGCAAGCGCCTTGCCGCGGTCGCTGTCTTGTCACACCCGCAAGCTTGTCGCTCGCTGGGTCTTGTCGGGACGCGCGGTGCGTCGCGGCAAGTCTCTTAAAATGCCTTGGTTGGCCTTCCTGGCAAGCTCCTCTTGCCAGGGTCTTGTCCTTCCCGGCAAGCTCCTCTTGCCGGGGCCTTGTCTTCTTAGTTAAACACTTTGTTCTTGAATGGCAGTAATAGGAATAGCGAAGGATCTTGGCGGACACCCGGCAAGCCCTGTCACTGGGTGCTGCGACTGCCCGTGCACAGGTTCGGGATACTAAGGTACCCCTACTTTAGTACACCGACAGGAGCCCCCGGGCCTGGGCCATACACGGTGCCGAGCGCTGTTGGGCCAGGCCCAAAACAGGGTACGGGCACACGCGGCCTGGGTCCATACCAAATCTAACTCCGCATCCACCGCGCCCGCCCGTAACGGCACACGTAAAATGCGGCGTCGTGGGAGAGATCGTGGGCAATTCTTTAATCAGGAAAGGCGTAACGTTCGCCTCTCCTCTTTATAAGCAGGGGAAACAGGGCCGTTCCCCCACCTTCGCCACTTGCAGTTCCTTCCTCAGAAAGCTTCGCCGCTCCCCTCTACTTCCCAGGCCGAAAGAGAGCCGTGCTCCACCCTCGCCGCCGCCGTCGCTGCCGTCGCCGCCAACCTCCTCCACTGCTTCCGCCATGGCTCCGAAGACCGGGAAGAGCGTGAAGTCGTCCGAGGCGCTGCGGCTGGAAGCGCTACACAAGGAGCAAGCACTTTTCCCCCCCGAGCTCACCCCGAAGGCGCTGCGGGAGGAGTTCTATCTCTTCTGGTCGGCGGAGACGCGGGCGCATCCGCGCACGCAGGTACTCTCCGCCGAAGCTTCTACTTCGAAAAAGTGTCCCAGGGGATACTATTTCTTCCCTCTGTTCTTCTATTGCGGGCTATGCCCACCTTTCTCCAATTTCTTCTGCGACATTATGAATACCTACGGGTTTCATCTTCTTGACTTCACCCCCAACGCCGTTCTGACAATGGCGGTTTTCGCACACCTCTGCGAGAACTTCGTCGGAATCTATCCCAATGTCGCCCTTTTTCGTCACTACTTCATGCCCCGGGCCGAGAAGGGGGATCCCTTAGCTGGCGGGATTTCCTGGGTCTCGAGGATCGGCATGAAGGAAGTTTATCTGGATGGGGAGCTCCGCAGCAAGTGGGATGAGTGGAGGGAGGAGTGGTGCTGGATTGTTGACGCAGATCCGCAGCCCTTCACCAGTTTGCGCCAGACTCGAGTAGTGCGCGGCGGCGACTGGAGCGCTCTGGGGGCGGACGACGCCAAGCTGAAGATCGCCACCACCAGGATTCTGCGGCTCAAGCTTGCCGGGCTCACAGTCGGGGCCGTTGGCACGGACTTTCTCCGTCGCCGTATCGCCCCTCTGCAGGAGAGGGGGACGCCTGCCTGGCTGTTTGGCGGCCCGGCGGATATCATGAGGCTGCGTCCAGGCCTCAACTTCAACTTCACAGTTCTGGAGCTTGACGGGATGCTGAAGGAGCTGTTCAAGCATGACGCCAACCATCCAGAGTGGTTCAGGCTGCCGCAGGGCGTCATCCCATTGTGCAACAACTCCCAGCGCGATCGCATCTGCGCAATGATGCCAGAGTGCGACTCGCACGGGATAAGCCCAACTTGGATGGAGCCCGCCGACGACGTCGTGCGGCAATTCTTCGATGGCTTGACGGAGGTAGCAGTCCATGCCGACGAGCAGAGGCTCCTCACCCGCGACACCACCGACGACGAGATGCGGTACATCGCCACCAGGGCCGAAGAGGCGGCGGCAGCCGCCGCCGCGGGCGAGTTTGGCTTCACATTGGAGGAGGCAGAGGCGGCCGAGGCGGCAAGCCTTGCCGACCGGGAGGACCTTGCCGGAGGGGTCTTTGGCGAGGGGGAGCCCGAGGCCGAAGCGAGCGAGCCCGCCGAGGGCGCGAGCGGCCAGCCGTCCTCGAGCAGCTTGCCGCAGGCGGAGCCCCCAGCGCAGCCCCAATTCCAACCAAGAAGGCGCCTCCGTCGAGTTGGAGACACAACAGGGCGGCAAGCAGGCCAACAGCCGCAGCGTCGTGGGATGCACCGCGGCAAGTACCGTTGCCGCGGGAGCGTCTCAGGCCGTGCCGGCAACTGAGGCGGGGTCTTCCCGGGCTGCCACGCCCGATCCTACCGCAGCTCCCGGCAAACGTCCAAGGGAGCCTACTCCTCCGCCTCGCCGCGCAGAAAGGGTACCAGATTTCGACCTCTCTACGCTGAGCTCCGACGAGGAGGAAGAAGAGGAGGAGGAGTAAGGCTTTCTTCTCACTGTACTTGTTTTTCTTTGATCTTTGTTGTTGCTTGTCTTGTATCTGATTTGCTTCCCTCTGAATCCCTGTTCCATTTCAGGACTCTGGCCGAGAGAGCGGTGAAGAGGGCCAAGGTTCCTATGGTTGTCATCGAGAACGATCCTGCTGTGATGGCAGAAGACATGTCCGAGACCACCTTGACGGACCCGGTTCCTTCTCCTCGCAGCAGCCCCCAGCACAGCCCCCAGCGTAAGTGTTTGGTTCACTTCCTGTTGTGGGGCGCGCATGGGTGTTTCTTCTTTTGCTGACATCTTGATTGTTGATTCATTTGTGTAGGAGCAGAACAGGCCCATTAGGAGTAGGCAGAAACCGCCCCGGAGGTGCTGTCTGCTTCAACTACGCCGCCAAGGGGCGGCTCCCGACAAGGGAGTGCTCCCCGGCAAGGGAGAGGTCACCGGCAAGGGACGGAACCAGTGAGCCCTTGGTGGAGGAACCCATGGTCACAGAGCCCAGCACAGGTAACCTTCCTTGTCGGAAATCTTCCCTTGGGTTTTTCTTCTGATCTTCTTTTTGGATCTTTGCTTGACTTTTTCTCCCTCTTCCTGTCTTCTGATCCCCCTCTCACAGACCCGATGGAGACTGAGGCCATCGGCGAGGAAGGCGCGCGCGGCAATACTGAAGATGCCGCCGCTGACGAAGAAGAGGCCGGCGCTGATGAACCCGCCGACGAAGAAGCCGCCAAGGCTGCTGGCGCAGGAGCTGGCGAGGGGTCCGGCGATCGTACTGATGACCCGGAGGGCGCAGGAGCGCAAGGCGCTGCACCGACCGCCGACCCCGTCGCCGCTGATGCAGCGCCGGGCTCCGAGGAGCCCCAGCCAGGCGCCTACTTGAAGGCCGGCGAGGGCGTATACATCAAGCTTCCCTGGGCGTCGAGCTCCAAGGCGCCGGTCGAAGGAGAAGAGTTTGACGGAGAAGTACTCGCCTCTGCTGGGCTGGCAGTGGTTGACGCGCCCAGCAGCAGCAGTGGCGAGTCTGAGGAGGAGCAGTTGCTCCGGAAGTTGGTGTCACTCTACCGCGCCCGTCAAGCGAAGCTTGAGTCCCGGTAAGCACTTGTCGCGCGGGCGGGAGTTGACATAGAAAAGCATGCGGAGGAGCTCAAGAGCCGCAACCAGGAGGCCCTCCGATCCATTGCAGAGGAAAGGGCGCAACTTGACGAGGCGAAGAAGGCGTTCATCCTGGAAAAGGCTGAAGCCGAGGAGCAGCAGAGGCTCGCCGCCGAGGAGCTGTCCAGGCGGGAAGGTGAACTGACACAGAAAAAGGTTAATCTGGACAGCCACGAGGAGGAGCTCGAGGCCCGGGAGCAATCACTTGGCGGGGCACTCAAGGAGGTGAAGGATGCCGCCGCGGCTGCTGAGGCCGCCAAGAAGGAGTTAGAGGGGAAGGTGACGCAGCTGGAGGCGGACATGAAAGGGAAGAATGAAGAGCTTGCCGCACTCCAACGCGAACGCGAGAAGGATGCACTTACCCATGGCGATCTGCAAGTTCGACTCGCCGAGAAGATCAAGGAACTGAACACCGCCAAGGACTTGAGCGCTGATCTGGAGCTGAAGCTGGCCACCTTGACAGAGACGCTGGACGCCGCCAAGAGGCGAGAGGATGACTTGAAGAAAGAGATCAAGGGCAACGTAGAGCTGCTGACGAGGGCTGCCGAGACTCAAAACACCTTCAAGGTCACGGTGGAGCTCTGGACGGAGGGCCTCGTCAACATCGCTACATCCATCAACGAGGAGCTGGCGGAACTGGACTTGGCGGGCTTCGGGTACTCCACTGACGAAAATCTCCAGCCCAGCGCCAAGCTTACTCTTTTCTTCAAGGGCGTGGTGACGGCCCTCCAGCAACTCCGGGAAAGGATCCCGAAGAAGCTGGCGGACGAGTCGCGCGCAATCTGCGCCAAGGTCTTGGAGAAGGTGTTGGTGAAGATACTCTTCCGCAACCCGGGCCTCGACCTCACCCGCGTCCTCAAGAAGCTGCTGGCGGGTGCCGATCTTGAAGAACTCAAAGCCGTTGTCGCAACCATCATGGACAAGGTGAATGAGGTCAGGAGGGTTGACGGCGAGCGCGTGGATTAGACCATCCTTCTTCTCCTTTCTTGTCGCTGTTTATTTAAGTCATGAGAACAATTTAGTCAGTGCCGCAACAAGTTACTTTTGTAATATAACTTTATTCTGGGAAATGCTTGCTATGCTATCTCCTTTACTAGGTCCTTTCTTTGTATGTTTTTACCCTACGCTTTTAGGGAACTTGCCGGCACGGGCACGCTTGCCGCGAGTGCTGAGTGCGGAACATCAGCAGCTCGCCGGCGGTGCCGGCTCCAGCAAGAAACCTTGCCGCAACTAGTTGCAGCACACTTAAGTTGTTGAGCGGACTCGAAACAAAGTAAGGGCGCAACTAGCTACGAGGAGGTTCCTCCTTGCCGCGAGTGCTGAGTGCGGAACATCAGCAGCTCGCCGGCGGTGCCGGCTCCGGCAAGAAACCTTGCCGCAACTAGTTGCAGCACACTTAAGTTGTTGAGCGGACTCGAAACAAAGTAAGGGCGCAACTAGCTACGAGGAGGTTCCTCCGCGCACAGGTTTTCCATACAAAGCACAGTCGTTCAAGGAGGATAGCTTAAAATTTTAAGAACTGATCATGCTCAAACTTTGGAAACTTAGCTTTTTTTTGTAGTCTGAGTCCCGGCAAGGCCATACTTCTTTGAACGACGCTCGGTCCACACCTTTACCCTTCCTTCCCCCCCGGTAAACTTGTGGGCGAGGGAACCTTCCTTTTGAGAAAAAGAAAGAAGAGAAAATAAAGATATGGAGCCTTATGGCTCGTTATTGCTTACCGGGGGTAGGCACTGCACAAAGTGTTAGATAATACATGCAAAATATATAAAGCATGGAATTGACAGGGTGTGCGGAGCACATGAGCTTTATTTACGCACGGGGTCCGTGCCTGGCTTTGTACAAAGGATTACATGCAACAGCGGCAAGACTTGTACAAAAGGTGGTTGCCGGAACAGGTTCCGACAACCGCTCCCTACTGGTAAAACTTACGAAGATGCTCAATATTCTAGGAGTTGCTCACCGGAGTGCCATCTTCGGTCTCAAGGCGGACAGCGCCAGGCCTAGTGACTCGTTTCACCCGTTAAGGGCCTTCCCACTTCGGCGTCAACTTGTCTGAATTCTTGGCGGACTGAACGTGCCGAAGAACAAGGTCGCCTTCCTCGAGACTTCTGGCATTAACTTTGCGGCTATGGTAGCGGCGCAAAGCTTGCTGGTACGAGCAGCTCATACAGCAGCCTGAAGACGATCTTCCTCAAGGAGCAGCGCGTCATCTTGCCGCAGCTGCTCTTGCTCAAGCTCATCATAAGCGAGCACTCGAGGCGATCCGTATACGAGTTCTGTGGGGAGAACTGCTTCTGCTCCATATACTAGAGCAAAAGGTGTCTGGCCAGTGGCTCGATTTGGCGTCGTCCTGATCGACCAAAGAACCACCGGCAGCTCCTCGATCCAATTTCTTCCGCACTTGTGCAGCCTGTCGAAAGTTCTGGTCTTGAGCCACGCAGCACTTCAGCGTTTGCCCTCTCCGCTTGACCGTTGCTTCTCGGGTGAGCAACAGAAGAGAAGCAGATCTTGGCGCCAAGATCTTGGACGTACTGCATGAAGGTGCGGCTCGTGAATTGTGTGCCATTGTCGGTGATGATCCTGTTAGGGATCCCGAAACGGCAAACAATTGACCTGAAGAACTTGACTGCTGACTGTGCTGTCACCTTCCTCACTGCTTCCACTTCCGGCCACTTTGTGAACTTGTCGATTGCAACGTACAAGTACTCAAAGCCCCCGATTGCTCGGGGAAAGGGGCCGAGGATATCGAGCCCCCAGACCGAAAATGGCCAGGATAAAGGGATCGTCTGGAGAGCTTGAGCTGGCTGGTGTATCTGCTTGGAATGGAACTGGCACGCTTCACACTTAGTTACTTGTGCAGTTGCATCCTGGAGGGCTGTCGGCCAAAAGAAACCTTGCAGGGAAGCTTTGCCGGCAAGTGCTCTTGCGCCAATGTGGTGACCACATATGCCTCCATGTATCTCTGCCAACAGCTTTTGTCCGTCTTCCCGGGGTATACACTTCAATTTCACACCGTTGAGTCTTCTTCTGCACAGTGTGTTGTCAACGAACTGGTACATACTTGACTGCCGGGCTACTCTTTCCGCTTCTTCTTGCTCTTCGGGAAGTTCTCCTGTCTGAAGGAAACGGACAATTTTCTGTGCCCATGCTGGAGCTTGTGGCTCGACAATAAGGACTAAAGGCAAATCTGTTGCTGCGGGAACATCCGCTTCTACGGCAAAAACCTGCGGTTCAGCCGGAGCTTGATGTTCCCCGGCAAGCTTGCCGGAGCAAAACTTGTCGGGAGTGTTTGCTTCGACGGAACAAACCCTAGGACTTGCCGGAGCAGACTGCTCCTCAGCACTCTTGGCGTTGATCTTGGGGACCTTCTTGGCGGCGGCTTCAGGTAGCTCTGCCGGAAAATATTCACCAGAAATCAACTTCCTCTTCTTGCTCTGTCCAGTTGATGGTGTCACAGACGGTTGAGTCAGCTTGAGCACAAAGATCCCTGGTTCCACAGGTAACTTAAGTGCGGCGCACTTCGACAGGCCATCTGCAATGTCGTTCTCAGCTCTTGGAACGTGTTCCATCTGTAGGCCGTCAAAGTGCTCTTCTAGCTTTCTCACTTCATCAACATAAGCTTCCATCAACGGACTCTAATAATTCTTGTTCACTTGGCGGACGACAAGCTGCGAGTCACCCCTGACAATGAGCTTCTTGATCCCAAGGTCTGCCGCGATCCTGAGACCGACAAGCAAACCCTCATACTCTGCAGTATTGTTTGTTGCTTGCTCCCTGGGAAAGTGCATTTGGACTACGTACTTGAGGTGCTCTCCGGTGGGCGCGATAAGCAGCACGCCCGCACCGGTGCCTTGCAGCGAGAAGGCACCATCAAAGTACATCGGCCACTCTTTGCTTGCTTCCTTGACGGGGATGCTCGTTTCTGGAATTTCCTCATCTGGTGTTGGCGTCCACTCTGCTATGAATTCTGCCAAAGCTCTGCTCTGGATAGTTGAAGTGTTTCAAACTTGAGGCCAAAGCTTGACAGTTCCAGTGCCCACTTGACAATCCTGCCTGTTGCTTCCGGATTCTGCAGTATCCTCTTCAACGGAAAGTGAGTGACAACTGTGATATCATGTGCTTGGAAGTAATGGCGCAGCTTTCTCGAGGCCATGAGAAGGCCGAAAAGCAATTTCTGCACATCAGAGTACCTTGACCTAGCCCCCTGCAGAAGGGAACTGGCAAAGTAAATTGGGCGCTGCACCATTCTCTTCTGCACCTCCTACTTGTCGGGACCAGAGCTTGTCGGTGAAGCCCCCTGCTTGTTGCTGGATGCATCTGCCGTGGTTGCCGGCTCATCATCTACCTCCCTCTCCGCTACTAACGCAGCACTAACCACTTGATTGGTTGCCGCTAAGTACAGCAGCAACTTTTTTTGTGGCTTAGGTGCGACAAGTGTTGGAGTGGAGGACAGGTATCTCTTCAAGTCCTGCAGCGCAGCCTCCGCTTCCGGAGTCCATTTCATTGGACCTGCCTTTTTTTCAAAATTTTGAAAAACGGCAGGGCGCGCTCAGCAGATCTAGAGATAAACCTGCTGAGAGCAGCCACGCAACCGGCAAGTCTTCGTACATCCTTGACGCGCTTGGTGCTTCAATCTGCTCAATGGCCTTGATCTTGTCGGGATTGGCTTCAATTCCCCGCTGAGATACAAAGAACCCGAGAAGCTTGCCGGAGGGCACTCCAAACACACACTTCTCGGGGTTCAAGCTTGAGGTTGATCTTGCACAGATTTGCAAAGGTCTCGTCCAATCTTGGAATCAGAGTTGCCTTGTCCTCGCTCTTGACCACTATGTCATCCATGTAGGCTTCCACATTTCTGTGCATCTGTGGCTCAAAAGCTTCGACGGACTACCCTTGCAAATGTTGAACCGGCATTCTTTAAACCAAAAGGCATCCGTATGAAACAGTACGTGCCACATGGAGTAATGAATGCGGTTTTCTCCTCATCCTCTTCTGCCATGAAGATCTGATGATATCCTGAATATGCGTCAAAAAATGAAAGCAAATCACATCCGACCGTGGAGTCAACAATCTGGTCAATGCGCGGCAAGGGAAATGGGTCTTTGGGACAAGCTTTATTAACATCGGTAAAGTCTATACAAAGCCTCCATTTCCGTTTGCCTTACGCACGACTACAGGATTGGCCAACCATGTAGGATGGAGCACTCCTCCGACAAGGCCTGCTGCTTCCAACTTCTTGATTTCTTCTGCAATGAATTCTTGGCGCTCCACTGCTTGCTTCCTTGACTTTTTGCTTGACGGCGCGCATGAGGACCCTGTCGGTGTCAAAACCGGCGGATCTCGGGTAGGGGGTCCCGAACTGTGCGTCTAGGCGGATGGTAACAGGAGACAAGGGACACGATGTTTTTACCCAGGTTCGGGCCCTCTCGATGGAGGTAAAACCCTACGTCCTGCTTGATTAATATTGATGATATGGGTAGTACAAGAGTAGATCTACCACGAGATCAAGGAGGCTAAACCCTAGAAGCTAGCCTATGGTATGATTGTTGTAATGTATGTTGTCCTACGGACTAAAGCCCTCCGGTTTATATAGATACCGGAGAGGGCTAGGGTTACACAGAGTCGGTTACAATGGTAGGAGATCTACATATCCGTATTGCCAAGCTTGCCTTCCACGCCAAGGAAAGTCCCATCCGGACACGGGGCAGAGTCTTCAATCTTGTATCTTCGTAGTCTTGATAGTCCGGCGGACATTGATAGTCCGGCTGTCCGGACACCCCCTAGTCCAGGACTCCCTCAGTAGCCCCCGAACCAGGCTTCAATGACGATAAGTCCAGCGCGTTTATAGTCTTCGGCGTTGCAAGGCGGGTTCTCCCTTCAAATTCCATGTACCTGCCGAACAGTGTCCGGCTTCATCTTGAATACTGTGCTCCTCGGCTTCTACGCCAAATAAAGGCCCTCTTCCACGCGTCGCACGAATGCGAAAAGCCAGGGTGTTTTTGCATTTCACCCCCCAATTGTGCGAGTCGACCGCCTATAAAAGAGGCAATAATTCAGATCCAAACCACACCATCTTCCTCCCGCGAATACTCCATCGAAGCGCCTTTGACCTAGAAATCCATTCCACCATGGATCGTCACCACGGCTCTTCTTCGCGCGCTCCCAGCCCACCGCCGGGGAGTTGGAGGAGGTGCTCTATTTCGCACAACGAGCTCGAGAAGCTCCAAACGGGGGGATTACTCCCTCCAGCCATTATGATCCCAGTCCGGGCTGGACTGGTTACTTACCAAGGTGGGAGACAGGCGGAGGACACTCCAAGCCCCAATAAGGGGGGGCGAGTATGTTTTGTCCCTTATCTGACGAGGGGACTCGGATTTCCAATACATCCATTCCTCCGCGGGCTCCTGAAGTTCTACGGACTCCAGCTCCACCACCTTACGCCCGCCTCTGTCTTGCATATCGCGGGCTACGTAGCTCTTTGCGAGCTATTCCTGGGCATTGAGCCCCATTTCACATTGTGGAAGAGGCTGTTTTGCCTCGTACCCCGTTCTTACCAGGGGTCCATATATCAAGTGGGCGGCGCCGAAATATGGCGCATCGCCGGGACCGGATACCTATCCGGCACTCCCAAGAGGGCGTCCGAAGACTGGCCCTCGGAATGGTTTTATATAGAAGACGCTCCGCTGCCAGACCCAGTCCGGATCGGCCTCCCGGAGTTTAGTGCTGCTCCCTTGAAGAAACGCCTCAGCTGGCGCCCGCGGAGCCCCCGATTGGAGGAAGACAAGAGCGTCCATTACTTGATGGGCCGGATAAGATTAATGGCTCATTCCGGCTTGACCATGATCGGAGTCATGGCGACATGCATCAAGCGAGGGGTACAACCACTGCAATACAGAGGCCACCCCATGTGGGATTTAACGGGGAAGACGATGCTACCCGGCATGGCCGCAAAGGGCCGGATTCGACCGAGGATCTGGTGAAGATCCTGTCCAGTCTGTACAAGGGGGAGAAGGAGGATTTCCTTCGAACGAACCCTTTGAATGGGTTTTCCATGATCAACCCCAGAGGATGGGTAAGTGAACACCTTGAAGGGCCCAGCCCATGCTTTCGAAGTTTAAGCTTCTTACATTATGTCTTCGGCGCAGGGTCTACGCCGGATTGTGGAGGACATGGTAAGTCCTGCTCCGCAACCCGAGGATCCAGAAGGATCCCTGGGTCCGGCCTCCGAAGAGGACCCGGATATCGAGGTGGAGCTGATCGACGGGGTGTATCACCAGCTCAGCATAGACAATGCTTTGGTCGCCATTACGGCGGACTACCCCGGACTAAGTCCGGCTTCCCAGGTGACTGCGACCGAAGTCCGGACACCATTATCTCATCCCTGCCCATTTCTGACCTTCGCGAACGATGGTATTTTGCAGGAAGCGCCTTTACGGCAGGAAGCCGAGCCCGCGGCGGCCGACCAACAGAGGTCAGTCCGAACCAGCAGGCGGAAAAGGAGCGCAGTGCGGACGGAAACGTCGCCGCAAAGGTATAGCTCGTATTTGAATTTTTAGAGCAACGTTCCGAGGAAACGTCTAAGTGCCCATGATTTTGTAGGAGAAAAAGCGCTCGCCGGACTGCGAGCGCAGGAATTGCCAATCCGACCAACACCGGCCAGGCTCCAGCGCCCGGCCTGGAGGGGGAGGCAAGCGCAAGACGCGAGCCGGATCCTTCTCCAACGGAGGATACCGACAGACTGTCCGCCACCAAGTCTGAGGTGGAGAGCGCCATGAACCATAGGCGCCGCCGGACAGTATTTCAAGAAGCGTGCTTTTCCCCTGAGGCATTGGATGCCTTTAACGCAGGGGACGCGCATCTCCGTGCTGCTCAAAATGGTTTTACCAGAGCCACGGAGCAGTATGTGAAAGACATACGGGTAAGGAATTTTAATGGTTGTATATACCAGTAGCCCCCGAGACTTAAATTAGTTAAGCTAACTGATTTAAGGATCATTGTAAATTTCAGGCACTTAACGAGAAGAACGCCCAGCTGTCTCGGGAGCTGCAAGATTGCAAGGCCCAACTTGAGGCCGCACTTGCTGCCGCAGGAGGAGACGGAAAGACCCCTCCTGGTAACACATTTTTTATAAATATAAGCGCTGTGCGGCGTGCGCGCGAGTCTAATAATGACATTTGCAGGTACCGCCGGACAAGATCCGGACAGGCAAGCATTGCTACGCCAGCTAAAGGCCGGCGAGAGTGTGCTGAATAGAGTTCAGCAGGAAAGGAACAAGCTCCAAGATGCCAACGCCAAGCTCGGAGAAGAGCTAAAAGGCGTACAGGCCGAGCTGTCCGGCTCCGTTAAGGAGAATCAGCGGCTTCGTCGCAGCATTTATAGTAAGTGCTTGAGCGAACTCTTTTGAAAAGAAGAGTCCGGCGAGGAAGCGTTTTGACATGATATGTCTTGTAGGTATACTCACGGGTCGTCCTGCAGAGGAGATGCCCATATCAATGGGTGATCAACTTCCCGAACTGTTGCAGCTACTCGAACGAGTTCGGCAGGCAATGAGCGGCGTCGTTCAGGCTTTATGGCCAGCCCTCACCCTACCCGAGGGCCTCGGGGAGCTTGCGGAGAAGCTGCAGGGAGTGCGGCAGCGCTTCCGTTTGTGGAAGATTTCGGCTTGCCGTCAAGGTGCGAGGGAGGCTTGGGCCATGGTGAAGACGCGGTACAAGAAGGCAGATCCCAACCACATGGCCGAAGTTGGACCGGTGGGGCCCGATGGGAAGGAGATCCCTGTGAGTTTAGTGTATAGCCAAGTAGAGTTGGCTGCTAAATTTTCCCAACAGGACTGTAAATTAGACAGCCTGTTAGACGGGATTGAGGAGGAATACAATCAATAAATTTGACAATGTATGTTATCCTTTAAAGTGACATGTGAAATGCCTTCTAGCCGGATTGTAGATCGTTTGTCTTTGCCGACCTTTTCGCTTCGACCTCGGGACCCTAGAGTCCGGAGTGTGTCCGAATACCTTTTTGGTTAAGAAACAACCGTGGTATGCATGGAGACCAGGCGTAGGGGTCATTAGTGCTTTATCAGACAAGTGCCCAACTAGTTATGTTATATTACATGGTTAGTAAGAAACATCTTCCAGGGAGAATAGTTCCGTTAAGGGTTCCTTTCGCTGGGAGGCATGCCCTAAAGTGCATGTCCGGACTGCAAAGAAAGCAGTAAAACATCTGGGGGCAGATAGATAAATAGGTAAAAAGTCATCTTTTAAGTCACCGACCGAATATTCCCTTAAGAACGCTAGCTTTCGGCTTCACCCAGTCTGAGGTACACATCCGGCTGACCCGGCAGTAACAATCGCAGAGGTGCTCCCTTTACCTCCTAGCCGAACAATCGGGAACGTAGGGGTAAGCACAGGAGCCAGGCAACCCAGCTTGGCCAAAACTTAAGTCATATCGATGCATATAATGGCGAATAAAAGGTACATGTGGAAGCTTGACACATGTGATGGGTATAAAACCCGTATAATTGAGCTTCTGTAAAAGAAGCCCCCAGGAATAATGAGTGCGGATGGCACATCATGCGTATAATTGAGCTTCTGTAAAAGAAGCCCCCAGGAATAATGAGTGCGGATAGCACATCATGCGTATGCAAAGAATGCAAAAATAGGCCCGGAAGGGCTTTTTAAATGAAAAGGATAAAAAGAGAAACAAAAGACAGCCGAAGTGTAAAAGTTTGGACGGGGGAAGGGGACGAACTCTTAGTCCGGCGCTAGGCATAGAATCGTCGGAGGCGGGCTGTGTTCCATGGGTTCGGCTCGAGTCGGTGATCCGACGCATTTCGTAGACGGTACGCTCCGCCGGTCAGTACTTGATCGATGATGAAGGGACCCTCCCATTTGGGCTTGAGCTTGTCCTTTTTCTTGTCCGGCAGGCGTAGAACTAGTTCACCAATGTTGTAAGTCTTGGCCCGTACTTCTCTGCTTTGATATCTTCGGGCCTGCTGCTGATAGAATGCGGAACGAGCCTTCGCGACGTCACGTTCTTCCTCCAATGTGTCCAAGCTGTCCTGCCGATCAAGCTCGGCCTCTCTTTCCTCATACATGCGCACTCGAGGTGAGTCATGAATAATGTCACAGGGCAAGACTGCCTCTGCGCCGTATACCATAAAAAATGGTGTGAATCCGGTAGTACGGTTAGGCGTTGTCCGCAGCCCCCAGAGTACGGAGTCGAGCTCCTCGACCCATTGTGTGTCGGATTTGGTGAGTGACCTCACTAGTCTGGGTTTAATGCCGCTCATTATTAGACCATTTGCTCTTTCCACTTGACCGTTGGTTTGAGGGTGATAGACTGACGCATAGTCGAGCTTGATGCCCATATTTTTGCACCATGACTTAACCTCGTCGGCTGTGAAGTTCGTGCCGTTGTCGGTGATGATGCTGTGGGGGACTCCGTAACGGTGTACCACCCCTGATATAAAGTCTATCACTGGTCCGGACTCTGCCGTTTTGACCGGTTTGGCCTCTATCCATTTGGTGAATTTATCCACCATGACCAATAGGTACTTTTTCTTGTGGGTTCCCCCTTTAAGGGGTCCAACCATGTCAAGCCCCCAGACCGCGAACGGCCAGGTAATGGGTATGGTTTTGAGGGCGGTGGGTGGCATATGGCTCTGATTAGCAAAGAGCTGACAACCAACGCATCGCTGGACCAAGTCCTGTGCGTCTGCCCGAGCCGTCGGCCAATAAAATCCTGTACGGAATGCCTTTCCTACAAGGGCCCGGGCTGCTGCGTGGTGTCCGCCTAGTCCGGCATGAATTTCAGCCAGGAGGTTTCGCCCTTCTTCTTCGGAGATACACCTTTGAAGGACTCCGGTGGTACTTTTCTTATAAAGTTCTCCCTCATGGACCTTGTAGGCCTTCGATCGCCGGACTATGCAGCGGGCCTCATTTTGGTCTTCGGGAAGTTCCTGCCTAAGTAAGTAGGCTAGGAAAGGTTCTGTCCACGCGGCGATTACTGCCATTATGACGTGGGCGGAGGGTGTTATGTCGTCTGCCGAATCACCAGTTGGTGCGGTTTTCTCCGGTTTGTAGCTACCGGGCTCCTCTTCCCATAGTACGGATGGCTTGAAGAGCCGTTCCAGGAAGATATTTGGAGGGACAGCATCACGTTTCGCACCGATGCGTGCCAGGACGTCGGCCGCTTGGTTATTATCTCGGGCTATGTGATGGAATTCGAGTCCTTCAAACCGAGCTGACATTTTTAGGACAGCGTTACGATATGCTGCCATTTTCGGATCCTTGGCGTCGAAGTCTCCATTTATTTGGGATATTGCAAGGTTTGAGTCCCCGCGCACCTCTAGGCGTTGAATGCCCATGGAGACCGCCATCCGGAGACCATGTAACAGGGCCTCGTATTCGGCTGCATTGTTGGAGTCCGTGTACATTATTTGAAGTACATACTGGACTGTATCTCCGGTGGGGGACGTCAGTACGACGCCAGCCCCCAGTCCGGCCAACATTTTGGAGCCGTCGAAATGCATAGTCCAATTGGAGTATGCGCCGTACTCTTTAGGGAGTTCGGCTTCAGTCCATTCGGCGACGAAGTCAGCCAAAACTTGTGACTTTATAGCTCGTCGAGGTTTGTAAGTGATGTCGAATGGTAAGAGCTCAATGGCCCATTTTGCTATCCTGCCCGTTGCGTCGCGGTTATTTATAATGTCATTGAGTGGTACTTCAGAGGCCACTGTTATCGAGCACTCTTGAAAGTAGTGCCGGAGCTTTCGAGACGCCATGAACACCGCATATGCTATCTTCTGATAGTGCGGGTAACGGGATTTGCAGGGGGTTAACACAGTGGATACATAATACACTGGTTTTTGAAGAGGGAATTTATGCCCTTCTGTCGCTCGTTCGACGACGAGCACTGCGCTTACAACTTGATGTGTTGCTGCGATGTATAACAACATTGGTTCGCCCAGAGTGGGCGCAGCCAGGACCGGATTTGTTGCCAGTATGGCCTTTATTTCTTCGAGTCCGGCAGTGGCAGCATCCGTCCACTCGAAGTGTTCGGTGCGCCTGAGGAGGCGATAGAGGGGCAACGCCTTTTCTCCTAAACGGGAGATAAAGCGGCTTAATGCTGCCATGCATCCTGTTAATTTTTGTATTTGTTTGAGGTCTTTTGGAATATCCAACTGTGACAGAGCTCGGATTTTGGCCGGATTTGCTTCAATTCCTCTACCGGATACAATGAAGCCCAGCAGCTTTCCGGCTGGTACGCCGAAAATGCATTTTTCCGGATTCAGCTTGATGTCATATGCTCTGAGGTTGTCGAATGTGAGCCTCAAATTGTCTACTAAAGTTTCGACGTGTTTTGTTTTGACGACTACGTCGTCTACGTATGCCTCGACTGTTTTGCCGATCTGGGTGGCCAGACATGTTTGAATCATGCGCTGATATGTTGCGCCGGCGTTTTTGAGTCCGAAGGGCATCGTGTTGAAGCAGAATGGTCCATATGGAGTGATAAATGCCGTTGCGGCTTGGTCTGCTTCTGCCATCTTGATTTGATGATAGCCAGAGTATGCGTCCAGGAAGCACAACGAATCGTGCCCTGCTGTGGCATCGATGATTTGATCGATGCGGGGGAGAGGGAAGGGATCCTTTGGGCAAGCTTTATTGAGGTCTTTAAAATCGACACAGAGGCGCCAGGATTTATCCTTCTTTGGTACCATCACCAAATTTGCTAGCCAGTCCGGATGTTTGATATCTCTAATGAATCCGGCTTCCAATAGTTTGGCTAGCTCTTCTCCCATTGCCTGTCTTTTGGGCTCGGAAAATCGTCGAAGAGCCTGTTTGACTGGCTTGAATCCTTTTAGGATGTTGAGGCTGTGTTCAGCCAACCTGCGGGGATTCCGGGCATGTCTGAAGGATGCCAGGCGAAGATATCCCAATTTTCCCGAAGGAATTCGCGCAGTGCGGCGTCTACTTCGGGGTTCAACTGTGCCCCAATGGAGGCCGTCTTTGTTGGGTCCGTTGGATGGACCTGGAATTTTATTATCTCGTCTGCTGGTTTGAAGGAGGTGGACTTGGATCTTTTATCGAGTATCACATCGTCCCTGTTCACCGTAGAGCGCAGCGCGGTGAGTTCCTCTGCCGCTAAGGCTTCGGATAGTGCCTCGAGGGCTAGTGCGGCTGTCTTGTTTTCGGCGCGGAGTGCTATGTCCGGATCACTAGCGAGAGTGATTATTCCGCTGGGCCCAGGCATTTTAAGCTTCATGTACCCGTAATGAGGTATTGATTGAAAAATTGCGAATGCCTCTCGTCCTAATATGGCGTGGTATCCACTGCTGAACGAGGCCACCTGGAACGTGACTTCTTCGGATCTGTAATTGTCCGGAGAGCCGAACACCACATCGAGTGTGATTTTTCCGGTGCAGCGCGCTTCCCGGCTAGGGATTATTCCTCTAAAGGTTGTGCTGCTTCGCTCAATACGGCTCCAATCGATTTCCATTTTTCGCAGAGTTTCCTCGTAAATGAGGTTTAGTCCGCTGCCGCCGTCCATGAGGACTTTTGTCAGTCGAAAGCCGTCCACTATGGGACTAAGTACCAGTGCGGCTGGGGCTCTGGTTGTTCGGAATGTGGGCTCGTCGCTGCCATTGAAGGTAATGGCTGTGTCGCTCCATGGATTTGCTGTTGCTACTTGGTAGACTTCGGCGAGTTCGCGGATTGATCGTTTTCGCATATTATTTGATGCGAAAGTCTCGAGGACTGTTGATACCGTGCTGGTATTGTTGGAGTGGTTTCCCGGAGCTAGAAGCTCTTCGCCACTTTTGGCCACCTGCCGTAATATCCAACATGCTCGAAGGCTATGTGTTGGGACGGCTCCCTCTGTATTATGAAGCTTACAGGGTCCATTGAGCCATCCCTCCAGTACGGTTCCGTTTCCCTGACTGGATTTTTGTTTTTTCGTTTTTGCATCTGGGGCCTGAGTGTAAGGCGCCCTTTTACTGCGGACTGGGTTTGGGGCCGGATTATCCCAAAATTGATTTTCGGTTTTCCGGAAACTCTCCATCGCACAGTACTTTCGTACAATGGACGCCAGATCGGTAAAGCGCGTAATTTTGCGACGATCAATGGCGTTTAGTATTCCCTTGTCCGTGCAGTTATTGCGGAAGATTGATATTGCGTTTTCCTCTCGGCAGTCCTTTATCCTGTCCATAACCAGGAGGAATCTGGCCCAGTAGTGATGTACTGTTTCTGTAGGCTCTTGCCGTATTAGAGATAGATCGCATATGTCTGGGCGGGTGGGTGGAATAAAATCCGGATCCCTGCCCATCTTGAGGCTCAAAGGCCAAGGGGTTTCCGAATTCGGAAGTGTGTTTTGCTGGGGACAATCCAGCGAGTCCGGGGCGATGCATGATTTTAAGTTCGATGCTCGATCGAAGTCCGTCCCTCCGCGGGAATCCGGCATGGAGGGTTCGGGAATCCGGACATGAATTGTTTTCAACACTGGCAAAGAGTTGCCGTATTGCTCTTCCACCACTGCGACGTGGTGGGTGGCCTGGGGAGAGTTAATCTCTCTCAGATCGGTTTTAAGCCCAATCTGGTTGTAGTCCGTAGCGACTCCCAGGGCGGCGATGCGATCCAAGAGCTCATTAACAGACGAGAGCTCTATTGGATCTAACTGTTCGGCAGCTTTAGGGCTGACGTGAAGATTGCTTTCGACGACTTGAGAAGTCATTGCCGAACTGGCGGCCGGACAGGCGGTCATGAGAAAACCACCAAGCCGGATAGTTTGGCCGGCGGACAAGGCCCCTCCGGCGAAAATACCGTCTTTGAAGACGGGTGGAGGCATCCGCTCTATCGGTGACGACACAGAGGAACTCTCAATGAAAGCACCAATGTCGGTGTCAAAACCGGCGGATCTCGGGTAGGGGGTCCCGAACTGTGCGTCTAGGCGGATGGTAACAACAGACGAGGGACACGATGTTTTTACCCAGGTTCGGGCCCTCTCGATGGAGGTAAAACCCTACGTCCTGCTTGATTAATATTGATGATATGGGTAGTACAAGAGTAGATCTACCACGAGATCAAGGAGGCTAAACCCTAAAAGCTAGCCTATGGTATGATTGTTTTAATGTATGTTGTCCTACGGACTAAAGCCCTCTGGTTTATATAGACACCGGAGAGGGCTAGGGTTACACAGAGTCGGTTACAATGGTAGGAGATCTACATATCCGTATTGCCAAGCTTGCCTTCCACGCCAAGGAAAGTCCCATCCGGACACGGGACGGAGTCTTCAATCTTGTATCTTCGTAGTCTTGGAGTCCGGCGGACATTGATAGTCCGGCTGTCCGGACACCCCCTAGTCCAGGACTCCCTTAGTACCACCAGTGCCGTCCTCCTTGGCGGCCACTTTCTTGGTCTCTGGTGAAGCTGTCTTCGCGTTCTTGCACTTGCTGGTGGAGCTCGATGGTGCGTCCTCGACGGTAGCACAGCACTCTGAAGAGGTGCGCTTGCCGGAGTGGGCATCAGAGCTACTCTTGCCGGACTTGGTCTTCTTCTTCCCCCCGGGAGCTTCAGCGGCAAGTGGTTTGCGTTCTGCTGCGGCTGCCGCTTCCCGGTAGATCTTGTCGGTACAGATAAGTGCATCTTTCTTGTCGCCATGGACAGAAATGACACTTATCAGACCGGGCATCTTGAGCACGTTGTAGGCGTAATGAGAGGCTGCCATGAACTTGGCAAGCGCTGGACGGCCAAGTATCCCATTGTAGGGCAATGGAAAATCAGCAACGTCGAATGTGACTCTCTTTGTCCTGAAGTTCAGCTCACTGCCAAACGTTACTGGCAGCGTGATCTTCCCCTTCGGCTTGCTCCTTCCCGGGTTGATTCCTTGAAAGGTGCCGGTCTCTTCGAGCTCGCTGTCGGGGATCTGGAGCTTCTTGAGCACCGTAGAAGAGATCAGATTCAGGCCAGCCCCGCCGTCAACCAGCATCTTGACGTGCGTGCCAGCATGTTGACGCGCATGCTGGCCTTGAGCGTCCCGTGATCCACCAGCTCAGCCTTGCTCTAGCGCGAGTACGGTGCTAGGAGCACCGTGGCGTTGTCGATCCTACACCTCCTGGGAGTTGTGCGGCGGATGTACAGACGCTGAAGCTTGCGGGGCCTTGTCCTTGGACCGGGTGACGATGTGAGTCCCCCCGCCGGCGCCCGCTCCTCCGCCGGTGTCCACCCCACCGCCCGTTTGCTCCGGTGGCGGTAGGATAGACGTAGACAGAGCGGCCACCTCCGAAGCCTTCTTCTTCGGTGGCATGTTGATGAAGATGTCGATGTAGCGCGTACAAACGCCGGATCAGGTTCGCACAACCTCGACACACCCCTACCTGGCGCGCCAAAGATGTCGTGGGGAACGAATACCTATGGGGCAGTGCCCCTTTTCGGTCCGGCAAGGGGGCGGAGGGCGCACGAAGAGCAGATCGAGGCGAAGCACGCGAGGGATTTTACCCAGCTTCGGAGCTCTCCGGAAAGATAAAACTCCTACTGCTGCTTTGTGTTTCTATTCTGTTCTTGCTCGAGAGCGTAGGTGTGTTGTAGTTTTGAATGAGTCGAACCCCTTCTACGTGTGCATGGGCCTCCTTTTTATAGTTTAAAGGGGTCACCGACAGGTGGCAGCGTAGAGGGAGGGGTAAAAAAAAGGTAAAAACAGGGGTTGGTACAACCGCTACCAACAGTGCCCCTACCTAACTCTGACGGCAGGGGACAAGGGCATTTAATGCCCGTCCGGTCGCCCAAATAGTGCAAGAAGCGACCGTTAAGAGCGCCACCGATCGCCACGATGGCCTTCTAGTCATCTTCACTTGCCACCTCGCACCACTTGGCTGCACAGCTGCTCGCCACGTGCACCAGGAGCGACCCTGGGGCGACATGTCGTCGGATGCGCTGGAGCATGGGTGCAGAGTGGCAGCTTCGCCGCGGCAAGCGCCTTGCCACGGTCGCTGTCTTGTCGCACCCGCAAGCTTGTCGCTCGCCGGGTCTTGTCGGCATGCGCGGTGCGTCGCGGCAAGTCTCTTAAAATGCCTTGGTTGGCCGTCTCGGCAAGCTCCTCTTGCCGGGGTCTTGTCCTTCCTGGCAAGCTCCTCTTGCCGGGGCCTTGTCTTCTTAGTTAAACACTTTGTTCTTGAATGGCAGTAATAGGAATAGCGAAGGATCTTGGCGGACGCCCGGCAAGCCCTGCCACTGGGTGCTGCGACTGCCCGTGCACAGGTTCGGGATACTAAGGTACCCCTACTTTAGTACACCAACAAGGAGTTCTAAAAATTATGTCAATATGGGGTTGCAGGCTGCGCTGCTGACCTCTGCCGCATTGACTGCGGAGGTCGGTGCTTTGAAGCAGGACCTCGAGCAGACCGAGAATGAGCTCGGCCTTGCCAAGAAGCAGCTCGAGGACAAAGAAGGTGAGTAACACCGTATTAAATTTGTACCTTACAGAAAAGGATTTTGGTTGTAATAGAAATAACAAGGATAACATGGGCACTGCAGGGGCCACGAGCGAGGTGGCGGCCCTGAAGGAGGCCGTGTCCGCGGCCGAACGTAATGCGACCGCGGAATGAGCGGAGCGAGAGAAGAAGGAGGCGCGGGTGGCGGAGGTGCGGCAAGAGCTCCAGGCTCTCATGGAAAAGCATGAGAGTTTGGAGCGCGACTCGAAGACTCAAGAGTCCGAGCTTGCCTCGGCTCTTGAGAGTGCCAAAGCCGCTAAGGCCGAGGCCCATAAGGCCCTCCAGGAGATTGAGGTGGTGAAGAAAATAGCGGCGGGTAAGGCATTTTTCATGCAAAGCAAGCATGTGAATGTGAATTACCTGTTACTTACCCGAATTCGGAGCTCTCTAGGAGCGTTTGCAGATCTGCCTCGCAGCGTGTCCGATGCTGCCGCGTTCTACCGGGCTGAGGAGGGGAGCTCAACGAAGAAGGTCTTCTGGTCTCAGTATGCTGAGGCCGGACATTCGGTGCCCCTTAGCGACCAGCTGAAACAGCTGGTCGAGCTCCACAAGGTAGCCGAGCAGGCCATGAAGGGCCTCATAGTCCGGCTGTGGCCTGAAGAGGCCATTCCTGGGAGCTACTTCGGCATGGTGAGGCGGCTGGTGGATGTGTGTCCCTGGGTGGAAGTCATCAAGCGCTCCGCCTGCATTGAAGGTGCCCGTCGGGCCCTTGCCCGCGCAAAGGTGCACTGGGGCAGGCTGGATGCTGAGAAGCTTCTGACGAACGCGCCGCCGGCGGGCAAGGAGTATCGCACGCCCGAAATGTATTATAAGAGTGTCCTGAAGGGTGCCCTCAAGATTGCGGATGAGTGTCCCAAAGACGTAATATTTGAGTAGACTCGCAATGTGTTATCCTGTGCGCTAAAAACTTTGTTCATATGCGCTAAGCAATGCTTATTAATTTAAAATATTACCTTCTGTGCGGCCGTTTATCAAATCTGAGAGATGGCAAGTCGTCGGCTTCAGCCCCCATGCCACGAGTGCTGGGGTGTTCGGGATAAACTTGAGCGCTCTTGTTCCCATTTTTGGGTCCATCTAGGGAGGCGCTCAACACAACGAACAAGGCAACCGGACTTATAATGCTTGAACACTCTCACTTAGCCATAGAATTCTATAATTTTAAATTTCGGCGAAGCCCCTAGTGTTTGAAAGACCGAGTTCGGGGCGCTATCCAGGACTGGGCCGGACGAAGCCGGTTCCTCGCTCTAAGCGGCATAAGTCTTTAGGGACTCGAAAAGACCTCTCGAACAGCGACCAGCTCTCACCTTATCATGACGGTCAGTTTTAGCTTTCTCCACTGAGGCACTCGCCCAGCTCAACCGGGGCGCAATCGCAGTGGTTCTCCCAGTGCTACCTTAGCCGACAGAACGGAACGTAAGGTACCAAAACATGGGAGCCAGGCAAACCCAACTATTGACCCAAGACATGATTCGGAGCCGATGCATATAATGCTATAAGTTCGGGGTGCCGCACTTGTGAAAGTGTTCGGACTTATCACACCGTAATGCGGGGAACATAAGCCCCTGGTGTATTCGGCCGTACAAAAGTGTACGGATGCAAAACGTCATAAATGAACATACATGTAAGAAAGGGATGCAATTACAAGCGAAAAGTGATGCATTGTTTACTCAAGGAATTCTGCCATGAGTGCAGGACGATACAAGTAGTGCGGTAAGCAAGGGATTGGACTATTAGACATGTCCTCCTACAGGGGTAGGCTGCGGAATGGTGTATTTAACAAATTTAATGCTCATAATGGAGACCACCTGAGTGTTCGTCGTAGCCTGTGTCCTTCCCTGGCCGTTGCATCGTGAGTTCAGCAGATTCACCGCCGGACAGGGTCTTTGGTGAACGGAGTCCTGTGGATAAATAGAAAAAAAGGAAAAGAAAAAGAGCGACACACTTGGGAGCCCCTGGTGTGGTTGAGCCGTACTCTGGGCCTGTCGTGGTCGTGCCCCTCCCCCTATTCCCATGGTATCTCCAGAGCGTAATGATGTACGTGAAGAGCTGGTCTTGCAATCATGCAAGGGCTGGGGTTGGGGCCGCATTGCTACGCGTGCTCAGATCGTGCCAGGTGATCTTGATTTATTTTACTCCGGGCGCGTTTGGCCATGTTCGGTCGTTTAACGGCCGGACTCGAAAATTGCCTTAAGAGGCTGCTCTATACTTCTGCCGCGAGAGCCGCTGAGCCGCTGTGTGTTCCTCCGTTCGGAGGGAGCGTTCAGTGTTTCCGTTGACCGTGATGACTCCATGAGGGCCTGGCATCTTGAGCTTAAGGTATGCATAATGCGGCACCACGTTGAACTTTGCAAACGCGGTTCGTCCGAGCAGAGCGTGATAGCCACTGCGGAACGGGACTATGTCGAAGATTAACTCCTCGCTTCGGAAATTATCCGGGGATCCAAAGACCACTTCTAGTGTGACTGAGCCTGTACAATTGGCCTCAACACCTGGTATGACGCCTTTGAAGGTCGTCTTTGTAGGTTTAATCCTTAAGGGGTCTATGCCCATCTTGCGCACTGTATCCTGATAAAGCAGGTTCAGGCTACTGCCGCCGTCCATAAGGACTCTACTGAGGTGAAATCCATCGACGATTGGGTCTAAAACCAATGCGGCGAATCCGCCATGGTGGATACTGGTGGGGTGGTCCCTTCGATCGAAAGTGATCGGGCAAGAGGACCATGGATTGAACTTCGGGGCGATTGGCTCCATCGCATATACGTCCCTAAGTGCATGCTTCCGCTCCCTCTTGGGTATATGAGTTGCGTATATCATGTTTACCATCCGCACTTGTGGGGGGAAACCCTTCTGTCCTCTACTGTTCGGCAGCCGAGTCTCTTCCTCGTCATCGCTGTGCAGCCCCTTGTCATTGTTTTCGGCAATTAACTTGCCTGCCTGCTTGAATACCCAACAATCCCTGTTGGTGTGGTTAGCTGGCTTTTCGGGGGTGCCATGTATCTGGAAAGAGCGGTCGAGTATTCGGTCCAAATTGGACGGACCCGGAGTGGTTCTTTTGAATGGCTTCTTCCGCTGACCGGGTTTAGAGCCTCTGAATCCGGCGTTGACTGCCGTATCCTCAGTTTTATCACCGTTAACGCGGCGTTTGTTTTTGTTTCGACACGACCTGCCGTTGCGGTCCTTAGTATCCGGACTGCCAGCATTTTTGCTGAGGTTGTTACTACGGGCTAGCCAGCTATCCTCCCCCGCACAGAAGCGGGTCATGAGTGATGTGAGGGCTGCCATGGATTTCGACTTTTCCTGTCCTAGGTGCCGGGCTAGCCACTCATCGCGGATGTTGTGTTTGAAGGCTACGAGGGCCTCTGCGTCCGGACAGTCAACGATTTGATTTTTCTTTGTGAGGAACCGTGTCCAGAATTGTCTGGCCGATTCGTCTGGCTGCTGAATTATGTGGCTTAGGTCATCGGTGTCTGGTGGTCGTACGTATGTGCCCTGGAAGTTGTCAAGGAATGCGGCTTCCAGGTCCTCCCAACACCCAATTGATTCTGCTGGCAAGCTGTTAAGCCAATGCTGAGCTGGTCCTTTAAGCTTGAGCGGGAGATACTTGATGGCGTGGAGATCGTCATCGCGGGCCCTATGGATATGAAGGAGATAATCTTCGATCCAAACCGCGGGGTCTGTTGTGCCATCGTAGGATTCAATGTTCATGGGTTTGAACCCTTCGGGGATTTGATGATCCATTACTTCATCTGTTAAGCATAGTGGGTGTGCGGCACCTCTATACTGGGCAATATCACGACGTAGCTCAAGAGAGCTTTGTCTGTTGTGTTCGGCCCGGCTGGAGTTGCTGTATCCGGCACGACAGTAGTCGTCGTGGGTCGTGGGGCGCCCACGTGATCCGTAGATAGATCTTGATTGTCTTGCCTTGTCCTCCAATATGTCTCGCAAGTCCGGCGCATTCCCCCGTGGCTTCACGCTTTTCGAGCGGTGCCGGGGTATGGTTCTGGTGGAGGGCCTAGATGCCTCTCTGTCGCGGCCACGAGGTGGTCGGTCTGCCGTATTGTGCGTCGGTGATGAAGGTTTATATGCCTCCTCCTCTAATTGGGGGAGCAACTTGTGTTTTGGGTAGCTTTTGGAGGGGCGTTCGAGTTCATGCTCTTCGGCCGTGAGGACCTCGGTCCATCTGTCGGCCAGCAGGTCTTGATCAGCTCGAAGCTGTTGCTGCTTTTTCTTTAGGCAGTTTGCCGTGGCCATTAGCCTGCGTTTAAAACGCTCTTGTTCGACGGGATCCTCGGGCACGACGAATTCGTCGTCGTTGAGGCTTGCCTCGTCTCCGGAGGGAGGCATGTAATTGTCATCCTCTATCTCCTCGTCTGGCGTTCTCTCTCGAGGGCTGGCTTCTCCGTCCTCCTGTGCTGAATCTTGCTGGAGGGGGTTGTCTTTGGCACTCTCTGGGGTGTTATTGTCTCCGGTGCTGGATTCTCCATTCTTGCTGTGGCGGGATTTAGAGCGGCGCCGCTGACGTCGGCGCTTGGGCTGTTTCTTAGAGGAATCTGCCTCCGCTGCTTCTTCGCCGTTCCCATCTTTTGGGATGTCCACCATGTATATGTCGTATGACGAGGTGGTCTCCCAGTGCCCCGTAGGCGCTGGTTCTTGGTCGTCTCCAGCATCGTCGTCCATATCGTCGATGTCTTCGGAGTCGTAGTCTAGCATGTCGGTTAGATCGTCGACAGTGGCTACAAAGTGGGTGGTGGGTGGGTTTTGAATTTCTTCGTCGTCCGCATCCCAACCATACTGACCGCAGTCCGGCTAGGGCTCTCCTGATAACGAGAGATACTTTAGCAAATTCAGGATGTCGCCAAAGGGTGAGTGCTGAAAGATGTCCTCAGCGGTGAACTCCATGATCGGCGCCCAATCGGATTCGATTGGCAGGGGCGCAGGAGGTTCGGAGTCCGGCAGGGAGTCCGGCACCTCGGAGTCATGAGTTTTGCAAGGGACAAGGTCAGTATTCGGCTCCATCACCATAGAGATTACAGCCGCCAAGGCGGTGTCCAACCACCTGTCCTCGATCTGCGCGGTCGGCTCCAAACTAGGGGTCGGAGCGGACTCATGTGCGGCCTCCAGGGCGCTGTCCGGCGGCAAAGCTAAATCATGCCCATCGTGACAGTGCGGCACGCTCGGCTGTAGCTCGAATCCATCGAAGATCAATTCTCTGCGGATGTCGGCCGTGAAGTTTAGGCTTCCAAATCTGACTTGACGGCCAGGGGCGTAGCTTTCGATCTGCTCCAGATGGCCAAGCGAATTAGCCCGCAGTACGAAGCCGCCGAACATGAAGATCTGTCCGGGGAGAAAAGTCTCACCCTGGACTGTGTTGTTGTTGATTGAAGAGGCCATCAAGCCTATCGGTGACGACATAGAGGAACTCTCAATGAAAGCACCAATGTCGGTGTCAAAACCGGCGGATCTCGGGTAGGGGGTCCCGAACTGTGCGTCTAGGCGGATGGTAATAGGAGACAAGGGACACGATGTTTTTACCCAGGTTCGGGTCCTCTCGATGGAGCTAAAACCCTACACCTGCTTGATTGATATTGATGATATGGGTAGTACAAGAGTGGATCTACCACGAGATCGAGGAGGCTAAACCCTAGAAGCTAGCCTATGGTATGATTGTTGTAATGGTTGTTCGTCCTACGGACTAAAACCCTCCGGTTTATATAGACACCGGGGAGGGCTAGGGGTACACAGAGTCGGTTACAATGGTAGGAGATCTACATATCCGTATCACCAAGCTTGCCTTCCACGCCAAGGAAAGTCCCATCCGGACACGGGACGAAGTCTTCAATCTTGTATCTTCACAGTCTTGGAGTCCGGCCGATGATGATAGTCCGGCTATCCGGACACCCCCTAGTCCAGGACTCCCTCACTCCAAGTATTGCAAAAAATTGTTACCCTATATACCACCAGAAGTTTGAGGTACTTGATCACTCTGTAGTCACATGGAACCCATGGACTCAGGAGCATGTACAGATGATCTTTGATATACGCCCCATCACAGCAGGCATGTTGACCGATAGTGCATTCTGGCTGACTCGCTGCTACTTATTGTTCATGTGGTGTGTTGAGCCTTACAACCTAGAGCGTGTCATGAGACAGTTCGGTCTGTATCAGGAGATTACACCACCTTTTCCAAGATGTACCGACGAGGAAACCCATAAGTAAGATGTGACCTCCCTAAATAGTTAGTGTCCTTTTTAATTTACTAAACTCACACTTTGTTACATAATTTCCAGGCTAACCAATATGGGCCACTGTTGGAGTTCTTACAATTGGAGGGAATGCAACATTCAATGGGTACACAAGTGGGAAAATGAAGCGCTAGCAGATATAGTGTATCAACTTAGGTACATTTTATTTACATTATTTTATTACGATAAACATACGATGCGTGAAGATGCTTTGCTTCCGTCACAATGGTTGATGTAATTATATAATTTTGCAGACTGTACGATGGAAGTACTGCTCAAGCGTACAAGTAGTGGTACTGCGTCAGCACGCGTACAAGCCTAGCCAGTCAACCAGCTAAGATACCAACAAATCTCACGCAGGAGTAGCAGATGCAGAGACATGTTGAGCTTCATGCAGCTTACTATTGTGACCAGATGGTAATCACTAGTAATTTTTTCAGGTCCATCATTTCATAATCATTTATACCAAATAACAACCAAATATTTTTCAGCTTCAAACTGCCAACGAAATAGGGCAGATCATGACGGAAGGCATGCCGGCTAGGGGACCAACTGTCAAGTCATTCCACAAACATTTTAAAGAATACGTGGTAACAAAGTTATGTGGTAGAGGCGACAACGTTGTCACTAGAGCGTACAACATGCCAGTACCGAGGTCAGCCAGACCGAGTGCGGTGCCGTCGTCCATACTGAGCAAGGCGCGTAGAAGCCATGGGCAGTGGGGGGAGGGTCCGAGTACTACAACGACATTCCCACGACGTGACTCATCTCTGCCACTACATCGCTCTTCTTCGGTGCTGCTTCGTCAGGGGCAGACATCTCAGGACCATGGCATGGGCTTGGATTCGATGCCCGAGCAGTATCTTTCCCCAAACCCATATGCATACACAGGATATGGCGCATACACTCAAGGTGAGGGATCTCAGCAGTATCTCCCCACGCGAGGGATCTCCATGCCCGAGGAGAATCGTGTCCCAGATTTAAACCAGTACCACATAGAATGTCCAGACAATAGAGGCGAGGGATCTAATCAGGCAGTCATTGAGGGAGTCCCAGATTAAGGGGTCCTCGAACAGCCGGACTATATGCATATGCTGGACTGTTGGGCTATGATGGTACAAGATAGAAGACTTCGTCTCGTGTCTGGATGGGACTCTCCTTTGCGTGGAAGGCAAGCTTGGCAGTTAGGATATGAAGATTCCTTTCTCTGTAACCGACTCTGTGTAACCCTAGCTCCCTCCGGTGTCTATATAA
This sequence comes from Triticum aestivum, assembly GCF_018294505.1. Taxonomy (NCBI): domain Eukaryota; kingdom Viridiplantae; phylum Streptophyta; class Magnoliopsida; order Poales; family Poaceae; genus Triticum; species Triticum aestivum. The sequence continues at coordinate 286,472,164 of NC_057810.1, read as the reverse complement.
ACCGAAGGGCTTACTCCGTAGGACAAGGACAATCATAATCATAGGCTAGCTTCTAGGGTTTAGCTTCTATGATCTCGTGGTAGATCAACTCTTGTAATACTCATATCATCAAGATCAATCAAGCAGGAAGTAGGGTATTACCTCCATCGAGAGGGCCCGAACCTGGGTAAACATTGTGTCCCCCGCCTCGTGTTACCATTAGCCTTAGATGCACAGTTCGGGAACCCCTACCCGAGATCCATCGGTTTTGACACCGACATTGGTGCTTTCATTGAGAGTTCCACTGTGTTTTTCACAATAAGGCTCGATGGCTCCTTCAATTATCCACGACGATGCAGTCCAGGGTGAAGTTTTTCTCCCCGGACAGATCTTCGTATTCGGCGGCTTCGTACTGCGGGCCAACTCGCTTGACCATCTGGAGCAGGTCGACAGGTACACCCCTGGCCATCAGGTCAGGTTTGGAAACTTGAACTACAGCACCAACATCCGCAGAGCTTGATCTTCGACGGATTCGAGCCCACGACAGCCGCACCCTGCCGCCATGATGAACATGACCTAAATCTGTCATCGGACTGTGTGCAGGAGACTGCACCTATAGCCGCACTGGCCCTAGATCCAGAGCAGAGCGTGCCATCCGAGGACGGGAGGCTCAACCTCGTCATGGAAGTCGCGGAATCAGCGGCACTAGAGCCGAACACAGATCTGACCTCCAACGAGGTCTGTGTCATCGGAACCTCGGACTCATCTCCGGCCATAGGCTCCGAACCGCGTGTATTCGCACCCATCGAATCTGACCTGGTGCCGATCTTAGAGTTCAGCTCCACGGACATCTTCCAACACTCACCCCTAGGCGATGTGTTAAACTCGTTAAAATCTCTCTCCGTGTCAGGAGATTCTTGGCCGAACTATGTCCGGCTTGAGTGGGAAGCGGACGACGAAGAGCTTCGTTGCCCACCCACCACTCACTTGATAGCCACTGTTGACGATTTGACCTACATGCTTGATTTCGACTCCGAAGACATTGACGGTTTGGACGATGATGCCGGAGAAGAACATGAACCACCGCCCACAGGGCGCTGGACAGCCACCTCGTCATATGACATATACATGGTGGATACACCCAAAGAGGACAATGTCGATGACATAAAGGATCCAGTTGAGGATAAACTTACTGAGAAGCAACCAAAGCACCGACGTCAGCGGTGCCGCTCTAAATCACGCCATGGTAAAAATAGCGATACCGGCACAAGAGAAAATAGTACTCCGGAGGATGCCGAAGACAACGAAGACCCCGCCAAGCCAAGTTTAGAACAGGCTGAACGGGAAGACGGGCGAGCCAGCCCTGATGAACAGGCCGTGAACGACGAGTCGGAGGACAGCAACTACATGCCGCTCTCCGAGGATGAGGTGAGCCTCGGCAACGAAGAATTTATCGTGCCAGAGGATCCCGTCGAGCAAGAGCATTTTAAGCGCCGGCTTATAGCCACAACAAAGATCCTAAAGAAGAAGCAGCAACAGCTTCAAGTTGATCAAGATCTGCTCACGGATAGATGGACCGAGGTCCTGGCAGCCGAGGAATACGGACTCGAGCACCCAACAAAAAGTTACCTGAAGTGCAAATTGCTACCTCAATTCTATGACGAGGCGCCGGAGCTAGCACTACCAGCGCATAATGCAGCTGACCGACCACCGCGTGGCCGAGATAAAACGGCAATTCAGCCCGAGCACCAGCCGGCACTGCCTTGCCGGACAAATAGAAACACAATAGCTCGGGGATACACACATCACCTGCGGTACGGTTTGGAAAACAAAGCAGGACAAACCAGATCGATCTATGGATCGCGGGGGTGCGCCCCAACGTGCAACGATGGCCACCAAGCCGAATATAACAAGCACAAACCTGTCCGGGCCGAATACCGTAGACCGGCTCCATCCGAGCTGCGTCTCGACATAGCCCGACACAGAGGTGTCGCACACCCCCTCTGCTTCACTGATGAAGTAATGGAGCATGAATTCCCAGAAGGGTTTAAACCCGTAAACATTGAATCATATGATGGAACAACAGATCCCGCAGTATGGATCGAGGACTTTCTTCTACATATACATATGGCCCGCGGCGATGACCTCCATGCCATCAAGTATCTCCCGCTAAAACTCAAGGGACCAGCTAGGCACTGATTGAACAGTCTGCCCGAAAACTCCATTGGCAGTTGGGAGAACCTGGAAGATGCATTCCTTGACAACTTCCAGGGCACTTATGTACGACCTCCGGATGCCGATGACTTAAGTCATATAATCCAACGGCCCGGAGAGTCAGCCAGGAAATACTGGACTCAGTTCTTAACTAAAAAGAACCAAATCGTCGACTGTCCGGATGTCGAAGCCCTAGCGGCCTTTAAGCATAACATCCGCGACGAGTGGCTCGCCCGACCCTCGGCCAAGAGAAGCCAAAGTCCACGGCAGCCCTTACGACGCTCATGACTCGCTTTTGTGCGGGCGAGGATAGCTGGCTAGCTCGTAGCAACAGCACCTCAAGTAAACCTGGCACTTCTGAAGCTAGGGATAGCAATGGCAAGCCCCGACACAACAGACGCAAATGTCGAAATAATGGCGATAACGCCGAAGACACGGCCGTCAATGCCGAATCCAGTGGCTCCAAGTCCAGTCAGCGGAAAAAGCCCTTTAAAAGAAATAATCCGGGCCTGTCCAGTCTGGACCGCATACTCGATCGACCATGTCAAATCCACGGCACCCCCGATAAACCATCCAATAATACCAACAGAGAATGTTGGGTCTTTAAACAGGCCGGCAAGTTAAATGTTGAAAACAAGGAAAAGGGACTGCAAAGCAATGACGACGAGGAACCCTGGCCACCAAACACAGTAGGGCAGAAGAAGTTTCCTCCCCAAGTTAGAACGGTGAACATGATATACGCTACCCATATCCCCAAAAGAGAGCGGAAGCGCGCACTAAGGGACGTCTACGCGATGGAGCCAGTCACCCCAAAATACAACCCGTGGCCCTCCTGTTCAATCACTTTTGATTGAAGGGACCTTCCGACTAGTATCCGTCATGGCGGTTCAGCTGCACTGGTGCTAGACCCTATCATTGACGGATTCCACCTCACACATGTCCTCATGGACGGTGGTAGCAGCCTGAACCTGCTCTATCAGGATACAGTGCGCAAAATGGGTATTGATCCCTCAAGGATCAAGCCCACAAAAACCACCTTTAAAGGTGTCATACCAGGTGTAGATGGTTGTTGTACAGGCTCAATCACACTGGAAGTGGTCTTCGGATCCCCGGATAATTTCCGAAGCGAGGAATTACTCTTCAATATCGTCCCCTTCCGCAGCGGTTATCACACACTACTCGGACGAACCGCATTTGCTCGTTTCAATGCGGTGCCGTACTACGCCTAGCTTAAGCTCAAGATGCCCGGACCTCACGGTGTTATAACAATCAATGGAAATACGGAGCGCTCCCTCCGTACTGAGGAGCACACCGCGGCCCTTGCAGCAGAAGCATAGAATAGCCCCCTTAGGCAAAACCTCAATTTGGCAATAAAGCCCCCGGACACCGTCAAGCGGGTCCGAGCTACTCTGCAACAGGACCATCCAGCTCATCCAGAGCTCATCTAGCAATCCGGCCTTCGTCCCAGCCAAATAAGGCAGTGAAATTCGTGCCACATGTACACAGTTACGCACTTAAAATACCATGGGCATGGACGGAGGCACAGCCAAACCATGGCCCACAATGCGGCTCAACCGCTCCTAGATCCGCATACCTTCACTTTTTCTCTTTCTTTCAGGTTTTTTCTCTTCTCGAGGCATTTTTTGATATACCTGCTCATCGGACCCGTAGCAGGACGGATACGCCAGGAAAGCTAGGGGCTCGGACGTACAAGGGAATACCCAGGTGGTCTCTGCTAATGATCGTCATACCTGTTTTAAATACCCACACGCAGCTCGCTCTTGGTCATGGCATATTAAATAGCCTTATTTGCTTCTTGCACTACTTGTACACATACGCCTTGACGTATTAATCAGATTACAATGAAAAATAATTTGTAGTGTCTGCTTATTACCTAATTTTTTCCTTGTCTATTTATTTTCAATTGCACCCGTACATCCTTGTACACCTTAATTCGCCAGGGGCTTCATTGTACCCCATAGCACGGCAAGGAAGTCCGAACACTTTTACAGTACAGTTCGGCACCCCGAACTTATCGCATTATATGCATCGGTTCCGAATCATGTCTTTTGTCAATAGTTGGGTTGCCCGGCTCCTGTGCTTGCTACCTTACATTCCGCTATATCGACCAGGGTAGTAAAGGGAGAACTACTGCGATTGTGTCCCAGTTCTTTCGGACAAGCACCTCAGTAGAGAAAGCCGAAAACTGACTATCATGATGCGGCAAGAGCCGGTCAGCTGTTCGAGAGGTTTTCAAATTGTTAGAGATTTTTCTGCTATATGCGAGGAATCGGTCTTTATCCGATTAGGCGTGTATAGCGCCCCAACTTCGGCCTTCCGAATACCAGGGGCTATGCCAAAATTTCAAATTATAGAACTCCTATGGCTAAGTGAGGGTGATAAAGCTGTATAGTCCGATTGCCTTGTTCGTTGCACTAAACACCTCCTTAAAGGACCAAAAATTTGGATAAAGAGTGTTTAGATTTATCCCGAACACCCCTGTACTAGCTACGTGGGGCAGATGCCGACGACTGGCCAACTCTCAGATTTTATAAGCGCCTGCACAGGAGGTAAAATTTTAAATAACAAGCATTATATTACATAAGGACCTTGTTCCATATTATAGGACAGGATAAAGTAATGCTTTTAGGAGAAAATGATATCCTTAGCACACTGTTCCGCCACAAGGCGGGATCCCTTTATGACACTGTCATAGTACATCTCAGGCTTGCGGTGCTCCTTGCCCTCGGCGGACCCTCAGTCATCAACTTCGTGGCATCCATCTTCACCCAGTGCGTCTTGGCGCGGGCGAAAGCCATCCGCGCACCTTCAATGCAGACCGACCGCTTGACGGCATCAAGCCGAGGGCAAGCACTGACCAGCCGCTTCACGAGTCCGAAGTAGCTACTGGGCATGGGCTCGACAGGCCATAGCCGGACTATTAGGTCCTTCATGGCTAGTTCGTCCGCCTTGTGCAACTCGACCAACTTTTTTAGCTTGTCGCTAAGGGGCACCGGATGTTCTGATCCAAGGTATTGAGACCAGAACAGCTTCTCCGTAGAGCTCCCTTCTTCGGCTTGAAAGAACTCTGCAACATTTGATATGTTGCACAACAGATCCGCAAACGCTCCTGGAGAACTCCAAATTCAGGTAAGTAAAAGGAACGTTTCCTTCACACACTTGCTTTGCATAATAAAAGCCTTACCCGCCGCGATCTTCTGGGCCGCCTGGATTTCCTGGAGGGTGCTCTGGGCTTCGGCTCGGGCATCTTGCATGCTCTGGCGGGCCTTGGCAAGTTCGGATTCTCAAGTCTTCGAATCACACTCCAGTGACTCGTAGTTTTTGACGGCATCCTTGAGCTCTTGCTGGACCTCGCTGACCCGGGCCTCCCGCTTCTCGCGCGCGGCGTGCTCCTTAGCCACTTTGTCCTCGGCCTCAGCCAATGCCTTCTTGAGGGCCGCTACTTCGGTCGCGTCCCCTAATAAAGTTCACGACACTTTAGTTGGCACAAACTTTTCATCCTTCCTAGACATAAAGCACCGGTTAGTGCATACCTTGGCTGTCCTCCAGCTGCTTCTTCACGAGGCCGAGTTCTTCCTCGGCCCGCTCCAGATTCCGCCTCAAGCCGGAGACCTCTGCAGTATGAGCAGCAGCAGACAGCAACGACACCTGCTTATTCACATAGACATGTTATGTTAGACTCTTGCGACAATTATTTTGATCCTCTATTTGGTTTTTCTTTTCGAACACCGAACAGAGCATCAGGGGCTACCGTCTACAAGGTGATATTCTTTTAAAACTATATTACTTACCTCAAAGCCTGTTTTACCGGCTACCTGCATTCGGTGGAGGTGGCTTTCTAACAGGCTTTGAGGTAAGTAATCTATCCGGTGCCTCTGGATGGACGGAGGTCACCGGTGGAGGTGGCTTGCCCCCCTCGTTCGGGAGAGGCTGCCTGCCTGAATCCGGAGCCACTTGGGTCTCCAGAGCCGTATTCGGCTGAGGGCCGAACTGGATGTGGCCCCCATCATTGGGGTCTGTAGGGGTCTTTCTCCCCATGTGCTTGGCAACCGGGGTTTTGTCCTCCGGCATCACCGGAACAGTCTCCCCTTGGCTCGGTATCCTTCGAGACAACACCTCGGTGTTGTCCGCGGCCTTGTGGGAGGTGGCCGTCAGAAGGGACCCGCTGTTCATCACTGACGGGTCCAGCAACCCCTCTGAAGAGGAGGATAGCTCGATGTTGGACTGAGTCGGACTGCGGATGCATGGTCTAGCGCATTAAAAAACGATAAAGTGAAAAAACTGGAAATATTACCATGTCCGCATACTTATGATTTGGCCAAGAGCTTGACCCTGGGCCCCCACTCCCCACTGCTGTTGGTGGCTGTGGCGGAGTAGCCCGGAAGGGGGATTTTTCCCTTCTTGAACGCCCGGCCTCCCCATGTGTGGAGGCCTTCCTCTTCTTTTCCCCCTAGTGGGGGGGGGGGGTCTTCTCCTCCTCCTCCTTTTCGTCTTCGGTAGAGGAGTGCGTCTTGGCGTCTTCGGACGTCACGTCCGAAACACCCTTGCGTCGAAGACCACCTCTGGTCCCCTTGGCCGCCTTCTTGGCTTTCTTCTCCGGCACCTCATAAGGCGCCAGAAACAACATCTTCGTCAGAAGAGGCGTTTCTAGATCTTCGGGTAGCGGAGCCGGACAGTCAATCTACTCCGCTATTGTTACCCAGGCTTGAAAGATTGGCGTGGAGGCTTAGGTTCCTCCCGCAGGTATGCCGGTAAAAGGTATACCTTGCAAATATAAAAGAACTTACCGGATTAGCCCGGCGTTTCACGCTAAGCCCATGATCTTCGGTCATGGGCGGTGGTAACTCGCCAGTCTTAAAGAGCACCTTCCAGATGTCTTCGTGTGTCGTATCGAAGAGCTCCAGCAGAGTCTGGTGGTTGGCCAGGTCAAACTCCCACAAATTACAAGTCCAGATCTGGCACGGAAGAATACGGCGGAGGAGCATAACCTGGACCATGTTGACAAGCTTGATTTTCTTGCTTATCATGTTCTGGACACATGTCTGGAGCCCAGTCACTTCTTCCGCTGAGCCCCAGGCTAAACCCTTCTCTTGCCAGGAGGTGAGCCGCATGGGGATTCTAGATTGGAATTCGGGGGTCGCCGCCCAGTTGGTGCCGCGCGGCTCGGTGATGTAGAACCACCCCGATTGCCACCCCTTTAAAGTCTCCACAAAGGAGCCTTCGGGCCAGGTGACATTGGGCATATTGCCCACCATGGCGCCTCCGCACTCCGCTTGTTGGCCGCTCACCACCTTTGGCTTCACATTGAAGGTCTTCAGCCATAGGCCGAAGTGAGGTGGGATGCGGAGGAAGGCCTCGCACACGACAATAAATGCCGAGATGTTGAGGATGGAGTTGGGGGCCAAGTCATGGAAGTCCAGCCTGTAGTAGAACATTAGTCCGTGGACGAATGGGTGGAGGGGGAATCCCAGCCCGCGGACGAAGTGGGGGAGAAACACCACCCTTCTTGGGGCTCCGGGGTAGGGATGATCTACCCCCTTGCTGGAAGCCGATGAGCGATGTCTTTGGACAAGTACCCGGCCTCTCGGAGCTTCTTGATGTCCTCCTTCTTGACGGAGGAGGCCATCCACTTGCCTCCAGCTCCATATCCGGACATGGTTGGAGTGCTTTTTGGGCGGAAGAGATGGGTGTTTGGGCGCTGGAGCTCGAGAACGAATGAGCAGAGGAAGAAGAGGGCGTGGGTGAAAGAGGGGAATCCTTATCCCTTTGTAAAGGCAGTAAAAATCATGCGCCTCCCCACTCGCCCTAAAACTCGCTTATTTCCCAAGCGCCATGCTGATGGCACGGTTAGGTTACCCATGTCCGCATTGATGAGAATCCCGTGATAAGGGGACACGATCTCTGCCTTGACAAGACGTGCCAATGAAACCGCGCCCCGAAATATGGAGGGGTAGGATAAAAACGGTTCGAATAAAAACCGGGTCGTGGCGTGATGTCACGCTATGAGTTGTCAGCAGATTGGACTCGTGGGATATTATACTCTCTACAGTGATATGTGGAATTTGCTTTGCAGAGCCGGACACGATTCTTATGTTCAAAATCTACTTTGAAGTATTTGGAGAAGGACCCCGCCTTGCAATGCCGAAGACAATCTGCGCGCCAGACTCATCGTCATTGAAGCCTGGTTCAGGGGCTACTCAGGGAGTCCCGGATTTTTAAGGGGTCCTCGGACAGCCGGACTATATGCATATGCCGAACTATTGGCCTATGAAGGTACAGGATAGAAGACTTCGTCCCGTGTCCGGATGGGACTCTCCTTTGCGTGGAAGGCAAGCTTGGCAGTTAGGATATGAAGATTCGTTTCTTTGTAACCGACTCTGTATAACCCTAGCTCCCTATGGTGTCTATATAAACCGGAGGGCTTAGTCCGTAGGACAAGGACAATCATAATCATAGGCTAGCTTCTAGGGTTTAGCTTCTACGATCTCGTGGTAGATCAACTCTTGTAATACTCATATCATCAAGATCAATCAAGCAGGAAGTAGGGTATTACCTCCATCGAGAGGGCCCGAACCTGGGTAAACATTGTGTCCCCCGCCTCCTGTTACCATTAGCCTTAGACACACAGTTCGGGACCCCCTACCCGAGATCCGCCGGTTTTGACACCGACAGTCATCTTTACATTTTAATGCATTTACAGTGATATCACATATTATCCTCTAACAGTTTTTGTTTACAATATTTCTATGTGCAGGACATACCTGATGTAAATTGGGACGATGAGTACAACCAACGTGGCCTCAACAAACGCATACAGGGATCATCAAATGGTGATGGCGACAAGGTTAAAGCAGTAGTTACGGATTTCTTCGGAGAGGACGTTATTGGCCCATCTTTTATCCCCGAGGATTCACAACAACCATACGCCTACAATTACGCATCAGGTTCACAACAAGGATTACAGACTCCAGCACCTATGCAGGAGTCGCAAACATAGGAAGACCAACTAGAGTACGGTCGCGGTCTTCGTGTAACTCGACCACCTAATTGCTTGGAGCTTTCCGGTCCGAAGGGAAGGCCAGGTGGCCGTCGTCGTCTACAATGATTCATCTATCTACATGTGCGACCCATTGTATCTACATATGTTAGTATCAGACTTTCTGACTTATGTATGAAACATTATGTATGCTGAAATAAAAATGCACCAGTCCCGTTAAATTCAGATGTACTTGCATTATTAGTTTGTGCTTGTTGTAGTTGTTGCACGACGTTCGATAATTACTGGAGGGAAATAAAATACCACATTTTATTGTAAAACTATATTTTTTTCATTAAGACACGATACAACTGAAATTAAGATACATCACACTATTGAAATAAAGCTACATTTAAGTACTGAAATAAAGCTACACTAAACTGCAGAAATTAAGATACAAACGATTGCAAAATAAAGCTACACTAAACTGCAGAAATTAAGACACAAAAGTCACACTTCGTCCCCCACGTCCCTCTATCCAACGTTCAGAACCATGCCACACTGTGCAGCGTTTAGAACCACAACACTCTTGCCCTTCAAGGGTGCAACTTAAAAATTACATGAAGGCATCATCGTCATCCTCTGTCGATGCAAAACTCTTGCCCTTCGAGGATGCAGAACCCTTGCCCTTGGACGATGCAGAACTCTTGCCCTTCGAGGATGCAGAATGCGAAAGCAGTGGCATGAAGATATCATCGTCGTGCTCACTTTCTTCAGTCCATAAAAATGGATGCTTTGTTGCAGTCCTTCTGAAAGTTTCACTCTTTGGCTCCACTACCTTCTTCCACCTTTCATGCAACCTAAGAAGTTCAGTATGTACCTCCTCATAAGTCCTTTTAGCCCACCCAGACCTACGTAATTCATGGGCCAACTCATTCATTATGGTGTCACTACCAGTGAGTTCGTCCAATGGAACTATCCTATTGTCCATCCTGAAATCGGTGGCTAGTCTTAGAAGACATCTACTCATCCTAGGGTGAAAACTACGATCGAAAGGATAATGGGACATCTCGACTACACTACACTAGACTGCTTATTCATCTCCGCGTGAAGGGGGTTTTATAGGTAGAGAGGAGAAAATGGCGGGAAAGAACAACTGGGGTATGGAGGGAAAGGGTTGGCGGGAAGGGGTTGGTGGGAACATATGGCGGGAAACGGGTGGCGGGAATATATGGCGGGAAAGGGTTGGCGGGAAACGGGTGGCGGGAACATATGGAGGGAAAGAGTTGGCGGGGAAATATTGACGGAAAGGGTTGTGCAATTTTTTTCTATGTCTAAGATGGAAAATGGTTGCTAGTTTTGAAAATAAGGTGTTAGCACTGCTAGTTTCCGAAATTGCTATAAAAAACATGCTACTTTTTGTACTTGCATTATTAGTTTGTGCTTGTTGTACTTGTTGGACGACGTTCGATAATTAGTGGAGGGAAATAAAATTTCACATTTTATTGTAAAACTATATTTTTTTTCATGAAGACACGATACAACTGAAATTAAGATACATCATACTATTGAAATAAAGCTACATTTAACTACTGAAAAAAGCTACATTAAACCGCAGAAATTAAGATACAAACTATTGCGAAATAAAAAATACTACCATAGGAATCTACTGAGTCCAGCATGGATATTTTCCTTTTCCATTGCCAGCTTCTTCTGCTGCCTTGGCCTCATGAGCCCTTTCTTTCTTTCTCTGTCTCTCTGCCTCACAAGCCTCCTTTCACTGTCGTTCCTGCTCCTCCATGCGACGAGCCTCTTCCCTGTTTCTCCTTCCTAAATCCTAAAAAACGGTGTTGCTCTGCATAGTATTCTTGTAACTCTCTCTCTCTCTTGCTCTGCTTTCTCCTCAGCTTCTGCCTTCTCGCGTCGCTCTTCCGCATAGAAACTATTCCATGCACGGCGTCTTCTTTCACGATTCTCAGTCACTGCCCAAGCCTGCTTCTCCATGTAAATCCAACGATAGTACATGCACAGAGGCGGAGGAGACTACAACAAGAAACAAGAATGTTATTAAAGAATCAATCAAAATACATACAATATCTATTCGTGATGGTTAAAGCATACCGGAGGCTTGTCGTACTCTAAAATAGCTACGAGTGGATCTTCCTCATAGTTGGCGCACACGAAAAACTTCATGCCCAACCAATCTGAAAAATCTGTCACCTCCTTCACCTTGGAAAGATCGCCACACCAACACCGCAGGGCTGCCACCCCTGGAGGCAAACTTGCATTCTTCATTTTCCTCGACTTAATGCTTTGAACCGAGCAAGGCAAACTCATACCGACTGAAAAATGTGTTACACACTCTGCGCAGTGGCGATTTTGAGGATGGCTGGACGAGGATGACGAGAGCCTCTGTGTCTCCTTTTATAGGCTTAGACGGTAAATGATAGCCAAAAATAAGCGCGAACAGACGAAATTTCAGGCGGGATATTTTAGGATCCCTATGGTGTCGGCACAACAGGTTCCACTGCGAGTGACTGATTCTCGCAGTGTCGTCGCATCCGCTCAAGCAAAAAAGCAATTGCAGGAGTGATTCCCACCAAACCAAACAATGTAATCTGTGCGTGTGGGAATCATCGCAATTTGACAATGTGCATGTAGCAATCAGTGTCGTCTGCAACAGAGAAGTTGTCGCGCATGCAGCTAGTAGCAACAGACGTGTCGCGTGGGAATCAATGCCGCTTATTTTCCCGTGCATGCAGCAGCTGGCCACCTCGACTAGTGGCGGTGAGGCCCACTGGCGAGGCCCGCAGCCTGCACGGCCTGTCGGCCAGGGACAAACAACACCATGGGAGGTCGCCTCCCATGGTGGCGGCAGGGCCCACCAGGCCCGCCCCGTTCCGTCCCAGCAAGGTGAACTACAGCGATGCCGTTTCGCCTAGGTGGCCGCCTCCTACGGTGGTGACAGGGCCCACCGCCTCTCAGCGTGGTGACAGGTGCCACGTGTCGCCTGTCGTGCCTGTCGCCACACGTGAGGGGGTCCTTTTTGGCATTTTCGTCCGAAGGGGATCTTTTCTGGCAATTCCAGTGGGCAGAGGGTCTCTTTAGACAAAAAATCTAGAAATTGAGTGAGGTTCCTCTGCTTTATACTCCCTCGGTCCGAAAATACTCCCTCCGTTCCCAAATATTTGTCTTTCTAGAGATTTTAACAAGTGACTACATACAAAGCAAAACGAGTGAATCTACACTTTAAAATATGTCTACATACATCCATATGTTGTGTTCATTTGAAATGCCTAGAAAGATAAATATTTGGGAACGGAGGGAGTACTTGTTATTAAAATGGATAGAAAGGGATGTGTCTAGAATTAAATATGTCTATACACATCCTCTTTTATTCATTTTGATGACAAGTATTTCCGGACGGATAGAGTATGAGATAATTATGCATGCAGTCCTTGTACTCTCCGGCATGTAACACCATGGTCCTCGAACTCATGGAGTGCTCCACTATGGTCCTCAAACACGAGAATACGCTCCAATACGGTCCTGACTAAGTCTCTCGCTGCTCCCTGTAATACCGTACAAGTGTGGATCCTGCATGTCAGGTTGTGAGAGAGAAAATTGGTGGAGGAAAACATGCACATGGGTGTCGGGCCCATGGGGTTGGGAGTACCGAGGTCCGTCTGCCTATGGCCCAGGACGCGGCACGTGCCGCGGGCCCAGCACGACCCATCTTCAGGGCTTCACGAGTAAGACCCTCATGAGGTGTACATCACCAAGGGCCTCCCGAGGCCCCCGCGAGGGGCAGCCTCCCGAGGCCCCTCTCGCCAGGCCCTGCCTCGCGCTGCACGTGGGTAACATGAGCCACGTCGAGCATTGCCAGGAGCCATGCCAGCGGCCATGGATGGTGAAACTTTCCTCTTTGGTGCTAAGGAGGCAAAGCCAGCTCGCGGGTTCCCAAGGCAATCTCAAAGATTGCCTCTTCGATGCTACAAGACCAGGACAACGGGGTCGCCAAGATGGAGCTCATCACCGAGCCCACCAGTGTGTCATGGCAGGAAGCTTTGGCAGGCAAAGACTACTTTTGTTAGGATAAGTTGTACTCCTATTCCCCTTTGAATTTGGTCGTTGTTGGCATCCTTATCGCTGTGTTTTGGGGGAAGATGACCGGGCCAAGTATAAAGACAGATATGGCACCACCTTAGAGGAGGATGGACCCGATCGGATCCTGAGGCAAGGAGAGCTAGCAAGAACCACCTTTGTACTCTCATACTCAACCTCCCTCATGAGGCAATCCAACCACAAAGCAGGAGTAGGGTCTTACACCGCAAGGTGGCCCGAACCTGGGTAAACTGTCGTGTTCTTGGTTCTCCCTTCACGGTAGGAACATGCCGGAGCTTGGCCATGGAGTAGGGTGTAACAGGTAGGGAGAGGTGAGGCATTGCGAGCACACCTCAGAGTTCAAACCTTCCTTGGGTCCCCGGAGCCCTGATTCCAACATTTGGCACATCAGGTAGGGTGTGCCTCAGTTCTTCCACTCCGCTCTGGGTCCAGCCACACCGACCCCATGGCCGATGCTCGTCGTGTCTGTGACAAGTGCTGGGCAGCTCGCGTCGCCCAGACGGAGCCTGCAGGCCGTGGTGGCCATCGCCACTCCCCCTCGGCCGCAGCCAACGCTACCACTAACCCCGCTGCTCACGAGCAGCAAGATTCCTCCATGCACCCTTCCGTGCAGCCCGACGGCCGCACCGCCATGCCTTCGCTCACTCCGGCCACGACCTCGTCCTCCCATGCCTGCTGTGGGCCGGTGAACGTGCAGGTTGCACTGCTCGTGTCGCGTGAGATGTTGCACTACCGCTTGGCCAATGAAGGATACGACGCCTGGCTTGGCCGCATCACCAAGCTCCTCAACACCGCCGGTGAGGCCCCAACGCCCTCCCACTCGCTCCGTCCCCGCCATCTCGCGCACGTGACGTCGCGCATGGCGCGCCTCCGCCTCCTCTCCTACATGATGTGTGGCCCCGCGACCCACCGCACGGACCGCCCGCATCGGCCCGGGACGAAGCTAGCTGCCAGATCATCCACCACGTGCTGCCAGACGCACGTGTACTCCTTGAGTAGTGGAAACAACGCCAAGACCGAGCCGTCCAGGAAGTCGCGGTGGGTGGGTGGCAGAACTGCCCCGCCCTCATGCGCAGAACCCCTTCGAGTAACATGGGTTGCCGACCCTTCACTCGTGAGCTGCGCTAGGTTGTTTGGCCCGCCAAGTTGAATCCAGACCTACCCTTGCGTTATGATGGCCTCCCCAACTCTATGGGGTTCCTCCAGCTCTACGCGCTGAGCATTGAGGCGGCGAACGGTGACGACGAGGTGATACGTCTCCAATGTATCTATAATTTTTTATTGTTCCATGCTATTATATTATCTATTTTGGATGTTTTATATGCATTAATATGCTATTTTATATTATTTTTGGGACTAACTTATTAACCCAAAGTCTAGTGCCAGTTTCTGTTTTTTCCTTTCTTTGAGTTTTACAGAAAAGGAATATCAAACGGAGTCCAAACTGAATAAAACTTTACGATGATTTTTCTTGGACTAGAAGACACATGTAGGACTTGAGGAGGAAGTCAGAAGAGTCCAGAGGACTCCACATCCCTCGTGGCGCGCCCTAGGGGGGCGCATCCCCTGGCTTGTGGCCCCCCCGGAGTCCTCCAACCCTAATTCTTGGCCTATGAATTCAGAAATATTCCCAAACGACCAGAAGCGTCCACCAAAATATTTTTCCACCGCCGTAACCTTCTGTACCCATGAGATCCCATCTTGGGACCTTTTTCGGCACCCTGCCGGAGGGGGATTCGATCACGGAGGTCTTCTACATCAACCCTATTGCCCTTCCGATGAAGCGTGGGTAGTTTACCTCAAAATTACAGTCCATAGCAAGTAGCTAGATGGCTTCTTCTCTCTCTTTGATCCTCAATACCATGTTCTCCTCGATGTTCTTGGAGATCTATTTAATGTAATCTTCTTTTGCGGTGTGTTTGTCGAGATTCGATGAATTGTCGATTTATGATCAGATTATTTATGAATATTATTTTAATATTCTCTGAATTCTTATATGCATGATTTTATATCTTTGTATTTATCTTCGAATTATTGGTTTAGTTTATCCAACTAGATTGGTTCTTCTTGCAATGGGAGAGGTGCTTAGTTTTGGGTTCAATCTTGCGGTGTCCTCACCCAGTGACAAAGTAGGGGTAGCGAGGCACGTATTTGTATTGTTTCCATCAAGGGTAAAAGATGGGGTTTTCATCATATTTCTTGAGTTTATCCCTCTACATCATGTCATCCTACTTAAGGCGTTACTCTATTCTTATGAACTTAATACTCTAGATGCATGCTGGATAGCAGTCGATGTGTGGAGTAATAGTAGTAGATGCAGAATTGTTTTGGTCTGCTTAACACAGACGTGATGCCTATATGCATAATAATTGCCTTGGATATCATTATAACTTTGTGCTTTTCTATCAATTGCTCGACAGTAATTTGTTCACCCACCGTATTATTTGCCTTCAAGAGAGAAGCCTCTAGTGAAACCTATGGCCCTTGGGTCTATTTTCCATCATATATTTTTAGATCTATAAACCAAAAGTACCAAAAATATCTTGCTGTAATTTATTTAATTTTATTTTGTTTTATGTTTTAGTAATCTTTTATATCTATCTCTATCAGATCTCACCTTTGCAAGTGACTGTGAAGGATTGACAACCCCTTTATCGCGTTGGGTGCCAGTGTTTGATTGTTTGTGTAGGTGCATATATTGGAGACTTTGCTCATATCTCCTACTGGATTGATACCTTGGTTCTCAACTGAGGGAAATACTTATCTCTACTTTGCTGCATCACCCTTTCCTCTTCAAGGGAAAAACCAACGCAAGGTCAAGAAGTAGCACAAGGTCATGGCGAACTGGTTCCTCATGGCCCTCAAGGACGGCGCGTGCTCCTGGTTCATGAACCTGCCTGAAGAATCGATCTCTTCGTGGGCTGAGCTGTGTGAGTTTTTTGTCGCCAACTTCATGGGCACCCACGGTCCCTCCATCACCATGAACGACCTGCGGCGCGTGAAGCAGCGCCCATGCGAGACCCTCTACTAGTACATCCAACGCTTTAGCCAGGTGCGCCATAAGATCTCGCGCGCCTCGGACGAGGCCGTCATCATGGCGTTCACCAATGGTGTCAAGGACGTTCGCATGTGCAAGAAGCTCGCCATCAATGACACTCTGAGCACGGCGCTGGAGCTGTTCAATCTCGCTGACAAGTGCGCCAAGGCCGAAGAAAGGCCTCCTCTTCTTCCACAAGGACCCCGACACAACACTCGATGATGGCAAGGTCAAGGGCGAAGAGGTCGATTGCAAGGGCCCTGTCGTGCTGGCAGCAGAGCCCAAGTAGAAGCGTGGTCATGACTGCGATGAGCCTAAAGGCAGCAGTCGCCTATTCTGCGTCTACCACAACATGAGCACCCATAACACCAATTGACTATCACGAGCTCAAGGCGCTCCACGACGAGCGCTTGGGCTGGCGCCCCGACTGCAACGATCGGAGCGCTGGCCATGCACTACAAAAAAAAGACACATCCGTGACATTTTGGGCCGAACGAAAAAAATTTCTGTCATACATATGACACTTCTATGACGATAATTGTGACAAAACCCGATATCATCATAGATGTGGTGGGCTCCTACTTCTATGACAAAAAAACATGACAAAAAATGGGCTTTTCGTCCTGGGCGGGCCGGAGACGCAACTGCATGACATTCTTTGGGCCGTCCATGACGGAAAAAACCGTGGTAGAAGTGACGGGAGGAAAATTTCGGTGAGTTGCCGGTTATGGTGGGAGGTCGGGGGCCGAGCGATGCGCGTTTCTCTCGTACGTACGCGCGTGTGTGCGAGGCATTGGCTCTAACTGAACCCAAGCGAGGCGTTGGGCTCTAATTGAACCCGAGCGATTGCACTGCAGGCTACGCGTTACTGAACCCGAGGGATCGATCGATGGCTGTTAACTGAACCCGATGGAGCAATTCCTTCGCTACTGCTGCTAACTGAAGTCAATCGATTGGATGAACAGTGAGCGTTGCAGGGGGGGATGAACAGTGAGCGGTGGCGTTGCCTCTGGATGAACAGGAACCCGTGGTGTGGAGGGCTTGATGAACAGTAGACGGTGGAGGGGTGGCCGTGGAGGGGTGGTTGAATAGGACCCCATGGTGTGGAGGGCTGGATGAACAGTAGACGGTGGAGGGGTGCCCGTGGAGGGGTGGTTGAACAGTAGCCGGTGGAGTAGCGCGCGGTGGAGGCTGGATGAACAGGAGCCTGTGGAGGCTGGAGGAGGTCGACGATAGCCCGTGGAGGCTGGAGGAGGTCGATGGTGGAGATGAACAGTATCCCGTGGAGTCCCGTTTTGTGGTATGCCACACCCCTCCCGATGAACAGGACCCCCGTTTCGACCGTAGGAGGTCCGTTTCATCTGTTTTGCGGTACACCACACCCCTCCCGATCAACAGGACCCCCGTTTCGACCGTAGCACTCCAACACAAGTCGTTTCCTCCGTTTTGCGGTACGCCACACCCCTCCCGATAAATAGGACCCCCATTTCGACCGTAGGAGGTCCGTTTGCTCCGTTTTGTGGTACGCCACACCCCTCCCGATCAACAGGACCCCCATTTAGACCGTAGGAGGTTCGTTTCCTCCGTTTTGCGGTACGCCACACCCCTCCCGATCAACAGGACCCCGTTCTGAACGTAGGAGGTCCGTTTTCTCCGTTGTGCAGTACGCCAGGCCTCGTTTCCATCGCCTGTTCCGTCCAAGCCGGTTGGCTCCCACGTGTTCCGTTGCCTCCCGATGAACACGACGCATTCCGTGGCCTCCCCATGAATGCGACGCATTCCGTTGCCTCCCCATGAACACGACGACGACTCTGTTTCTCCGTTCCGACCCAGCCATGTACGTATGCGCGAGTAGGCGTTCGAGACCCCGCCCGTATGTACGTACGTGGCAGTATTTTCTTTCTTGCACCCTGGCCGCTGTACGTACGTGTACATGCTACGTGCATGCCTCTACTACGAGACGTACGCGCCTCTACTACGACACGTGCGCGCCTCTACATCGACCAGTATATATGTACGTACACGTTCGCGACCAGAATGACAATGCTACGTACGCTTCGACCAGGTGGGTCCCGACTGTCAGGTAGTTCCTTGCGTGCGAAAATGTAGCTGGTGGGTCCCAGCAGTCAGAGGGGCGAATCGTTTTTTTGGCCCGGACGCACTTCCTTTGCGTGCGAAGATGTAGCTGGTGGGTCCCATCAGTCAGGGGGGTGAATCGTTTTTTTTTGCCCGGACGCACTTCCTTGCATGCGAAGATGTAGCTGGTGGGTCCCAGCAGTCAGGGGGAAACTTTTTTTCGCGAAATACGGTGGCCCGTCCGGTGGGTCCCCGCTGTCAGGTGAAAGAATCATTATTTTCTGCGTAATAAGGAGGCACTTCCTTGCTGCGGCCGTGGACCCAGCTGTCAGCCTCTCCACGTATAGTCCACGTCCGATGGAAGTCATTCTTTGACCACGTTGACCATGCTGCACCGAGAGCACCACGGCGGTGGACGACGGCGAGGCCTAGGTGTAAGTGCATCTAGTGCCACCCCTAGTTTGGTTTTGGAGTATTAACGACAAACGTGGTTGAGGGACTAATGTGTTTGTGAGAATTGCAGGATAACACAGGTAGTAGTCCCTCTTTGATTTGGTTTACCTACCGGAGATGACCCCTAAAAATGTATGAAGACATTGAAGATAATGGTGGTACGTGAAGAAATTCACATTGAAGACTATGACAGAAGAAGACATTGAGTGAAGACTATGGAGCACGAAGACTTAGTAGTTTTGCTGTTTCTTTTCTATTTTGTTGAGTCATAGGAACCACCGCACTGTTAAGTGGGGTCTAAATGAACAAAGTCAGAGTGACTGATGTGATGCTCAACCAATTCCCTATGTCTTCGAGCGAAGACAATCAGAGCAAATCTTATCCAGAGTAGGATAAGTCAGCTTTACTTGTAGCCCAAGTCAAGCTGTCGTGTGTGTTTGAAATCTGACCGTTGTGACACGTGCCAGTTCCTTAGTGACCCAGGGTCATTTCGGACAAATCAGGTCGGGTTGCCCAGTGGCTATAAATAGCCCACCCCCTACACCATAAATTGGTGGCTGCTCAGAGTTAGTGCACGACTTTTATCGTTGAGAGCAACCCACCCTCCGAAGAGTTTGAGAGAGAAATCCTTGTGAGGACAAAGCCCAAAACACCCAGAGCCCAAAGAGTGTTTGGCATCACTGAAGTCTTTCTATCCACATGATCTGAAGACTTGTTACACTTGAGGATTGTGAATCCTCCAGCCGGTTAGGCATCGCGTTCTGAGCATCCAAGAGTAATTGTGGATTGCCGGTGAACGAAGTCTGTGAAGGTTTGGAAGTCTACCTTGAAGACTTACAAGAGTGATTGGGCGAGGACTGTGTGTCCTTAGCTCAAGGGGAATAAGGTGAAGACACGCTTCTGAGTTCAATCTCAGCCTCCCTAACCAGATGTACAGTTGTCACAGCAACTGGAACTGGTCGAACAAATCCTTGTCTTCACAACGCACTGGTTCTATCTCTTACTCTCCTTACTTATAGTTCATCTTTGTGAAGTCATTGCCTGATTGCTATGCCTGTTTGACTTCACTGTGTGGCTACTTATTCTGATTGGCTTCGTACTATCTTCCATCCTGATCCTACTACCTAGTTGCTATATGTCATCATGCTTTTGCTTCATACTTGTCTGACTATGGCTTGTCTAGTGTAGTTCATCTTCCGCTGCATGTTTATAGGTCCAGATTGCATGTTTGTCTTCGAAACTTTCATGTTTTTAAGACTTCCATAAAAATCGCCTATTCACCCCCCCTCTAGTCGATAACTAGCACTTTCAATTGGTATCAGAGCAAGGTGCACCCTTGTTCTGTGTGATTCGGTTTAACCACCTGGAGTTAAGCTATGTCGACTGCAGGGATAATCAAAGTCTCTGTTGTGTGCCCTGTCTTCGATGGCACTAAATATCCCTACTGGAAGAATAAGATGTGTATGCATCTTGAAGCCATTGATGTCGATCTGTGGTATGTCATCAAAAACGGTGTTCCCAAGACTGGTGAAGGTGTCTCCCCTACTGATGTCAAGAAGTTCATTCAACTCGATTCTACTGCGAAGAACATCATCTGTGGTCATCTGACCAAAGAGCAGTATGGTCGTATGAGTGCCTTGGAAACATCAAAGCTAGTCTGGGAATGGCTCTCCAAGGTCAATGAAGGTGTGTCAACTCAGAGAGATCAAAGAATCAGTGTCTTATGCAACCTCTTCAACCACTTCAAGAGAAATGACAATGAAAATATCTAGCTCACGTTTGATCGTCTCACTGAATCACAAACGAGCTTCAGGCTCTTGGCGCCACTGATATCACCAAGCATGAAATCGTCAAGACGCTTCTGAGATCTCTTGACAGCTCATTTGACACTCTAGCTCTTATGATTCAAGAACACCCTGACTTCAAGACACTCGATCCATCTGACATACTTGAGAGACTTAACACACATGAGTTCCAGCTATCTGACAAAAGAGATATCTATGGTCCCAACTATGGCCGATCTCGCGCTTTGAAGGCAAAGGATGTTTCCTCATCTGAAGAAGAATCTAACTGGAGTTCAGGTGAAGCTGAAGACCTTGGAAAGGAACTCGCTATGCTTGTAAAGAAGTTCCAGAAGTTCACTAAGAAGAAAGGCTTCAGAAAGTCTTCACAATCAAGCTCAAGAAATGATGAAGCTTCTTCCCATGACCACAAGAAGAGAACCTGTCACAAGTGCAAGAAAGCTGGCCACTACATATCTGAGTGTCCACAGTGGGACAATGAGAAGAAAAAGAAGAACATCAAGGAATATGATTCTGATGACAAGAAGAAGAAGAAATACTCAAAATCTTCTCCCAAGTCCTCTTCCAAGTCTTCATCACACAAGAAAAGTTTGTCTGGCAAGGCTCGTGCTTTTGTTGGCAAGAAAATGGATTCAGAAGAGGAGTCTGCTTCTGAGGAGGCAGAAGTGATGGAGTCTGAGGAGGAGTCTGACTCTGGCGTTGCAATTCTAGCTCTGGCTACAGCCTACGTTGCCAAGTCCATCTTCAACACTGAAGACAATGTATCCACCACCAACGCTGATGCCAGTGACAAGGACGACTCCACTCCCACTTACTGCTTCATGGCACGCGGTGCCAAGGTAAAATCACACGATGCTTACTTTCAAACATCTAGTGATGATGACTTTGATTGTGAATCCAAACCCAGCTACAAAAAACTTGCTAAAATTGCAACTGAACAACAGAAAGCTATGGAACATATTCAAAAACTGTTAGACAAAAGCGATGACCTGTTGGACGCGGAAATGACTAAGACTTAGTCCTTAATTGAAGACATAAAAAATCTTCATGTTGTCATGAAACCCTCTCAACATCTCATGAAAAGCTTTCCTACGATTATCTTCAAAGGAAGCAGGAACTTGAGAAATTGAGATCGGATCATGAAGATCTTCAAAAGGAGAACGAGTCACTACGCGCTCAACAGATCAGTCCTGCTCAGGAAGGATTTGAACCACCATGTTTAAAATGCATTGAGCATGATAACGCTACTTCTATTGCTGGATGTTCTACTGCTCCTGTTGCAATATCTTCAACTGCTGATGTGGTAACTAACCCCTCTGTTGAGGATACCACTACTATTGCTGATGAGAATGCCAGGTTGAAGACACTGATTGAGACAAGGATGTACAAAAGCCTCAAAGGGCATCAGACATTATGTGACATCCTCAAAAAGAAGATTCTGAACCGAAACCCTAGAAAAGAGGGTATTGGGTTCGAGAGGAAAATGAATGTTGATGGGTCGTACTGGAAGCCTGAGCAGTACCTTAAAACCACATGGGTTGCTGCAAAGGAACCTTCAGTAGATCCATCCACCTTATCTAGTTTCACTTGCGCTAATCCTGTCATCATTAATGAATCCTTTGATGCAAACTATAAACTGTTTAAGAATCAGAATGGTGAAGTGTTTGCCAGGTATATTGGTACTAACTGCAGGAATGGACCACCTATGAAGAAGATCTGGGTACCTAAGCAGTGTATTGAGAATCTTCCTGTGAATGTCATCATGACACCACAAAGGAAGAAGACAACCCCCAGACCTATGGCTTCATATGGCCCAAAGGCTTCATACAGATACAGGAACGCCAATGTTTTGCAGGGAAACCATACTCAGACTTATGAATATGAGCGTGTATCTTCAAACTGCTATGTTCATAGAACTAAGAACTTTTCTGCTTATTCATATGAGTATCATGCTTCTCCTGCAAGGCTATTTTCTAGGGCTTCAAAGCCAAAATTCTCAGATGCTGCACTTAGACTCATTGCTTCTAAGCCACCCCTGAAGATGTGGGTGGTGAAGAAGAATTAACTTTCTTTTGCAGAGAAAGGTCTCCAGCCTATAATCAAAGGCGTCTGATGCTATTACAGGGGACCTAAAACACATTGTGGGACGCATGATAAAATGCCCAAATGATCTTACTATGTATTTCACATCTGAATCGCTTACCAGTCATACTATGAGTCCTAACCTGGATCTAAGTCATGATAATCCTCTTGTGCGTCAAATGCTTATGCTTCACAACACTCTTTGTGAAGCCTATCCTCATAACTGCACTGTAGGGTATGACACCTCGTGCGACAGAATGGATTATGGATAGCGGATGCACTAACCACATGACTGGTGATCGAAGTCTTCTCATGGACTCAACCTTATGTCCATGTGATAAAAGTCACATCACATTTGCTAACACTGGTAAAAGCAAGGTATTGGGCCTAGGTAGAGTTGCAATCTCAAGGGATCAGCACATGGACAAAGTAATGCTTGTTGACTCCCTTGGTTTCAACTTAATGTCTGTCTCAATGCTTTGTGACTTAAACATGATTGTGCTATTTGGAAAATATCGTTGCCTTGTACTAATGGAATCTGACAAGTCTCTAGTCTTCGAAGGATACAGGAAAGATGATCTGTACATGGTAGATTTCTCAGCAGGACCACAGATGGCTGTATGTCTTCTCGCTAAGTCTTCAGAGTGCTGGCTCTGGCATCGGAGGCTAGGGCATGCTGGCATGAGGAACCTACACACTCTCGCCAAGAACAAGCACGTCATTGGCATCGAAAATGTCAAGTTCAAGAAAGATCATCTATGTGGTGCTTGTGAATCTAGGAAGATGACAAGGGCCAAGCATCCCTCGAAGACAATCATGACTACATCTCGACCTTTTGAGTTGCTCCACATGGACTTGTTTGGTCCCACTCACTACTCTACTCTCAGTGCTACCGCTTGTCTCTATGGTTTCGTTATTGTTGATGATTATTCAAGATACACTTGGGTGCACATAATTCTCTTCAAGACTGAAGTGCAGGATGTCTTCAGACGCTTCGCCAACCACGCCATGAACAACTATGGCGTCAAGATCAAGCACATTAGGAGTGATAACGGCACAGAATTCAAGAACATAGGCCTCGACCTCTATCTTGACACCTTAGGCATCACTCATGAGTTTTCTGCTCCTTACACACCTCAGCAGAATGGCATCGTGGAGCGCAAGAACAGAACCCTCATTGAGATGGCTCGGACGATGCTTGACGAATACAAGACTCCAAGAAAATTCTGGCCTGAAGCCATTGATACTGCATGTCATGTCATCAACCGTGTTTATCTTCACAAGCTTCTGAAGAAAACATCCTATGAGCTCCTAACTGGTAAGAAGCCAAACGTAAGCTACTTCAGAGTATTTGGTGCTAGGTGCTGGATCAAGGATCCGCATCACACTTCAAAATTTGCACCAAAAGCACATGAAGGTTTATGCTTGGTTACGGAAAGGGCTCGCACTCCTACAGAGTCTTCAACCTCTTTCACTATAAAGTGGTTGAAACTATGGATGTGCGGTTCGATGAAACTAACAACTCGCAAAGAGAGCACCTGCCAAATGTGCTAGATGAAGTACCTGCCAGTGAATCAATCAAGCTAATGGGAATAGGAGAGATCATACCATCAGATGCCTAGCTTGAAGAGGAACTCATTATTTCTGCACCTGATCAACCTGAAGACATTGCTCAGCCTGAAGACAATCCTCCAAATAATGACAATGTTCAGCAGGAGCAAAATCTTCGTCCAGTTCATCCTCGTGTTGCAAATGAAGTACAAATTGAGAAGATAATCGATAGCATCAATGCACCTGGTCCACTCACTCGTTCAAGAGCAACACAGCTAGCAAATTTCTGTGGGCACTTTGCATTTGTCTCAATCTCTGAACCCAAGAAAGTTGCTGAAGCCTTCATGGAACCTGAATGGATTCAAGCTATGCAAGAAGAGCTTCAATAGTTTGAGCTGAACAATGTGTGGGAATTAGTCAAGCGTCCTGATCCTCGCAAGCACAACATAATAGGCACAAAATGGATATATCGCAACAAACAAGACGAGCATGGTCAAGTAGTCAGAAACAAAGCACGGCTCATTGCTCAAGGATACACACAAGTTGAAGGAATTGACTTCGATGAAACATTTGCTCCAGTGGCTAGGCTCGAAGCCATTCGCATACTGCTAGCCTACGCAAATCATCATAACATCCTTCTGTATCAAATGGATGTGAAGAGTGCCTTTCTCAATGGAAAGATTGAAGAAGAAGTATATGTTGCACAACCGCCTGGCTTTGAAGACCCAAAACATCCTGATATGGTATACAAGCTCAACAAGGCACTGTATGGCCTCAAACAAGCCCCTCGTGCTTGGTATGACACACTCAAAGACTTCCTGAAGAGCAAAGGCTTCAAACCTGGTTCTCTAGATCCCACTCTCTTCACGAAGACATATGATGGTGAACTGTTTGTGTGCCAAATCTATGTGGATGACATTATCTTCGGTTGCACCAACAAGAAATACAGTGATGAATTTGCTCACATGATGCAAGAACAATATCAAATGTCCATGATGGGAGAGCTGAAGTTCTTTCTCGGTCTTCAAATCCGTCAGCAACGCAACGACATCTTCATATCTCAAGAAAAATATCTCAAAGATTGCCTGAAGAAGTTTGGAATGCAAGACTGCAAAGGATACACGACGCCAATGCCAACCAAAAGTCATCTAAGCCCCGACGTCAATGGTAAAGATTTCGATCAACAGGTATACCGCTCCATGATTGGTTCTTTACTTTACTTATGTGCATCTAGGCCAGATATCATGCTTAGTGTTTGCATGTGTGCCCGATTCCAAGCGGCACCAAAGGAGTCGCATCACTTAACTGTTAAGCGAATTCTTCGATATTTTGCTTACACCCTAACACTAGGATTATGGTATCCAAAGGGCTCAGAGTTTGATCTGGTTAGTTTTTCGGATGCTGATTATGCTGGTGACAAGGTGGATCGCAAGTCTACATCAGGCACATGTCACTTTCTGGGTCGATCTCTTGTCTGTTGGTCTTCAAAGAAGCGGAACTGTGTATCACTCTCAACTGCTGAATCTGAATACATTGCTGCTGGATCTTGCTGCGCTCAGCTTCTATGGATGAAGCAAACTCTTAAGGACTATGGCATTCATCTAAAGCATGTGCCACTCTACTGCGATAATGAAAGCGCTATCAAGATTGCCAATAACCCAGTTCAGCACTCGAAGACAAAGCACATTGAAATTCGTCATCACTTCCTCAGAGATCATGTTAGGAAAGAAGATATTGATATCATTCACGTCAAGATAGAAGATCAGTTGGCTGATATCTTCACTAAGCCCTTGGATGAGAAAAGGTTTTGCAAGTTGCGGTGTGAGATAAATATCTTGGAATCCTCGAATGTCCTGTGATTAGGCACACATCCTAACACTTATGCAGGTTGATGACTTAGATGTGCAACACACAAAGTAATGTATATCTTCAATCAATGAAGACATGCACTCTAAGTGTGAATACATTAATGTGGAAATTGACTTCAGAGCGTCACGATAATTGTGCGCCGTGTCTGGGTCTAATACTTCCTATACGGTGGGTAACGCCACCACCAAACTCTTATGAAGTGTTTCCTCATGGCGTCATATTTGCAAAGTCTTCGCAATTGATTTAACTTCAACATTACTTTGACTTCATGGTTACTGATTTGGCTTTACACTGTTACATATATACATATATACTATATTCTATCGTCTACAGCATTCACTTATGGCTATGTCTTCGTGTTTGAATCTTTTGAACTAAGTGAATGTGATCGGACCCTAATCCCTCTATGCTTTCTATCTCAAGCTCTATCTATCCAAATCATATGCATTCTATTGAAACTGTCGAATGTCTTCTCTGCGTCCTTGTCAGCAGAAGATACAGAGACAAACATTTATATCTAGCTTTATTGACTTATCCTTTTTGCCTGAAACCCGGAGAATTCGGAACGACCACCCTGACAATCCAGGCGTCCGTGGGAAGTGGAACAACTCTCAATAAGTTGCATGTCCGCCACGTGTCCATCAGATGTGAACCGCCAGGGGCACCTGCGTAATTGCGCTGTGTTGTCTCTATCCTTATAAATGTCTGTCCTGTCTCGATCAAAATCTTTCTTCCTCCTTCTCCATCTCTCACAAACCCTAGCGCCTATGCTAGCTCTCGACGACACCGACGATGAAGCGCTTAGCTGCCACGACCTCCTCGACATCGTCCTCACGCCGGCCGCGGACCTCGTCTTCTCCGCCATCGCCGTAGGTGTCTTCCGTCGCCAAGTTAGGGCACGGGAGATCGAACTGCTCGGCATCCATCTTCACTCCGTCTAGCAGTTCTTCATGTGGTAATAAAAGTTTATGTTTTACCGTCTTTTTGATCTGATAGATTCATCCATTCCTACCAAAAGTGGTTTCTAGATCTTCAAACATGAATCTATCTCCTTCTGCATCTCATATTCTGCCTAGTATATTCACTTATGCTTCTTCACAAGTTAGATTCCTCACTTGTACTTATTCTTGGATTTGTACAACTCTGGAACCAACTCTCATCATATAAGTGAATGTCTTCGCGTTATGAGGTCAATGTCTTCAAACTGATTTATCTTCAAAATCTTTTGAGAATGCATATGACCTCGTCCCCTTCCCTCACACCTTTAATGCTGTCACAGGTACATGTCCGTGGGAGAATCCCTTGGTTCTCATAGTCTGCATTCGTTTGCAGAATTCTTGCAGAGTCACATCAACTCACCTGAAGCTAGTTCCTGTCAGTCCAGCCATTTGAAGCCTTTGAAAGTACTGAAGCCTTTCAGTTTACACTTCATGGCAACTGGAAAATCAGCAAGAAAGGGAGGCAGACAGCGTCGTGGTGACACTTCCAAGGATTTACCACCAGATTTGCATGAGATGTACAAAACTGATCCAGAAGAAACCTATACTGAATGCAAGAATCGAATCCAATGGATTCGAAGATACTGGGCAAATGAGTGGTTTAGATACCGCTTCATCACCAAGGAATATGCAGAGAAGAATGCCATCAAGGCACCCTGGAGTGATATTCTGTACATAAATCTTCCACCCAGGAATCAGGCTGAAGCTATTGAGCAAGGCTTCTATCCTTGCATGGTGCGCGGGCCACAACCTGAGAATGTTGATCCGTCCTCACTACTCTAGTGTCGTGAAGACAGTTTGTTCAAGCGCAACTATCAGTTTGCCAAAAACTCAGCTGCTACGAACAAGGAGCTGGGGCTTGACTTCAACCCTGGTCCCTCCGCACCTCGGGACGATGGCACCCGTGAAGCCAATGAAAACAGAATTGGCCCCTTCTACAACCTGGCTGGCCTCATCACTCACATTACTGTTCGTGGTGCCAAAGTGGATCATTCTGATGATGATGATGCCGACACTGGCGAAGCTCCACCTCCTCCTCCAAAGCCTAAGAAGCAAAAGAAGTCTAAAGCTTCAAAATCATCTACTACTCCAAAAGCTTCAAGAGTGAAGCCATTGGCAACTGCCCCTTCTGCTCCAATCAATGACTCTGAAGATCACTCTCGTATCTCCAAGAGGCGTGAGAAGCCTCAGAAGGCACCTGTTCAGAAACTGAGTCAAGCACTGATGCCTGCTGCCATTCTGAGAAATGAGTCTGAACCCATTGACCTGTCTTCTGATTAAGAATTTGGTGAAGATGCTCTGGAACAGCTGATGAAGAGCAAGCAAGAGGCAGAGATCTTCAACGATCTGCCCCTCTTTGATGTCAACATTCTGAAGAACTTCATTGATGAGTGTTTTGCTAATCAGGAGCTCAGCTTTGATGACCTTCAGCTTCCCATTGGCATCAGCGTTGCATTCCAAGGCGCCATTGCTCCTGAACTTGCTCTGGCTCAGCGCATCGTTGAACTAAAGCACAAGATAGACTTCGAGAAGGAACAGTTCAGGAAGCATGTAGCCAAGCTGAGTGTGGCTGAGGTGTAAAAGTTCAAGGTGATGCTCAATGACCTCAAGGAGTCATTTCGGACGAAATGCGAGGAAGCCAAAGGCTCAAGAGAGCACATGAAAGCACTCGCTGACAAATGCATTCAAGCCTACAATGAAGCTGAAAAGCGCAAGGCACTTGGCCGCCCTGGCATTGACCCCTCAATGGCTGCCAAGAAAAAGAAGTCATCTGAAGCCCACACTGAAGCACCACGGCAGGAAGAACCACACATTGTCTTCCCTGCCAGCATGCGCGGCTTGAAGACCAAGGCTCCTTCAGTGGCTTATGAACAGAAGAAAACCAAGGCAGCTGAAGCCGAAGCCAGGAAGAGGAAAACCAAGCGCACCACTGATGAAGAACCACCCCCTAAGAAGAGAAAGACCAAGAGAAGAGAATAGGCTGCTCCTACAGAGCCCCTTGTTGTTGAACCCCTTGCCTCTGTAACCCCTCCGTCTGCAAACCAAGAGCGTCAGATGATTGTTCATGAGCCTACTTCCACAGAGGCTCCTGAAGCTCAAGAAGTTCCAGTCGTCGACCCCATCACGACTGAAGATATTGCTCAAGATGATGTAGTTCTTCCTCAGATTGAGCGCCCAACGGTATCATCGCCTGTTCGAACGAACAGTGAGCTTATTAGCATTGGTCGTCCTTTGACGCCAATATCACAAGATGCATCATGGGCTGATCGCCCCCAGCAAGCTACCCCACAAGACTCACCAAGTACACCCCCGCCGTCAAGTGTGCCCGTCATCAGCCCCATGTCTAATGATGACAACTACATGGAGACTTCACCATCGCCAAAGGCGTCGCCTATATACCAACGGCTTCGTAAAGGCCTGAAGCCCTCCATGACCACCATCACAGAAGAGGACTCCAACTTGTCAAGCTCAGTGGCACGTCAAGTGTTCCCTGAAGACAATCCTTTTGTGACGGTCCCTGTGTCTGAAGCCAATGCTGCTGAAGACCCTTCGGCTGCATTAGCTGGAGCAACACAAGAAGAAGAGCGTGTCGCTACTCCCCCTACAACACAAGCAGAAGTTAATGGAGAGAACTAGTCCATGCCAGAACCTCCAGCTACTCAAGTGGAGGGTGAGAACCCTAAGGCTGCCACACATGACATTCCTGAAGCCAATGACGTTGTCATGGCCGACACTAATGTGGAGCCTACAGTGGTCAATGCACCAATGGCCAATGAAGCAAATGAATCCCCTCAAGAAGATGAAGTTAATGCCGCACATGTCGTCAATCTGTAGCCTGAAGTTAATGCCACTGCTCCTATTCCACCTCCAAGGCCACACACTATCGAGCAAGCATACAACTATGGCCAGCTTGTCATTGTCAGATGGCCTATTCGGATTCCTCCACCTGCTGCTGGTCCTCAATTTGACTACCATGTCAAGCACAAGCCTCAGGTTCAGAAGCCAAAGCCAAGACTGCCCAGATTTCCAGGTACTCCCTCTTCACCAGGATCCTTCAATGTCAACGGCTTCATTGCACACAATACCTTCTTCGATAGTGAAAAGAACCCCTACACCAAGCCCAAGATTTCATCTGATCGGTTCTGGAGCTATCAGCAGCGCAGCTACTATTCATGCATTCTGTACAACCAAGGCCGCATATTTCCGCATATGCGCCTTGATACTGAAGCCATAGCTGGCCTGCCCTGCTTGGAAGAAGCCCTTAATTGCTTCAGAGAGGCTGGCTTACTGCATTTTGTCACTGACAAGGAGCACTGGAATGAAGAGTTGATGCTCCAATTCTACGCCACTCTACATATCAGAGGCTACAACAGGGATCCGAAGACTTGGGTGCTTGAGTGGATGACAGGCAATGTCCATCATGAAGCCAAAGCATTTGATGCCATTGAGCTTACCGGCCTGCCCACTCCAGGTGATCTCTATGAGCCTAGTTGTCAGCTTCACACTGCGGCAGTGGAGAGCATCTTTCACAAGCCTGAACCCAACATGAGCCAGATGCTGAGCATGATGAAGCCATTGCCTCCAGATGCAGAATATCCTACAGAGTTCCTTGTTGAAGACCTTGAGTATCTGCCACGCACGATCTATCACATCATAAGGCGAACTCTCTGGCCTATCAAAGGACACTCTCCACAGGATAAGCTAGAAGGTGCAATGAAGACTTTGGTCTTCCATATTCTTCGTGGCAAAAGCTTCAATGCACAAGATTTCTTCATCCACCAACTTGCTGCATCAGGATCTGACATCTTTGGTTTGAAGTTCTATGCTCCATGGATCATGCGTCTGATCAAGCTTCACACTGCTTTCAACTATCAGCCATCTACATGCAATCACATTATCTTCTTGCCTGATGTTGATATGTCTGTTGAAGCCATCTATCCAGAGCCTGACAAAGAGCCACTTTACCTTCATAATGTTGATCGTCAAAGCTTCACTCAGCCCATTGAAGGTGTGCTGGCTACCACTCGTGTCTATCCATTGGCTGGTACTACACGTGCACCTCACCGTGCCCCAACTGAAGCCACTAATAGCACAATTGATCAACGGCCTCGAAAGCGATCTCGTGTTCTCAATGACCGAGAGCTTCTCGTTGGCCTGCATAAGAAACAGGATAGGCATCACGATTGGCTCAAGCGCCAGATGCAGAGCATTATGACTGACGTCAATCGCATTCGCAACCTTGCAACCTAGAATGCGTTTGTCGCGCATGAAACTTGTCGACGCACATGGAAAGGGCTGACTCTTATGTGTGCTGAGGAAGATCTTAAAGACGATGGCTTCTCAGAAAGATTCAAGTTTGATTCCACTCTGCCAAGAAATGATGTTCTGCGGTGCACTCCATCTCTTGAAGACTCTGAGTACTCCTCTTCTGCTGCAACAGTAAATGCTCGTGTGATAGATGATCAAGACGATGCTACTTCGCCACCTCCAACACGCATCGACACTGCTCCAAGTTCGTCTGTGTTGGGGAACGTTGCAGAAAATTAAAATTTTTCCTACGGTTTCACCAAGATCCATCTATGAGTTCATCTAAGCAACGAGTCTAGGGAGAGAGTTTGCATCTACATACCACTTCTAGATCGCGTGCGGAAGCTTGCAAGGTGATGATGTAGTCGTACTCGACGTGATCCAAATCACCGATGACCTGCGCCGAACGGACGGCACCTCCGCGTTCAACACACGTACGGAACAGCCACGTCTCCTCCTTCTTGATCCAGCAAGGAAGGGAGGAGAGGTTGAGGGAGATGGCACCAGCAGCAGCACGACGGCGTGGTGTTGATGGAGCTGCAGTACTCCGGCAGAGCTTCGCTAAGCACTATGGAGGTGGAGGAGGTGTTGGGGAGGGAGAAGGAGGCAACCAAAGGCCAGGGCGTTCAGGTATGAAGTCCCTCCTCTCCCCCACTATATATAGGGGTGCCAAGGGGGGTGGCCGGCCCTAGGAGATCAAATCTCCTAGGGGGTGCGGCGGCCAAGGGGGGTTTTCCCTCCCCCCAAGGCACCTAGGAGGTGCCTTACCCTCCTAGGACTCTTGCCCCCCTTGAACCCTAGGCGCATGGGCCTATGTGGGGCTGGTGCCCTTGGCCCATTAGGCCAAGGCGCACCCCCACACAGCCCATGTGGCCCCCCGGGATAGGTGGACCCACCCGGTGGACCCCCGGGACCCTTCCGGTGGTCCCGGTACAATACCGATAACCCCGAAACTTGTCCCGATGCCCGAAACAGGACTTCCCATATATAAATCTTTACCTCCGGACCATTCCGGAACTCCTCGTGACGTCCGGGATCTCATCCGGGACTCCGAACAACATTCGGGTTACTGCATATACATATCCCTATAACCCTAGCGTAACTGAACCTTAAGTGTGTAGACCCTACGGGTTCGGGAGCCATGCAGACATGACCGAGACTCTCTCAGTCAATAACCATCAGCGGGATCTGGATACCCATGATGGCTCCCACATGCTCCTCAATGTTGTCATCGGATGAACCACTATGTCGAGGATTCGATCAAACCCTGTATGCAATTCCCTTTGTCAATCGGTACGTTACTTGCCCGAGACTCGATCGTCGGTATCCCAATACCTTGTTCAGTCTCGTTACCGGCAAGTCACTTTACTCGTACCGTAATGCATGATCCCGTGTCCAACACCTTGGTCACATTGAGCTCAATATGATGATGCATTACCGAGTGGGCCCAGAGATACCTCTCCGTCATACGGAGTGACAAATCCCAGTCTCGATCCGTGTCAACCCAACAGCTACTTTCGGAGATACCTGTAATGCACCTTTATAGTCACCCAGTTACGTTGTGACGTTTGGTATACCCAAGGCATTCTTACGGTATCCGGGAGTTACACGATCTCATGGTCGAAGGAAGAGATACTTGACACTTGCAAAGCTCTAGCAAAACGAACTACACGATCTTTTATGCTATGCTTAGGATTGGGTCTTGTCCATCACATCATTCTCCTAATGATGTGATCTCGTTATCAACGACATCCAATGTCCATAGTCAGGAAACCATGACTATCTGTTGATCACAACGAGCTGGTCAACTAGAGGCTTACCAGGGACATTGTGTGGTCTAAGTATTCACACGTGTATTACGATTTCCGGATAATACAGTTATAGCATGAATAAAAGACAATTATCATGAACAATGAAATATAATAATACTTTTATTATTGCCTCTAGGGCATATTTCCAACAGTCTCCCACTTGCACTAGAGTCACTAATCTAGTTACATTGTGATGTATCGAACACCCATAGAGTTCTGGTGTTGATCATGTTTTGCACGCGAGAGAGGTTTAGTCAGC
Source organism: Triticum aestivum (assembly GCF_018294505.1). Taxonomy (NCBI): domain Eukaryota; kingdom Viridiplantae; phylum Streptophyta; class Magnoliopsida; order Poales; family Poaceae; genus Triticum; species Triticum aestivum. The sequence continues at coordinate 286,438,603 of NC_057810.1, read as the reverse complement.
GGATCTGCGACATTCAGATCCGTGTGCACTTTGCAAATCTCTATGTCTCCATCTTGAACATTTTCACGGATGGAGTTGAAACGACGCTTGATGTGCCTGGTCTTCTTGTGAAACCTGGGCTCCTTTGCGAGGGCAATAGCTCCAGTGTTGTCACAGAAGAGTTTGATCGGCCCCGACGCATTGGGTATGACTCCTAGGTCGGTGATGAACTCCTTCACCCAAATCGCTTCATGTGCTGACTCCGAGGCTGCCATGTACTCCGCTTCACACGTAGATCTCGCCACGACGCTCTGCTTGCAGCTGCACCAGCTTACTGCTCCACCATTAAACATATACACGTATCCGGTTTGTGACTTAGAGTCATCCGGATCTGAGTCGAAGCTAGCGTCGACGTAACCCTTTACGACGAGCTCTTCGTCTCCTCCATAAACGAGAAACATGTCCTTTGTCCTTTTCAGGTACTTCAGGATATTCTTGACCGCTGTCTAGTGTTCCTTGCCGGGATTACTTTGGTATCTTGCTACCAAACTTACAGCAAGGTTTACATCGGGTCTGGTACACAGCATGGCATACATAATAGATCCTATGGCTGAAGTATAGGGGATGACACTCATCTCTTCTTTATCTTTTGCCGTGGTCGGTGACTGAGCTGAGCTCAGTCTCATACCTTGTAACATAGGCAAGAACCCCTTCTTGGACTGATCCATTCTGAATCTCTTCAAAATCTTATCAAGGTATGTGCTTTGTGAAAGACCTATGAGGCGTCTCGATCTATCTCTATAGATCTTGATGCCTAATATATAAGCAGCTTCTCCAAGGTCCTTCATTGAAAAACACTTATTCAAGTAGGCCTTAATGCTGTCCAGAAATTCTATATTATTTCCCATCAGGAGTATGTCATCTACATATAATATGAGAAATGCTACAGAGCTCCCACTCACTTTCTTGTAAACGCAGGCTTCTCCATAAGTCTGCATAAACCCAAACGCTTTGATCATCTCATCAAAGCGAATGTTCGAACTCCGAGATGCTTGCACCAGTCCATAAATGGATCGCTGGAGCTTGCATACTTTGTTAGCGTTCTGAGGATCGACAAAACCTTCCGGCTGCATCATATACAGTTCTTCCTTAAGATGCCCGTTAAGGAATGCTGTTTTGACGTCCATCTGCCATATCTCATAATCATAGTATGCGGCAATTGCTAACATGATTCGGACGGACTTTAGCTTCGCTACGGGAGAGAATGTCTCGTCGTAGTCAATCCCTTGAACCTGTCGATAACCCTTAGCGACAAGTCGAGCTTTATAGATGGTAACATTACCATCCGCGTCCGTCTTCTTCTTAAAGATCCATTTGTTTTCTATCGCTCGCCGATCATCGGGCAAGTCTGTCAAAGTCCATACTTTGTTTTCATACATGGATTCTATCTCGGATTTCATGGCTTCAAGCCATTTGTTGGAATCCGGGCCCGTCATTGCTTCTTCATAGTTCGAAGGTTCATTGTTGTCTAACAACATGATTTCCAGGACAGGGTTGCCGTACCATTCTGGTGCGGAACGTGTCCTTGTGGACCTACGAAGTTCAGCAGTAACTTGATCCGAAGTACTTTGATCATTATCATGGTTTTCCTCTTCAGTTGGTGTGGGCATCACAGGAACGGTTTCCTGTGCTGCGTCACTATCCCGCTCAAGAGGTAGTACTTCATCGAGTTCTACTTTCCTCCCACCTACTTCTTTCGAGAGAAACTCTTTTTCCAGAAAGCATCCGTTCTTGGCAACAAAGATCTTGCCTTCGGATCTTAAGTAGAAGGTATACCCTATAGTTTCCTTAGGGTATCCTATGAATACGCATTTTTCCGACTTGGGTTCGAGCTTTTCAGGTTGAAGTTTCTTGACATAAGCTTCGTATCCCCAAACTTTTAGAAACGACAGCTTAGGTTTCTTTCCAAACCATAATTCATACGGTGTCGTTTCAACGGATTTAGACGGTGCCCTATTTAAAGTGAATGTAGCTGTTTCTAGAGCGTATCCCCAAAAAGATAGCGGTAAATCGGTAAGAGACATCATAGACCGCACCATATCCAATAGAGTGCGATTACGATGTTCGGACTCACCGTTTCGCTGAGGTGTTCCAGGCGGCGTGAGCTGTGAAACGATTCCACATTTCTTAAGTGTGTACCAAATTCGTGACTTAAGTATTCTCCTCCACGATCTGATCGTAAGAATTTTATCTTTCGGTCACGTTGATTCTCCACCTCATTCTGAAATTCCTTGAACTTTTCAAAGGTCTCAGACTTGTGTTTCATTAAGTAGACATACCCATATCTACTCAAGTCATCTGTGAGGGTGAGAACATAACGATATCCTCCGCGAGCCTCAACGCTCATTGGACCGCACACATCGGTATGTATGATTTCCAACAAGTTGGTTGCTCGCTCCATTGTTCCAGAGAACGGAGTCTTGGTCATTTTGCCTAAGAGGCATGGTTCGCACGTGTCAAACGATTCATAATCAAGAGACTCTAAAAGTCCATCGGCATGGAGCTTCTTCATGCGCTTGACACCAATGTGACCAAGGCGGCAGTGCCACAAGTATGTGGGACTATCGTTATCAACTTTAAATCTTTTGGCATCTACACTATGAACATGTGTAATATTACGCTCGAGATTCATTAAGAATAAACCATTGACCATCGGAGCATGACCATAAAACATATCTCTCATATAAATCGAACAACCATTATTCTCAGACTTAAATGAGTAGCCATCTCGTATTAAATGAGATCCAGATACAATGTTCATGCTCAAACTTGGCACTAAATAACAATTATTAAGGTTCAAAACTAATCCCGTAGGTAAATGTAGAGGCAGCGTGCCGACGGCGATCACATCGACTCTGGAACCATTCCCGACGCGCATTGTCACCTCGTCCTTCGCCAGTCTCCGTTTATTCCGCAGCTCCTGCTGTGAGTTACAAATATGAGCAACGGCACCGGTATCAAATACCCAGGAGTTACTACGAGTACTGGTAAGGTACACATCAATCACATGTATATCAAATATACCTTTGGTGTTGCCGGCCTTCTTATCCGCTAAGTATTTGGGGCAGTTCCGCTTCCAGTGACCCTTCCCCTTGCAATAAAAGCACTCAGTCTCAGGCTTGGGTCCATTCTTTGACTTCTTCCCGGTAACTGGCTTACCAGGCGCGGCAACATCTTTGCCGTCCTTCTTGAAGTTCTTCTTACCCTTGCCCTTCTTGAACTTAGTGGTCTTATTGACCATCAACACTTGATGTTCTTTCTTGATTTCAGCCTCTGCTGACTTCAACATCGAGAACACTTCAGGAATGGTCTTTTCCATTCCCTGCATGTTGTAGTTCATCACAAAGCTCTTGTAGCTTGGTGGGAGCGACTGGAGGATTCTGTCAATGACCGCTTCATCTGGGAGGTTAATGTTCAGCTGGGTCATACGGTTGTGTAACCCAGACATCTTCAGGATGTGCTCACTGACAGAACTGTTTTCCTCCATCTTACAACTATAGAACTTGTCGGAGACATCATATCTCTCGACCCGGGCATGAGCTTGAAAAACTAGTTTCAGCTCTTCGAACATCTCATATGCTCCGTGATGCTCAAAACGCTTTTGGAGCCCCGGTTCTAAGCTGTAAAGCATGCCGCACTGAACGAGGGAGTAATCATCAGCGCGAGACTGCCAAGCATTCATAATGTCTTGGTTCTCTGGGACGGGAGCATCACTTAGCGGTCCTTCTAGGACATATTGTTTCCTGGCAGCTATGAGGATGATCCTCAGGTTCCGGACCCAGTCCATATAGTTGCTGCCATCATCTTTCAGCTTGGTTTTCTCTAGGAACGCGTTGAAGTTCATGTTGACATTAGCGTTGGCCATTGATCTACAAGACATATTTGCAAAGGTTTTAGACTAAGTTCATGATAATAAAGTTCTAATCAAATTATGAACTCCCACTTAGATTAGACATCCCTTTAGTCATCTAAGTATTACACGATCCGAGTCGACTAGCCCGTGTCCGATCATCACGTGAGACGGACTAGTCATCGTCGGTGAACATTTTCATGTTGATCGTATCTTCCATACGACTCGTGTTCGACCTTTCGGTCTCCGTGTTCCGAGGCCATGTCTGCACATGCTAGGCTCGTCAAGTTAACCCTAAGTGTTTTCGCTGTGTAAAACTGTCTTACACCCGTTGTATGTGAACGTAAGAATCCATCACACCCGATCATCACGTGGTGCTTAGAAACGACGAACTGTAGCAACGGTGCACAGTTAGGGGAGAACACTTCTTGAAATTTTATAAGGGATCATCTTATTTACTACCGTCGTCCTAAGTAAACAAGATGCATAATACATAATAAACATCACATGCAATTATATAGTTGTGACATGATATGGCCAATATCATATAGCTCCATTGATCTTCATCTTCGGGGCTCCATGATCATCTCGTCACCGGCTTGACACCATGATCTCCATCATCATGATCTCCATCATCGTGTCTTCATGAAGTTGTCACGCCAACGACTACTTCTACTTCTATGACTAACGTTTAGCAATAAAGTAAAGTAGTTTACATGACGTTATTCGATGACACGCAGGTCATACAAAAAATAATGACAACTCCTATGGCTCCTGCCAGTTGTCATACTCATCGGTATGCAAGTCGTGAATCCTATTACAAAGAACATGATCTCATACATCACAATTCATCATTCATCACAACTTCTGGCCATATCACATCACATGATCAATCGCTGCAAAAACAAGTTAGACGTCCTCTAATTGTTGTTGCATCTTTTACGTGGCTGCAATTGGGTTCTAGCAAGAACGTTTTCTTACCTACGAATCACCACAACGTGATTTTGTCAACTTCTATTTACCCTTCATAAGGGCCCTGTTCATCGATTCCGCTCCAACTAAGGTGGGAGAGACAGACACCCGCCAGCCACCTTATGCAACTTGTGCATGTCAGTCGGTGGAACCGGTCTCACGTAAGCGTACGTGTAAGGTTGGTCCGGGCCGCTTCATCCCACAATACCGTTGAGCAAGAAAAGACTAGTAGAGGCAAGTAAGATGACAAAATCCACGCCCACAACAAAGTTGTGTTCTACTCGTGCAAAGAGAACTACGCATAGACCTAGCTCATGATGCCACTGTTGGGGAACGTTGCAGAAAATTAAAATTTTTCCTACGGTTTCACCAAGATCCATCTATGAGTTCATCTAAGCAACGAGTCTAGGGAGAGAGTTTGCATCTACATACCACTTGTAGATCGCGTGCGGAAGCTTGCAAGGTGATGATGTAGTCGTACTCGACGTGATCCAAATCACCGATGACCTGCGCCGAACGGACGGCACCTCCGCGTTCAACACACGTACGGAACAGCCACGTCTCCTCCTTCTTGATCCAGCAAGGAAGGGAGGAGAGGTTGAGGGAGATGGCACCAGCAGCAGCACGACGGCGTGGTGTTGATGGAGCTGCAGTACTCCGGCAGAGCTTCGCTAAGCACTATGGAGGTGGAGGAGGTGTTGGGGAGGGAGAAGGAGGCAACCAAAGGCCAGGGCGTTCAGGTATGAAGTCCCTCCTCTCCCCCCACTATATATAGGGGTGCCAAGGGGGGTGGCCGGCCCTAGGAGATCAAATCTCCTAGGGGGTGCGGCGGCCAAGGGGGTTTTCCCTCCCCCCAAGGCACCTAGGAGGTGCCTTACCCTCCTAGGACTCTTGCCCCCCTTGAACCCTAGGCGCATGGGCCTATGTGGGGCTGGTGCCCTTGGCCCATTAGGCCAAGGCGCACCCCCACACAGCCCATGTGGCCCCCCGGGACAGGTGGACCCACCCGGTGGACCCCCGGGACCCTTCCGGTGGTCCCGGTACAATACCGATAACCCCGAAACTTGTCCCGATGCCCGAAACAGGACTTCCCATATATAAATCTTTACCTCCGGACCATTCCGGAACTCCTCGTGACGTCCGGGATCTCATCCGGGACTCCGAACAACATTCGGGTTACTGCATATACATATCCCTATAACCCTAGCGTAACTGAACCTTAAGTGTGTAGACCCTACGGGTTCGGGAGACATGCAGACATGACCGAGACTCTCTCAGTCAATAACCATCAGTGGGATCTGGATACCCATGATGGCTCCCACATGCTCCTCGATGTTGTCATCGGATGAACCACTATGTCGAGGATTCGATCAAACCCTGTATGCAATTCCCTTTGTCAATCGGTACGTTACTTGCCCGAGACTCGATCGTCGGTATCCCAATACCTTGTTCAGTCTTGTTACCGGCAAGTCACTTTACTCGTACCGTAATGCATGATCCCATGTCCAACACCTTGGTCACATTGAGCTCAATATGATGATGCATTACCGAGTGGGCCCAGAGATACCTCTCCGTCATACGGAGTGACAAATTCCAGTCTCGATCCGTGTCAACCCAACAGCTACTTTCGGAGATACCTGTAATGCACCTTTATAGTCACCCAGTTACGTTGTGACGTTTGGTAGACCCAAGGCATTCTTACGGTATCCGGGAGTTACACGATCTCATGGTCGAAGGAAGAGATACTTGACACTTGCAAAGCTCTAGCAAAACGAACTACACGATCTTTTATGCTATGCTTAGGATTGGGTCTTGTCCATCACATCATTCTCCTAATGATGTGATCTCGTTATCAACGACATCCAATGTCCATAGTCAGGAAACCATGACTATCTGTTGATCACAACGAGCTGGTCAACTAGAGGCTTACCAGGGACATTGTGTGGTCTAAGTATTCACACGTGTATTACGATTTCCGGATAATACAGTTATAGCATGAATAAAAGACAATTATCATGAACAATGAAATATAATAATACTTTTATTATTGCCTCTAGGGCATATTTCCAACAGTCTGCACCGCCAAACCTCGACACCAACCCTGCATCTTCTCCTACTCCTTCTGGGAACGAGTAGAGGCTCACTGTCTTCAACCCTTTTTGGTCCTTACTGACAAAAGGGGAGAAGCTATGAGTTGATAGTCTTCAAGCGGGTTCATATGGGCAGTTGCATTATATTTTGCCTAGTGTTTAAAACTCTTGCGTTTGATACATTTGGTTCTCTGAGTTGTAACACTTAGACTCGATGGTCGTCTGCTACTTGTTTGCTATTTTGTGATGCGATGATAAATTCCGCATGTGCGATGATAACTTCCGCACTTCAATCATTTTGTAGACGTCCATTTTTCATTATGCATGCCCTTATCTTCGTTACATCAGGTCATGCATGATGAATTGTCTTCATAAGTTGAAGAGGGTCTCCACAAGTAGAACCTGCCATGTGCATTTGCATTCCAAAAGCAAATTATTTATATGCACATCTTCAGGGGGAGCCTTTTGCTACTTACGAAGACAATACCTCATCCTTTATAATTTCACATATTTTTATCCCCGTTGAAAAGTTCAACCGGTTTGTCATCAATCACCAAAAAGGGGGAGATTGTAAGTGCATCTAGTGCCACCCCTAGTTTGGTTTTGGAGTATTGACGACAAACGTGGTTGAGGGACTAATGTGTTTGTGAGAATTGAAGGATCACACAGGTAGCAGTCCCTCTTTGATTCGGTTTACCTACCGGAGATGACCCCTAAAAATGTATGAAGACATTGAAGATAATGGTGGTACGTGAAGATATTCACATTGAAGACTATGACAGAAGAAGACATTGAGTGAAGACTATTGAGCACGAAGACTTAGTAGTTTCGCTGTTTCTTTTCTTCTTTGTTGAGTCATAGGAACCATCGCACTGTTAAGTGGGGTCTAAGTGAACAAAGTCAGAGTGACTGATGTGATGCTCAACCAATTTCCTATGTCTTCGAGCAAAGACAATGAGATCAAATCTTATCCAGAGTAGGATAAGTCAGCTTTACTTGTAGCCCAAGTCAAGCTATCGCGTGTGTTTGAAATCTGACTGTTGTGACACGTGTCAGTTCCTTAGTGACTCAGGGTCATTTTGGACAAATCAAGTCGGGTTGCCCAGTGGCTATAAATAGCCCACCCCCTACACCATAAATTGGTGGCTGCTCAGAGTTAGTGCACGAATTTTGTTGTTGAGAGCAACCCACCTCCGAAGAGTTTGAGAGGGAAATCCTTGTGAGGACAAATCCCAAAACACCCAGAGCCCAAAGAGTGTTTGGCATCACTGAAGTCTTTCTGTCCGCGTGATCTGAAGACTTGTTACACTTGAGGACTGTGAATCCTCCAGCTGGTTAGGTGTCGCGTTCTGAGCATCCAAGAGTAATTGTGGATTGCCAGTGAACAAAGTCTGTGAAGGTTTGGAAGTCTACCTTGAAGACTTACCAGAGTGATTGGGCGAGGACTGTGTGTCCTTAGCTCAAGGGGAATAAGGTGAAGACACGGTCTTCTGAGTTCAATCTCAGCCTCCCTAACTAGATGTACAGTTGTCACAGCAAGAACTGGTCGAACAAATCCTTGTCTTCACAATGCACTGGTTCTATCTCTTACTCTCCTTACTTACAGTTCGTCTTTGTGAAGTCATTGCCTGATTGCTATGCCTGTTTGACTTAACTGTGTGGCTACTTGTTCTGATTGGCTTCATACTATCTTCCATCCTGATCCTACTACCTAGTTGCTATATGTCATCATGCTTTTGCTTCATACTTGTCTGACTATGGCTTGTCTAGTGTAGATCATCTTTTGCTGCATGTTTATAGGTCCTGATTGCATGTTTGTCTTTGAAACTTTCATGGTATTGAATAATTTCATAAAAATCGCCTATTCACCCCCCCTCTAGTCAATAACTAGCACTTTCACCAGGAAGGGGACGACTCGGAGCCGGGGAAGACGCAGCAATGGATGCCCACGCGAAGAGGAGTACGAGGGTTCACTAATTCGGCTGCGGTGTGAGGCTGCTGTCGCTGTAGAATAACAGGGGGTGTGGGTGAGTAGAGGGATGGCCTGGCCAACAGTGGGAGTAGTAGGGGGCGGTGAGGCCTCCTCGGCATCATAGCCGGCCACGGGAGGCAGGAGCATGCGGCACGACCGGCGCTGGTTTGGGCGGCTGGAGCAAGAAGACCAGAGGTTGAAAAAGCACTACAACCGTTGGATGAACATCGTACGGTAACAGGAGCTAGAATCGTTCATATCGACTAAGTTGACAAAGCCCTCCGTCCCCGTCAACTTGGTAGGCCCACAAGTTAGCCTCCCAGTATGCTGGGTTCCAGCTGGTAGGGGGAGTATTCATTTCTTTGTGCGTAATAAGGAGGCACTTCCTTGCGTGCGAAGATAGCTGGTGGGTCCGACAAGTCAGCGGGGGGCACATTTTTTTCACGAAATACAGAGGCCCTTCCGGTGGGTCCCAGATGTCAGGTGGAGGAATCATTATTTTGCGCGTAATAAGGAGGCATTTCCTTGTGTGCGCCCGTGGACCCAGCTGTTAGCCTCTCCATGCACAGTCTACTTCCGATAGTGTTGTTCGTTGACCACGTTGACCACGCCGCGTCGAGCGCATCCAAGGTGGTGGACGACGGCGAGGCCCCGGACAGCAACGAGCCGGAGATGGGAAGACGCGGGAGTAGAGTCACAGACGGAGAGGTGTACGAGGGTTAACTGGTTCTAGTGCGGTGTGGTTCGGCAGTCAGTGGAGAATAACAGGAGGTGTGGAGGGGTGGAGGGATGGCCTGGCCAACGGTGGAGTAGCGCTTCATAGCGAAGCGTGCTAAGCAGAGCTGCTAGCAGCAGGAGGCGAGAGGTGATCCCGGCGGCGCTGTAGGAAGAAGACAAGAGATTGAAGATGGATGCCGGTCGTTGGATGTAAATCCAACGGCTAACATGTCAGAATCATTTTTTGACTAAATTGACAACGAGTTGTGTTGGCTTCGACCTATTGGCCCACATTTCAGCCTCCAAAAATGTGGCACGTATTCAACCCATTTTTTCGGAATTTACTGTCATTTTTTGCGTGGTAGAATTTACAGTCAATTTGATCTTTTTTTTGAATTACAGCCATTAGCTGGGCTGGGTGAAAAATTAATGTAGCGTCCATGCGGCCCATTTATTTTATTTCCTAAAAAATTACAAGCCATTTGCACTTTATCTAGATACACGATTTTGCTGGGCTGATTCTAATTATAATGTTGGGTTGGGCCATCAATGTTATCAAAAAATAAAAAAGGACTAAGCATTTTGTTATAAATATATTTAAATAATAAGTGATATCATTTCATTTGTCCTTAAATCTTACCAAGCTTTTGTACACAATCACTAGGATTTTGGTGCCAAAACAATCCAGGATTTTATTTGTTAAGAAATTATTTTTATAAGTTAATAAGATGTGGGATATTGTTTTCTTACATATGTAAATATCTGTTAAATATATGATGACAATAAAAATAATATATAATAACATATAAAATAATTTTAAGGAAATAATATATAATAAATATAGTTAGAAGGGAAACATAAGTTGTACCTGGCGTTCCTACTCTTATATAGAAAAATAGAAAAGACCTCTGCGTTTTCTTCAAAAAAATACATAAATTGGGCTGCCAAAAATAAAACCTCGGATGGGAGGTCCATAGGCCGGTCGATACATGACGTCCCTAAGAAAATACAAACAGGCCCTCCCATCCGAGGTCGTGGGCTGCGCATGTTAAAAATGAAAGCCTAGACGGGGCAGCCCAAAACCACGTCCAACACTTGCCAAAACTTCGTCCCTCGTTTTCTCTGTGTTTCGCACACTCGACATTGTGTGGGCATTTTGACTGTGCATCATATGAAGATGTGCTATGCATGAATGTTGATCAGCATGATGTTAATTGGCTGGTAGTTCCATTTTCGACCATGAATAAAACTTCCAACATGATGTTAACCCTGTTTGAAAAGGCCGTGTTAATATAAATGCTCTGCCTCTGAAAGTTGCAGTTTCTTATCTGAAACTGAACTTGCAGTTTCTTATCTGAAACTGAAACTTGCAGTTTCTTCTCGTCTGCACTTTTATACTCCTATGAAACTACATTTTTTAAGTGCTAAAAATAGATCTCTAGAATTCATAAAATTCTTCATATGCTCAATACTGCAAATCTGAAATTCAAAAGACATTCATATCTGAAAGTACTCTCAAAATACACAACACAAAACACAATTCACAACCTGCAAATACTGACAACCCTAAGCTCCTCCTGACAATTCACAACCTGCCCGACTATTGGGCTGGGGGGGGGCAGCCCCCTCCTATTCCTCGGCGGCAGACAGCCGCCCCGTGAGACGATGTGAACGGCGAGGGAGACGATGGCGGGGAAGCGTCGTCGGGCCAACTGCTTTTCTCCTCTTGTAGTTGGGTTCGGTCGATGAAGACTCCACCGGCTCGCTCTGGCAGGACACCCTCACAAACGGCACCCTGTAGATGCTCGATCCTTCAATCTCTGGTGGATGCTCCATCTGGGATCGATACTCCCACCACCGCTCCCTCACGATCGGATTCGGTGAATCTGTTTGCTCCATGGCCCAGAGGAGCAGCTCTATGTACTCCGGCGCGACTCCCTCCGGGAGTATCGCCGCCTTTTCGCTCTGTTGCAGATATTTGGCCATGGATGTCGCCGTCGCCGCTAGTTGGTCCTTGTTGTCAAACCAAGACTGTATCTCCAACATCCTAGCTAGCTTCACAGGGTCGCCGTCTGCGATCCTCACGTATCGGTTGTACTCCTCCATCGATCTACTTCTCCACAGCACCTTCACTCGCCGGCGGTGGTTTTTGAATGGAAGAGGAGAGGAGCAGCGCTGGTTTTGGATTAGAACGGGAGAGGAGCGACGCTGGTTTTGGACTGGAACAGGAGAGGAGGGGCGGTGGTTTTGAAATGGAAGAGGAGAGGAGCGGCGCTGGATTTAGATTGGAACAGGAGAGGAGCGGCGGTGGTTTAAGAGGAGAAGAGCGGAAGAGCGGCGCTGGTCTTGGAAGTATTTTTTTGTTGTTTTGCGTATTTTGGGTCAAAGTTTGACCACGTACTGTATGTGACAAGCAAAATGTGAATGCATGTCACCAAAAATTGTATCGTTTGGTTCGTATCTGAATGTACTTTCAAATTATATTATTTTTGCAACGTATAACATATATTTTATGTGCGAAAATCATGGTCAATTATGACCCAGAATAAAAGGGAGACTAGTTAATGTGGGGTCGCTTTCTTAATTGAAGGGTAAATTGATTTTGATTTTGATCCAGTCACAGCGCGCCGGCCCTCTCGCCCAATCCTAAATCGCTACCGCACGCTCCTCTCCCTCTTCTCCATTGCAAAACCACCTCCTCTCCTCTCCATCATCTCCATTCCAAAACCACCGTCTCGCCTCTCCCTCTTCTGATCTTCTCCATTGCAAAACCACCTCCTCTCCTCTCCATCATCTCCATTACAAAACCACCTCCTCTCCTCTCCATCATCTCCATTCCAAAACCACCGTCTCGCCTCTCCCTCTTCTGATCTTCTCTCCATTGCAAAACCACCTCCTCTCCTCTCCATCATCTCCATTCCAAAACCACCTCCTCTCCTCTCCCTCTTCTCTATTGCAAGACCACCGCCTCTTCTCCCATCTTCCAGAGCTAGCACTGGACCACTCAGAACGACATCTATGGAGAGGATGCAGCAACGAATCAGGCAGATCGCCAGCGGTGACCAGGCAAAGTTAGCCAGGTTGAAGGAGATCCTTAGTTGGTTTGACAATGAGTGGGAGATTTCGAGGACGGTGCAGGCCATGTGGCAATGTATGTGAAAGAGCAAGACGGCGGCGATGAGGGCGACGATGTACATGTACTCCTCGGCGGCAGTCACGCCGCAGTCCTCCGATTTCATCGACTATCTCCTATGGGCGATGGAGCAGACAGATTCGCCCGAGGCGATAGTCAGGCAGAGGTGGTGGGCGTACAGGTCGAAGGTCGAGCACCCAGAGGCTAACGAATTGATCGAGTATGGTGTGTCGTTCGTGAGGGTGTAGAGCCAGCCGGAGCCACAGGAGTATTCGTTCTCCCACCGCAAGAGGAGGCCAGATGGCGCGACGTCACTTCCCCGCCGTTCTCCACGGTTCCCTCGACGCTCGCCTCATTTCAACGGCGGCGGTAGGGTTTAAGGTAAGCTTTGCACTAACCTAATCTTCCACCTGCTCATGCTTACAATCAGTGTGACAGCTAATGAAAATCATGCTTACAATCAGTCTCCGAGTACTATGCTAACCACCCTAAAATAGCTCTGGACCTTTGGCTCAAAGTTGTGACATAGTGTACAAATAAATAAAATAGATTGGTGCTTCTTTCAGAAAAGAGTACTCCCTAGAAAACTGCCAATATAAGCTACTAGTATTTGGTTAGAGGATTTGCTGCCGAGAAAGATCTGTCCACAGAGAGCGCCACACATCCCACTAGTTGTGGTGGATGCCAATGCGTGCATGCAGCATGGTTGGTGTCGGTAATTTTTACTTGGCACACCTCGCACTCTGCATATATGCCGATTCCATACGTACATTTGTGCAGTTCCACCAAAATGCAACTGAATAACCCTGTTTGCACAGATAATGAAAAAGCGTGATTACATTATAGTGGCACTAGTTGATGAAACACACAAAATAAATAGAAGAAAATATTGCGATAGTATCATAGTATGCCATGCTGCGAGGGCGAGATGGGCCCTGCGACGCCTCATACGGTACGCCTCATACTGGACATCGTCCCAAGTCTCCCAGATACACCTTCTGCCAGTGATGAACATCAGTGTACAGCAGTAGTACAAGGAGGCGCCTTGAGACATTCAAATCTCTATTTTTGTACATATCAACTAAAATTAAGCACCCCAGTTTGCAGAAACGCTTAAACATTAACAATGGGACTAGTTGATGAAACATACTTTAACAAAGAGAAGCACTTTCTTTATCTACATTGGAAATGAAATGATAGAGATGACACTCGCTCTATTTTAACTGTATTATTACTTCATTTTATCAGTGACACTAGGGTCGAGCAGGTGGCAAACGAGGTGTACCGTGCGTCGCAAGGATGGAGGCCGGGGGTGCTTAGACTGGGATGCTGAAGCTGGCTCTTTCAGTCACCAACATGGATGATTCAATTCATGGGACCTTTTGGTGCAGTTCACCTAAAATGAAGCAATGTCCCGTGAGCTAGCAGCTTCTTCTTCAATTTTTTTAAGAAAAGGGCTCCAGCCCCGGTTCCATTTCCATCAGAAAACGAAACCCACAGAGCTTCTTCTTCATTAGTTGCAATAAAATTGAGCAACATCAAGGTTGGTTGTGAAGCTCCTGGAATGCTCAACTATAATTTGGATATCATTTGTGCAGTTCAACTAAGATCGAGCGTGAAATGTATATCTCTGTTTGCACAAAAAAGGTGGAAAGGAGGGTGACTAACAAGTGATGAAACATGCATCAAATGAAAAGAAGCATGTTCCTTATCTGAATGGCAATCCTACAAGGACAGTAGCAATTTCTAAAGCAGTGGCATTGCTAGATATTAGTGTGGGCATTAGGATTAACTATGACAACCGTTAAATACGACATTACTTTGGGCACGGGAGAGTAGGCGGACCAGGACAGTTGCATTTCTAACGAAAAGAACCAACTTATCTTAATGGGAAATTTTAGCAGGACATGTAAAGAAGTGCCATTGATTCATATTACTGGAGGCATTACATTGAAAACAACATTGGTTTAACGTGTCCTTACTTTTAACAGTGCGACTGCTACATTTTACCAGTGGCATTACATAAGAGTGGCTCGGGGCAACAAACATCAGAACAGGATATCTGGGTTGGTCCCATTTTTGTTCGGTATAGCCACCTTATACTGTGTGAGGCTAGCAAATCTAGTGCTGGACTTACTCTGTTGACTTGTCCCCCAGTCCCCACTTTCTTTCCTTTTTCAACCAATAGATCGGGTTTATATTGAGTTTGTACTGCGTTTCCCTTTATTTCCCTATTAGACCTAGAGACCAGTTGGATAGCCAGTCTCTGCTACTTTTCGCCCCCATTATTTCCTCTTCCGACCAAGTCCTAAATTCAGGTAACAAATCCTCCCCCACCCCACCCCCTTTCTTCCTTGTTTGAACCAAGTAGTACTAGATTCGAGTGCATGAACTAGTTTTACCTCTTAAACGTAAAAAAATTAGGTGGTTTTCGAACAGCCGATCAATCCTATCTACGAGGGGGCCTGAGAAATAGTAAAAGATACAAATGCAGTGACGTCAGGAGCTCGAGAAGTAGAGCAAGGCCGGTTTCGAAGGAAGTTATACCTGATGGTCGCCGGAATGTCGCTAGGTGGGCGGCGGGAGGCCGGATCTGCCCACACTACGGCAGCGAGGAAGAAGGGGTCTGAGGCCCTCCCTCGCCAGCGGTGCTTGGGAGAGAACGACAAGGCAGGCTGATCAAGACACGCCCAACAGTGGGTAAGAGCCGTCGTTGAGGACGACCGCGTGAACGTTGCACCTTCTCACCTTCCCCGGCAGAGAGGATCCGGCTGGATCTGTGACCAGCGGTGAGCAGAGAGAGAGAGAGAGTGTGGCCACCGCTGTCATGTTTAGATCTAGAGAGGCTGAGACAGTGTGAAGAGAGCAACACTAGCAAGCAAGCGCGGAGGCTCCTGCATATATAGTGGGGTAGTACTTAGTTTTCTTTTGTCTACCGGAGCCGGCTTGACCTCGTCAATGACTGTCGAGAAGTCTTCATGCACATGGCCCGGAGGCGCAGTTGTCGTCATTTTGATCTGAAGCGCCGGATTATAACATATAACACGAAAAAATGCCACATGACAAGAAATCATAACCTCACTGCCCAAAGGAGACAACATGAATCCCGACGGACAAACTAGACGAGGAACAAAGCTCAAATTAAAGATAAACTCGTAGAAAAGGGGTCCGTCGATAGATGTCCTAATTAACATAGCCGGCTTGACCTAGATGGCAGCCGAGTAGTCACTGTTCGTGCATGTGCCCCCAATGACTAGCCCAACTCAGTTGTCGCTGTTTAACCCTCGCAGTGATCCGAAGCACATGACACATAATTTTGCGAGATGACAAGAAACCTTTTTTTAGATTTCTCACCACAACTACAGCCATGTACAACACAGCCTGCACGATATGTAGACGATAGCCAATCCAGGCGTGTCTGCTGGAGTCTGGTCACATGCATGGACGAACTGATCTTCCGTGTCTTGCAGGGATCGTCCAGGCACCAACGTAGTACAACACTTCTCTAGTACTATCGCTCGTCTCCCTCTTCTATTAAGTCACCCGACTTGCGGGGCCGGGGAGTGTGCCTATGGTTGGTTCTCAATTGCCGTCCCACATGTGTGTGCGAACGCAATATGACGCGCGTTCCATTCGGAGAGCAGCGTGCCAGACCGACCGACCGTCTGGGGTGCGACGCGAACGCGACGGGCGTGCTGTATACTCCGTACATGTGTACCGCCGTTTTCTAGACGCTTTGCTCCATGGCGCGGGCGCAATCCATGGATACAAAATTAGTATACTGTATACTATTTAAAAGTCGAGGGCGGGGCTTTTCCTGCCCGGTAGGCGGCGGGACAGTTCCGCCTAGTCGGTTCGACAGAGACGCGAGAAGACGAGGGAGTAGGCTGCTGCAAACGTAGGGCTGTGTGATTTGACAGCGAGTTACTGCTGGATAGGTGGGGCCCCGTGATTTGACTTGCCATTATCATTTTAACTGCGGCGCTACGACCGGCGTGAGTCTCCTGATTCCTGACCACCTCCATACAGGTGCCTCTCCCAATGCTCCACCATGTAGTAGAGGCTGGCTCTTGCATGAGAGCCCACTTCTCCACTTTTTCCTTGCCTCTCTTTCCTCCACATATGCAAAAATGCCATGTAAAGCGCACTATTGTACTTACTTGCTCCTACAGGTGCTTAAGCTTGCCACATAGGCATAAAGTCTGATGTGGCAAGTTAATCAAGAAGAGAGAGACTAGTTTGGCAACCCAAGGAAGAAACGGTGCTAAGCGCATGTACCTAGGTGAAAAGACAATTTTGAGTCTATAGTTAACTAAATGAAGCAAACTTAGCAACACCATTTCATTGGAAGAGGTCACTCCTTGGCAAATGCAATAAATACTAGTACTCCATGTGTCCCGTTATATAAGAATGTTTTTGACACTACACTAGTGTCAAAAATGTTCTTATATTATGGGACAGAGGGAGTACGAAGAAAGAGATAGAGAGGAGTAAAAATACACTTATAGCCAACCTTGTTGTAGTATGAGTGACTAAGTGATGACTATGTATGACATGCCAACATCAGAGAGCCTAACGCACCATGTTAAATCTCCAAGGGAGCGACCGCGCGAGCGACGCGACAGTTGTGGTAGGCGCGACCATGATACGGGCTGCTGGCAGCCCTTGGATCTGAGATCAAACGGTCGCATGCTAAGTTGCTGAAAATTTGCAGAAGAACCCTCCAGGATAGGATATTCACCCATAGGTCTAGAATCACGCCATGCAACCGTTCGATCTCAGATCCAAGGGCTCACGGAAGCCCGTATCATGGGAGAATGGAAAGCCAATACCCTACCGTTCGCTCGCTGGCAGTTCGCTCCTACTCGTCCCCGCACGTCCTTTAATACTACGGCGGTTTGCTCCTAGTCGTCCCGTCCATTCACATTATGGCAGTTCCACTAATCCTAACCCTCCTCCCAAATCCATGGCGTCCCAAATCTGCCCGATCGGCGGTGAGTACAAGGTTAGAACCATCACCGGCGATGAGTTTGACGTCATCTACACCCATACTTCCGCGATGGTGAAAGGATGCCTTTCTCGCTTCAGACGCATGTTCGAAAACTCACATGATGAGTGGGTCGCTGGGCTAGATGTTGAGTACACCACAGTCGTGGGACGAGAGAAGGATCTAAAGGACGAAGAGAGGAAGAAGCCTGCTGTGATCCAGGATTGCGTACATAACGTTTGCTTGGTCTACCACATATGCCATGTCGACGTTGAGTACCAGGATTTTAAGAACTTCCTCGCGGACAAAACAGTCATATTCGTTACTGTAGACTTTAAGAACGACAAAGAAGTCTTGCGTCAGATAGGCCTTGTTGTAGGCAACCCCTTCGACCTCCAGAAGAATCGGCTGGTGCCCTCTTGTCAGCCCTCAATGCTGACCCTGGCAGGAGCCATGGTTCATCCTTCGTACCGCAAACTGGAGAAACCTCATTACACGTTTCATCGTCATGCATGGCAGCGGAATGTACTAGATATAGACCACATCCAGTATGCTGCAATGGATGGCTACCTTTGTTTCAATATCTACAAGGGTTGGATGAAGAGCAACAGCCAAGTTGGCGGTTCAAGCAAAGAAGTATCGGCCAAGAGTAAGAGGGACAAGGACGAAGTCGAGGACGTGGACGACGACTCCGAGTAAGGTGGCAGTGTCGTTGCTCATGGTGGTTCTAAACTTCTAATGCACTGTCTACCGGATTAGTTGCATAGTTTAATTTCATGTGTGCTTAGTTTAATTTGAGGGGTGTGTTGTGTTGAGCCCCCAGTAGAACTATGTTATGTTTCTTCTCGTTACTTTAACTCTTCAGTATGTACATACTAGTACTAGTATTTATTTAATAGAATTTAGCACCCCAATTAAGCATGTACTAGCTTTTTTAATAGTACTATATGCATAATTTGGCGACGAGCGCTCTCTATATGTACCACCTTTTTTTTAAAATTTCAAATTTTGCTCCATGGCGCAGTCCATCGATAGTGGAGTACTAATGTACAAAAGTATACATTTTTTAAAAGGCTAGCATACTGTTCATCACATATATATAGCCAGTTAAATTCTCAACCTAGAACGACGTGCATGCCATGTAGTAAACCAATCCGGAGGAAGTATAGTAAAAATGAGGTGATTTTACCGAGCGATCGGCGGGGGAGCATGGCCTGTCATGTGGTCCCACGTGTCATCATGTACCAAGGCGATGTGCGTGTCCCTCTTGAGGCAGAAGCAATACTAGTACTACGTAGTTTGAGATGATGTCGAACTGAAGTGTGAAATAATGGTTGCTTCGCCGGTTTGGGAAGGTGCGGCATTGTGATTTGACGTCTCATTGCTCATTACTGATACTGGGCAGGTACCAGTGGGGTGTCCCCCTGCTGTCCTGCACTGTTATTTGGTGCTTGACACGTCAACCCGGTTGCTATATGTCCCACATGTCGGCGACAGGAAGTACAGAATTCATGAAAGGGAGCGTCGACGGAGGAGTATACTACAGAATTCATGAAAGGGAGTGACTTAGTTTTGGAAAAATCTGTTTTACGGAGTACGTACTGATGACCCACAAGTATAGGGGATCTATCATAGTCCTTTCGATAAGTAAGAGTGTCGAACCCAATGAGAAGCAGAAGGAAATGATAAGAGGTTTTCAGCAAGGTATTCTCTACAAGTACTGAAATAAGTGGTAACAGATAGTTTTGTGATAGGATAAATTGTAACGAGCAACAAGTAACAAAAGTAAATAAAGTGCATCAAGGTGGCCCAATCCTTTTTGTAGCAAAGGACAAGCCTGGACAAACTCTTATAATAGGAAAAGCGCTCCCGAGGACACATGGGAATATCGTCAAGCTAGTTTTCATCACGCTCATATGATTCGCGTTCGGTACTTTGATAATTTGACATGTGGGTGGACCGGTGCTTGGGTGCTGTTCTTACTTGAACAAGCATCCCACTTATGATTAACCTCTATTGCAAGCATCCGCAACTACAACAAAAGTATTAAGGTAAACCTAACCATAGCATGAAACATATGGATCCAAATCAGCCCCTTACGAAGCAACGCACAAACTAGGGTTTAAGCTTCTGTCACTCTAGCAACCCATCATCTACTTATTACTTCCCAATGCCTTCCTCTAGGCCCAAATAATGGTGAAGTGTTATGTAGTCGACATTCACATAACACCACAAGAGGTTAGACAACATACATCTTATCAAAATATCGAACAAATACCAAATTCACATGACTACTAATAGCAAGACTTCTCCCTTGTCCTCAGGAACAAACGTAACTACTCACAAAGCATATTCATGTTCATAATCAGAGGGGTAATAATGTGAAAAAAGGATCTGAACATATGATCTTCCACCAAATAAACCAACTAGCATCAACTACAAGGAGTAATCAACACTACTAGCAACCTACTAGCACCAATCCCGGACTTGGAGACAAGAATTGGATACAAGAGATGAACTAGGGTTTGAAGATGAGATGGTGTTGGTGAAGATGTTGATGGAGATTGCCCTCTTCCGATGAGAGGAGCGTTGGTGATGACGATGGTGATGATTTCCCCCTCCCAGAGGGAAGTGTCCCCGGCAGAACAGCTCTGCCGGAGCCCTAGATTGGTTCCGCCAAGGTTCCGCCTCGTGGCGGCGGAGTCTCGTCCCGAAAGGTTCTCTCCTTATTTTTTTCTCATCGAAAGTCTTCATATAGGAGAAGATGGACGTCGGAAAGCCACCAGGGGGCCCACGAGTAGGGGGACGCGCCTAGGGGAGCGCCCCCCCACCCTCGTGAGCAGGGTGTGGGCCCCCTGGCCTTCATCTTTGGTGATGCTTTTTCTTTATTTATTTTAAGGTATTCTGTGGGGTTTCAGGACTTTTGGAGTTGCGCAGAATAGTCCTTCAATATTTGCTCCTTTTCCAGCCCAGAATTCCAGCTGCCGGCATTCTCCCTCTTCATGTAAACCTTGTAAAATAAGAGAGAATAGCCATAAGTATTGTGACATAACATGAAATAACAGCCCATAATGCAATAAATATTGACATAAAAGCATGATGCAAAATGGACGTATCAACTCCCCCAAGCTTAGACCTCGCTTGTCCTCAAGCGAAAAGCCGATAACAATAAATATGTCCTCGTGTTTAGAGGTAGAGGCATCGATAAAAATAAAATACGGACATGAAGGCATCATGATTATTTCCATAACAGCAACACATATAGATTTTGTCATATGATTACTTATGTTCAAGTGATGATCTTTTCACAAAGCAAAAGTATGAAGCAGAAACATTATTGAGCACCAACAAATTATAACCTTAGTCATTGAAGCAATTGCAATTTATCATAACATCGGAAAGAGTCTATGTGAGAGCTTAAGAGCAAGTCTGCATACTCAACTATCACTTAGTCCTTCATAATTGCTAACACTCACGCAATACTTGTGGTTACAGAGTTTTAACCGGACACAGAGAAAGATAGGGGCTTATAGTTTTGCCCCACAACCTTTTACCTCAAGAGTAATGTCAACAATAATAACTCATGCTCCCCCACATCCAGTTAGATATATATATCACGTTCTTTCCAACATGCTGAGCTTGCCAAAAGAAAAAATAAAAAGGGGAAGGTGAAGATCACCGTGACTCTTGCATAAGGTAGAGGATAATAGTAAAAGATAGGCCCTTCGCAGAGGGAAGCAGAGGTTGTCATGCGCGTTTAGGGTTGATGCACAAAATCATAATGCAAAAGAACGTCACTTTATATTGCCCCTTGTATGTGAACCTTTATTATGCAGTCCGTTGACAACTTACTTGAAGGATCTTACTCAATCCATAGGTAGATATGGTGGACTCTCATGGCAAAACTGGTTTAAGTAGTATTTCTATTTAGTGCTGAGAATTTGGCTAGCATGAGGGGGAAAGGCAAGCTCAACACGGTAGAGGATCCATGACAACATACTTTATCTTAGATATAAGAAAACATAACTCATTATGTTGTCTTCCTTGTCCAACCTCAACTCTTTAGCATGTCATATTTTAATGAGTGCTCCCAATCATAAAAGATGTCAATGATAATATATCTATATGTGAAACCTCTCTTTCCTTATTACTTCCTATTAATTGCAACGATGACCAAAGCTATAATTGCCAACTCCCAACTACTTTAAATCATCGTATTCTTTCTATGTGAAGTCATTACTTTCAATAAGATCAATATGAACTCTTTGATTATTTTTTATTCCTTTTCTTCTAATCACCCAAGATCATGGCAAAATACTCAAGCCCTTGACTCAACACTAATCTTTATTATATAGCTCACTGACTCAATTACAAAGAAGGATCATAAAGCAAAACTCAAAACTAGATCGTGCCATGACTTTATTCTACTAAATCAGGATGCTACTAAATAGGATCAAACTAAGAAAAAGGGTAAAGATAGGAGTTGTGATGGTGATACGATACCGGGGCACCTCCCCCAAGCTTGGCAGTTGCCAAGGGGAGTGCCCATACCCAGATGATTATGTCCTTGAAGGTGATGGAGGTGGTGATGATGACGGTGGATAATTGCACATCGAGCGTAAAAGTTCCTCCAACTTGCGGATAATATTCTTGAGCCCAGCAATATGATCCTTTAACAAAATATTCTCCTGTGTAAGATACTTGTTCTGTATGCGGGCTAACTCAATCATCTTGAAGGCTTCAAGCTCTGTTGGAGCGAAAAGGTTAGGTAAAGGTTGAGGGATGTCTTCTTCTTTCACCACCAGAGCTTGAACCTCCATGGCCTTCTTGATCCCTTCATCCTTGTTGATTTCTTCTGGTTCCTCTCTTTTCAACTCTATCTTCAATAGCCAAGCATCCTTGTCTTCGTTGTTGGAGGAGGGAGAAGTCATGGTGCTCTAGACCTGTCAGAAAAACAGCTCGAAACAAGAAACTGGGGATATTTGCGTGATACGAGAGTCAAAACCTTCGGGAGTATATATAATGAATTTTTACCGACCAAAATATGTATCGTGCAAGGAAATGGAGTCCGGAGGGCACACGAGGTGCTCACGAGGTAGGGGGGGCGCGCCCAGGGGGTAGGGCGCGCTCTCCACCCTCGCAGAGGCCTCGTGTCCTCCCCGGACTGCTACTTATTTTTCTATTTTTCTAAAATATTCCAAAACGGAGAAATATTGCCTTAAAAATTGTTTTGGAGTCGGTTTACTTACCGTACCACATAGCTATTCCTTTTCGGAGTCTAGAACGTTCTGGAAAGTGTCCCTTATGTACTCCTCCGGGGTTACGGTTTCAATAATATTAGTTTCAACATTTATAGGATTACCTGAGATATAGTGTTTGATCCTTTGACCGTTTACCACCTTTGGATTTGTGCCTGCGAAGTTGTTGATTTTTATGGCACCGGAACGATAGACTTCCTCGATAACGTAGGGACCTTCCCATTTAGAGAGAAGTTTTCCTGCAAAAAATCTTAAACGAGAGTTGTATAGCAATACATAATCACCTACATTAAACTCACGCTTTTGTATCCTTTTGTCATGCCATCTTTTAACTTTTTTTTGAACAACTTGGCATTTTCATAAGCTTGGGTCCTCCATTCATCAAGTGAGCTAATATAGAATAACCTTTTCTCACCGGCAAGTTTGAAATCATAATTGACCTCTTTAATAGCCCAATATGCCTTATGTTCTAGTTCGAGAGGTAAGTGACATGCTTTTCCATAAACCATTTTATACGGAGACATACCCATAGGATTTTTGTATGCAGTTCTATAGGCCCATAATGCATCATTCGGTTTCTTGGACCAATTCTTTCTAGACCTATTGATAGTCTTTTGCAAAATTAATTTGAGCTCTCTATTGCTCAATTCTACCTAACCACTAGACTGCGGGTGATATGGGGATGCAATTCTATGATTACCGTCATATTTAGCAAACATCTTACGGAAAGCACCATGAATAAAGTGTGAACCACCATCAGTCATTAAGTACCTAGGGACTCCAAACCTCGGAAAAATAACTTCCTTAAGCATTTTAATAGAAGTGTTATGATCAGCACTACTAGTTGGAATAGCTTCTACCCATTTAGTAACGTAATCAACAGCAACTAAAATATGTGTATATCCATTAGAGGCAGGAAAAGGTCCCATATAATCAAAGCCCCAAACATCAAATGGTTCAATAACAAGTGAATAATTCATAGGCATTTCTTGATGTCTACTAATATTACCAAATCTTTGACATTCATCGCAAGACAAAACAAACTTATGGGCATCCTTGAAGAGAGTAGGCCAATAAAAACCGGATTGCAATACCTTATGTGCAGTTCTATCTCCAGCGTGGTGTCCTCCATAAGCCTCGGAGTGACACTTGCGTAAAATTTGTTCCTATTCATGCTCAGGTACACAACGTCTAATAACACCATCTACTCCTTCTTTATAAAGCTGTGGGTCATCCCAAGAGTAATGTCGCAAGTCATAGAAAAACTTTTTCTTTTGTTGGTATGTGAAGCTAGGTGGTATGAATTTAGCAACAATATAATTAGCATAATCAGCATACCATGGAGTGCTACGAGAAGTGCTTATGACATTTAATTGTTCATCAGGAAAGCTATCATCGATAGGTAGTGGGTCATCAAGAACATTCTCGAACCTAGATAAGTTGTCTACAACGGGGTTCTCAACTCCTTTTCTATCAACAATATGTAAATCAAATTCTTGGAGCAAGAGAACCCATCTAATGAGTCTAGGTTTTGCATCTTTCTTTTCCATAAGATATTTAATAGCAGCATGATTAGTGTGAATAGTTACTTTAGAATCAACAATATAGGGTCTGAATTTATCACAAGCAAATACAACTGCTAAAAGTTCCTTTTCGGTAGTAGCATAATTTCTTTGAGCATTGTCTAGAGTCTTACTAGCATAATGGATAACATTCAATTTCTTATCAACTCTTTGCCCTAGAACAGCACCTACAACATAATCACTAGCATCACACATAATTTCAAAGGGTAAATTCCAATTAGGTGGCTGAACAACAGGTGCAGAGACTAATGCTTTCTTAAGTATTTCAAATGCTTCTACACAATCACCATCAAAGACAAATGGTACATCTTTTTGTATTAAATTAGTCAGAGGCCGAGAGATTTTTGAGAAGTCCATAATGAACCTCCTATAAAATCCGGCGTGACCAAGGAAACTTCTTATACCTTTAATGTCCTTGGGACATGGCATCTTTTCAATAGCATCAACCTTGGCTTTATCAACTTCAATACCTCTTTCAGAGAGTTTGTGCCCCAAGACAATACCTTCATTAACCATAAAGTGGCACTTTTCCCAATTCAAGACAAGATTAGTTTCTTCACATCTCTGCAAAACTCGAGCAAGATTGCTCAAGAAATCATCAAAAGAGGAACCATAGACGGAAAAGTCATCCATGAAAACCTCACAAATTTTCTCACAAAAGTCAGAGAATATAGCCATCATGCATCTTTGAAAGGTAGCAGGTGCATTACATAAACCAAAAGGTATACGTCTATAAGCAAAAGTACCAAAAGGGCATGTAAAAGTAGTCTTTGATTGATCTTTAGAGGACACAGGTATTTGAGAAAAACCAGAATAACCATCTAGAAAGCAATAATGTGTATGTTTGCATAGTCTTTCTAGCATTTGATCAATAAAAGGTAAGGGGTAATGATCTTTCTTAGTAGCCTTATTTAATTTGCGGAAATCAATTACCATCCTATAACCTATGATAATTCTTTGAGGAATCAATTCATCTTTATCATTAGGGACAACAGTAATACCTCCCTTCTTAGGGACACAACAGACAGGACTTACCCACTGACTATCAGCAACAGGATAAATTATACCTGCCCCCAGAAGCTTGAGTATTTCCTTTGTTATCACTTCTTTCATTTTAGGATTCAAACGTCGTTGAGGATCACAAACTGGTTTGGCATCAGCTTCCAAGTTTATTTTATGTTGACATAGAGTGGGACTAATGCCCTTAAGATCATCCGGAGTATATCCAATAGCGGCACGGTGCTTCTTCAGAGTTTTCAATAATCTTTCTTCTTCATGCTCTGAAAGGTTAGCGCTAATAATAACAGGATATATTTTCTTCTCATCAAGATAAGCATATTTAAGATTATCCGGCAATGGTTTAAGCTCAAACACGGGATCACCCTTGGGTGGAGGAGGATCCCCTAGGATTTCAACAGGCAAGTTGTGTTGCAGAATAGGATCCTGTTTAAAGAATACTTCATCTATTTCCCTTCTTTCATTCATGAACATATCATTTTCATGGTCTAGCAAATAGTGTTCTAAAGGGTCACTAGGAGGTACAGCAATAGAAGCAAGACCAATAATTTCATCCTTACTAGGCAATTCTTCCTCACGATGTTGTTTACTAAATTTAGAGAAATTAAACTCATGAACCATATCATCGAAGCCAACAGTAACAACATTCTTTTCGCAATCTATCGTAGCATTAACAATACTCAAGAAGGGTCTACCAAATATAATGGGACAAAAGCTATCTTGTGGAGAACCAAGAACAAGAAAATTAGCGGGATATTTGGTTTTCCCACACAAGACTTCAACATCTCTAACAATTCCCATAGGTGAAATAGTATCTCTATTGGCAAGTTTAATTGTGACATCAATTTCTTCTAACTCAGCCGGTGCAATATCATGCATAATTTCTTTGTATAAGCCAATGGGTATAACACTAGCACTAGCACCCATATCACATAAGCCATGATAACAATGATCTCCTATTTAAACAGAAATAACGGGCACGCCTACCACAGGTCTATGTTTATCCCTATCATAGGGTTTAGCAATTCTAGCAGTTTCACCGGAGAATTGAATAACATGCCCATCAATATTATCAAACAAGAGATCTTTAACAATAGCAATATTGGGTTCTACTTTGACTTGCTCAGGAGGTTTATAAGTCCTAGTATTGCTTTTACGAACAACAGTTGAGGCTTTAGCATGATCCTTCATTCTAACAGGGAAAGGTGGTTTCTCAACATAAGAAGTAGGAACAATAGGATCATTATAAGTGACAATCTTTTCTTCAACTTTAATAGGTGCAGCTGCTTTTACTTCTATGGGAGGATGATATTTAAACCACTTCTCCTTGGGGAGATCAACATAAGTAGCAAAAGATTCACAGAAAGAAGCTACTATCTTAGAGTCAAGTCCATATTTAGTGCTAAACTTACGGAAAATATCGGTATCCATAAAAGATTTAACACAATCAAACTTAGGTGTCATACCTGACTCCATACCTTTGTCGACGTCCCAATCTTCAGAGTTGCGTTTAATTCTATCCAATAAATTCCATCTAAATTAGGCTTCATCATAAAAGAGCCAGCACAAGAAGTATCGAGCATGGTGCGATTGTTATCAGAAAGCCGAGAATAAAAATTCTGGAGAATTGTCAATTTTGAGAGCTCATGATTGGGGCATAAATATAACATTGATTTAAGCCTCCCCCAAGCTTGAGCGATGCTTTCTCCTTCGCGAGGCCAAAAATTATATATATAATTGCGATCACGATGAACAAGATGCATAGGGTAATACTTTTGATGAAATTCCAATTTCAATCTTTTATAGTTCCATGATCTCGTATCATCACATAGCCTATACCATATTAATGCATATCCCTCCAAAGATAAAGGGAAAGCATTCCTCTTAACAACATCATCGGGTATACCTGCAAGCTTAAATAGTCCACAAATATCATCTACATAGCGTAGATGTTCGTCAGGATACCTCCCCGGCAACGACGCCAGAAAAGAGTCTTGATGACCACAAGTATAGGGGATCTATCGTAGTCCTTTGGATAAGTAAGAGTGTCGAACCCAACGAGGAGCAGAAGGAAATGATAAGCGGTTTTCAGCAAGGTATTCTCTGCAAGTATTGAAATAAGTGGTAATAGATAGTTTTGTGATAGGATAAATTGTAACGAGCAACAAGTAACAAAAGTAAATAAAGTGCAGCAAGGTGGCCCAATCCTTTTTGTAGCAAAGGACAAGCCTGGACAAACTCTTATAATAGGAAAAGCGCTCCCGAGGACACATGGGAATATCGTCAAGCTAGTTTTCATCACGCTCATATGATTCGCGTTCGGTACTTTGATAATTTGATATGTGGGTGGACCAGTGCTTGGGTGTTGTTCTTACTTGAACAAGCATCCCACTTATGATTAACCTCTATTGCAAGCATCCTCAACTACAACAAAAGTATTAAGGTAAACCTAACCATATCATGAAACATATGGATCCGAATCAGCCCCTTAGGAAGCAACACATAAACTAGGGTTTAAGATTCTGTCACTCTAGCAACCCATCATCTACTTATTACTTCCCAATGCCTTCCTCTAGGCCCAAATAATGGTGAAGTGTAATGTAGTAGACGTTCACATAACACCACTAGAGGTTAGACAACATACATCTTATCAAAATATCGAACGAATACCAAATTCACATGACTACTAATAGCAAGACTTCTCCCTTGTCCTCAGGAACAAACATAACTACTCACAAAGCATATTCATGTTCATAATTAGAGGGGTAATAATGTGCATAAAGGATCTGAACATATGATCTTCCACCAAATAAACCAACTAGCATCAACTACAAGGAGTAATCAACACTACTAGCAACCTACTAGCACTAATCCCGGACTTGGAGACAAGAATTGGATACAAGAGATGAACTAGGGTTTGGTGATGAGATGGTGCTGGTGAAGATGTTGATGGAGATTGCCCTCTCCCGATGAGAGGAGCGTTGGTGATGACGATGGTGATGATTTCCCCCTCCCGGAGGGAAGTGTCCCCGCCAGAATAGCTCTGCCGGAGCCTTAGATTGGTTCCGTCAAGGTTCCGCCTTGTGGCGGCGGAGTCTCGTCCTGAAAGGTTCTCTCCTAATTTTTTTTCTGATCGAAAGACTTCATATAGGAGAAGATGGACGTCGGAGAGCCACCAGGGGGCCCACGAGGTAGGGGACGCGCCCAGGGGGGCGCCCCCACCCTCGTGAGCAGGGTGTGGGCCCCCTGGCCTTCATCTTTGGCGACGATTTTTCTTTATTTATTTTAAGGTATTCCGTGGGGTTTCAGGACTTTTGGAGTTGCGCAGAATAGTCCTTCAATATTTGCTCCTTTTCAAGCCTAGAATTCCAGCTGCCGGCATTCTCCCTCTTCATGTAAACCTTGTAAAATAAGAGAGAATAGCCATAAGTATTGTGACATAACGTGAAATAACAGCCCATAATGCAATAAATATTGACATAAAAGCATGATGCAAAATGGACGTATCACGTACCCACTAGGGTTTATAGGTCTCATCTAAAAACATCCATTTTTCCGTTTGATAAGTCTCAATTCTACTATACTAGTAGTAGTACCATTACATGTTGGATTTCGAGGTGCGTTAGATCACCTGATGCAAGCAGTGTCAAGAGGAAACTAACCAATGCATGTACAAGTTCATGGAAATTTAGTGGTCATTCATGCATTCGTTCTAATTAATGCCTCGGTAAACATAACTTCTTGAGAAAAACAAGCGTACTGTGCAAACTACGAAATTAATTCGACCACTCACCGTCTACCTTGGTTGGAGAGATTTTGAAATTGAGCCATAAACTGGAAAGGCTCGATTACTATTTGTGGCCTTGTATAGATGCAAAATGTATTTTTTATAGTGGCCTTGTATAAGTAAATGGAGGGAGTACTAACCAAAGTACGTACGTAGTAGGGACGAGGAGTAAACGGAGGGAGTAGTAAAATTTTCTCCTAAGTGATGACTAACCCTATAGCTAACCTTGTTGTAGTATGAGTGACTAAGTGATGACTATGTATGACATGCCAACATCAGATAGCCTAACGCACCATGTTAAATCTCCAAGGGCGCGACCGCGCGTGCGACGCGACGGTTGTGGTAGGTGCAACCATGATACGGGGTGCTGGCAGCCCTTGGATATGAGATCAAACGGTCGCATGCTAAGTTGCTGAAAATTTGCAGAATAACCCTCCCGCGGCAACCGGCAAATTTCCTCCCGCGGGTTGGAGTAGGTTTCTCGGTTTGCATGCGGGTTTAATGGAGGCGAGGAGGCGTGTTCTACCGGGCGTGCAGTGGACGGTGCGGTACTATTCGATTTGACAACTACAACTAGTATATTATAAAAAACAAAGAAGAGTAGTAGAGATAGAGATAAGAATAGAGACTAGGGAGGAGCACCGTCTACTGCTTCGTGGGCTACTCCTGCGCTCCATTCGGTGGCTGCAAAGTCCCCTACAGCCACTCCCTCCTGCGCTCCATTCGGCGGGCGTTGTTGACATTTGGGGAGCGCACTCTCGCGACTGCTAGCAGACACGACTTCACCGACGACGACTTCTTCCCCGACCTCGGCAACCTGTTCCTCAACGACATGGGCGACAACCTCAACGCCAATGGTGCTGATCCTGTTGCACCGTATGTGTTTCTGTCCTTCCTGTTCGAAATCATGGTAGAATTCATGTTTCTAGTCTATGTCCTAGACACGGTCTGTTCATCTACTATGCTAGTCCGCATGATTAGTTTAATCTCTGTTATAGCTGTCATGATTTATTTTGTAGTAAATCTCGTAGTAACTTGCTCATATATTCAACTGGCGGAACGTCCCCTACAGCCACTCCCGTTTCATGGACGGCCTGGTCGATGCCTCCAAGGAGCCCTTCGTCTACTGCTATGAGTGCCCGGTGCCGTTTTGGGGCTCGCCGGCGGACATCGTGCATCACCTGACGCAGGCGTGCGGCGATCACTACTGGCCCTTGGCGAAGAACATCAAGTACGAGACGTGCTACCCGTTCACCGTGCCGGAGTCGCTGGAGGATCAGCGCCGCCTGCTAGTCTCGGAGGAGGACGGCAGCGTCTTCCTCTTGATCGTGGCCACCGGCGAGGCCCGCGCAGGCCGCCGCCACATCTCTGTAGTGTGCGTCAGGGGCGACGCCGCTAACGCTGACACTGACACGAGGCCGATGTACGGGTGCGTGCTCACTATTACTACCCCTCGGAGGTCCGTGGGCGGCGACACTGGCTACGTCAAGCTGACTTGGACTCTGCCGAGCTGGGACCTTCCCGCCGATGTGGACATGGAAGACGCATGGTATTATTTGACCCCCAACAATGTGCATGGGGACTCCAAGGAGGTTCACCTGGACATATGCATTACTAAGTTAAATGTTGATCATTAGTCTTCGCTCAATGTAATCCGCTGTCTAAGCATGTGGAGACTTCCATGCATGATCTTGCTCTATTGGAGTATCGCGCATGAATAAAAGTGTATCCATTTATGGTTTAGTCTAGAATCTTCCATGTATGAATTTTTACTACAGTACCGGTGAAAGACTTATGATGAACCATTTCCTGCAAAGCACAATAAGAGTTATTTCTTCACAAGTTTTGGATGCAGGTTGAACAGTTGAACGCTTTTGTTTGCAAAAGATACTTTTTTATCTATTTCACCCGGATGTTTCTGAGCTCTAGAGATGAAATAATATCCGAAGAAACCTATCGATACCTGTTACACATGAGATGACCCCCACATCCTTTGTCAAAATAAACAACACCCCGATCAATGCATTTCACTCTTCCGTGCAACGGACGGGCACCTTACTTGCTCCTACAGGTGCTTAAGCTTGCCACATAGGCATAAAGTCTGATGTGGCAAGTTAATCAAGAAGAGAGAGACTAGTTTGGTGACCCAAGGAAGAAACGGTGCTAAGCGCGTGTACCTAGGTGAAAAGACAATTTTGAGTCTATAGCTAATTAAATGAAGCAAACTTAGCAACACCATTTCATTGGAAGAGGTCACTCCTTGGCAAATGCAATAAATACTAGTACTCCCTGTGTCCCATAATATAAGAACGTTTTTGGCACTACACTAGTGTCAAAAACGTTCTTATATTATGGGACGGAGGGAGTACGAAGAAAGAGATAGAGAGGAGTAAAAAATACACTTATAGCCAACCTTATAGCCAACCTTGTTGTAGTATGAGTGACTAAGTGATGACTATGTATGACATGCCAACATCAGATAGCCTAATGCACCGTGTTAAATCTCCAAGGGCGCGACCGCGCGAGCGACGCGACGGTCGTGGTAGGCGCGACCATGATACGGGCTGCTGGCAGCCCTTGGATCTGAGATCAAACGGTCGCATGCTAAGTTGCTGAAAATTTGCAGAATAACCCTCCAGGATAGGATATTCACCCATAGGTCTAGAATCACGCCATGCAACCGTTCGATCTCCGATCCAAGGGCTCTCGGAAGCCCGTATCATGGGAGAATGGAAAGCCACTACCCTGCCGTTCGCACGCTGGCAGTTCGCTCCTACTCGTCCCCGCACGTCCTTTAATACTACGGCGGTTCGCTCCTAGTCGTCCCGTCCATTCACATTACGGCAGTTCCACTAATCCTAACCCTCCTCCCAAATCCATGGCGTCCCAAATCTCCCCGATCGGCGGTGAGTACAAGGTTAGAACCATCACCGGCGATGAGTTCGACGTCATCTACACCCGTTCTTCCGCGACGGTGAAAGGATGCCTTTCTCGCTTCAGACGCATGTTCGAAGACTCAGATGATGAGTGGGTCGCCGGGCTAGATGTTGAGTACACCACAGTCGTGGGACGAGAGAAGGATCTAAAGGACGAAGAGAGGAAGAAGCCCGCCGTGATCCAGGTTTGCGTGCATGACTTATGCTTGGTCTACCACATATGCCATGCCGACGTTGAGTGCCAGGATTTTAAGGACTTCCTCGAGAGCAACCTAGTCAAATTCGTTACTGTAGACTTTGGTAACGACAAAGAAGTCCTGCGTCGGATAGGCCTCGTTGTAGGCAACACCTTCGACCTCCAAAAGAATCGGCTGGTGTCCTCTCGTCAGCCTTCAATGCTGACCCTGGCAGGAGCCATGGTTCATCCTTCGTACGGTAAACTGGAGAAACCTCCATACACGTTTCATCGTCATGCATGGCAGCGGAATGTACTAGATATAGACCACATCCAGTACGCTGCAATGGATGGCTACCTTTGTTTCAATATCTACAAGGGTTGGATGAAGAGCAACAGCCAAGTTGGCGGTTCAAGCAAAGAAGTATCGGCCAAGAGGAAGAGGGACAAGGACGAAGTCGAGGACGTGGACGAGGACTCCGAGTAAGGTGGCAGTGTCGTTGCTCATGGTGGTTCTAATGCAGTGTCTACCGGAATAGTTGCAAAGTTTAATTTCAGGTGTGCTTAATTTAATTTGAGGGGTGTGTTGTGCTGAGCCCCCAGCAGAACTATGTTATGTTTCTTCTTGTTACTTTAACTCTTCAGTAAGTACATACTAGTATTTCTTACATTTCATCTTTTAGTTGGTATAGTACTACCACTCGTTTATTCACATTATATACGTACAATATATATGGCCAACATCATATAGCCAGCAGTTTAGTTGTCAAAGAATTTCAGGGTGCTTAGTTTTGTCAAAGAATTCCAGGGTGCTTAGTTTTATTTGAGGGGTGGGTTGTGCTGGACACCATTATTGTGACTAGCCTTTTTAATAGTACTATATGCATAATTTGGCGACGAGCGCTCTCTATATGTACCACCTTTTTTTTAATTTCAAGTTTTGCTCCATGGCGCAATCCATCGATACTACTGTTGTACAAAAGTATACATTTTTTAAAAGGCTAGAGGGCGGGGCAGTCTAGCTTGGTCGGTTTCACGAGAGGCGAGGGCCTTTGTGATTTGACGGCTCATTACTGCTGGAAGGCGGGGCCTTGTGATTTGACTGCTCGTATAAATGCGCCGACGACCTGATCGAGGAGGAGCAAAGAACCGTGCGGTATACTCAAGTTTTCCACTGGAGTAGTACTGCGACGGAGGAGCACGAAACACGGCAGCCCAGTGCCATATGGCGATAAAAAATGATCTAATTTGCTAGTCATCTCATTGTTAGCATTGTTCTATTCATTCCCTCAAAAAACAAAAACCATTGTTCTATTCATGCCTCGCAGAGAACGTGACACGTGCGGCGAAACACCCGAAGCAAAAGATGAAACACAGCAGCAAAAGAAGAAGGAAGATTATCACCCCAAATGATCTAATTCGCCGCGGAGTCGTAACTGCTTCTTCATCGCCTCCACGACCTCCATCTCCTTGCGCGTCTCCTCCGCCATCTTCTTCATTCTGTCCATGACGCGGGATTTCTCGACGCGAGCCTTCATCATCTGTTCCACGGCCGCATTACGTACCTTGACAGCAGCCGGGTGCTCGATGCGGAGCTTCGCCAACTCCTCCTTCTGTTCCATGACGAGGGCCTGCAGCATCTTCATCGAGGAACTACTATTCTCATGCAGCTTCTTCCAGCCGGCGTTCTTCTCCTTCAACAGGTCGATCTCGTGGCAGAGCTTCGCCTTGTCCTCCTGAAGTCGCAGGATTTCGCCGGTCGCCTTCTTCTCCGAGGCAATGCTCTTCTTCAGCAGCATCACCAAGCCGGCGGTCAACTCCCCCTGCTGATTGAGCTCAGCGGGCATGTCGTCGAGGCTCTCCTTCAGCAACTCCGTCAAGCCTTGGATGAACTCCTTCTGCTTATTGAGGTGCTTATTGAGCTGATCGGGCATGCCGTCGAGGGATAACGACTCCAGCTCCGCCGGCTCGGCATGTTCGCCTCCGCGGCTAGGGCGCTCCTGGGAGCCATCGCCTGCCCGTGAGAGATCTTTCGAGGTCTCTGCGTGGCGGCGAGCCCTCTCTTTTTTTCCGCAGCCTTGGTTGCCGCTCCCTTGTTACGAGTAGTTCTCGACCTAGAGCTCTGCTCACCGGCCATGGCAACGACGGACGAAGAAGAAGCACTTATGAGGAGGAAAGGTAGAGTAATTTTCGGTTAGGTAGTTCCCCTTTTTATAACCTAAGTACTAGCACTAGTAGTACTAATACCTGCATAGTGGGAACACGTTCAGGTTTGGTACGTACTAGTAGGTGTGAGCAGGCTTTCGAATGTGATGGGAACAAGGTAAAGATTAATTGATGGTTTTGGTTTCGAGGCCCGAAACGGCTCCCGATGAGTTTAGCGGAACATAAATTTCAAGTACTACACTGCTCAAATGCGTAAATATTATGTTACTGTCAAAAATTGGCACAAAATACGAAGGAGACCAATGGAAGTACTACTAGCAACCCACGATTTAACTACTCGCATGCGCGCAGTGGAGTAATAATGTCTTTCTTCCGCCCTCACGTCCACTCAATTTGCATGCGCTGTATTAATTGACCATCAATGAAGTGAACGACTTTACACGCGTCAAATTATCACATGGGGTGGATCTTGGTACAAAATTGCGTCCGCCCGTGTACCCGCGTGTGCGTGCGAGGGAATGAGTGCGTGCGTGGCGTGCGTGCACATCTTCGCTTCGTGCATGTACCGCCAGTATGGCTCAGGGAGGACGAGTACATTCTTCTGGAACCAGCAGCACGTCACTGTGATCAATCCACGCAAGGAGGTCGCGACAACGCCTCCACATGTGCCACGTGGCTTCATGAACTGTAAGAGAGACACTGTGTAGCGTGCCATTGGTATTCTAATTTACGTGTTTTGCACATACTCGAAGTACTAGTAATGTACACGTGCATTGCACGCATCAGATTTTGCAACCAAATTATGAATAAATACCACACTATAGCATGTAAGCTCTGAGTCATATATGCGTGATGTAGCCCTTCGTTTAATTCTTATAGTTCATCTCATTCAAAATCAAATTAGTTTTTATAAAAAAGCTAAGAACGCGTGAATAGGAAAAACATGGGATTATAGTGGAATGTCGTCTTGAATCCTACAGGATTGTACGAGTGTTTGATTGTGCATAGAAAAAACGCAGAATTCTTTCAAAGAGGTTTGAGTGGATGGGATGTTTCCTATGAAATCTAGTGCAAATGAATCATATGGAAAAATTCCTATGGTTTACAATCCTACGAATCAAACAACCAAGATAGGAAAAATTCCTAATGATTAGAATCCTCCAAAATTCCTTTGAGAATCCTTTGAATCAAAGAAGCCCTTAATCTATTTTATGATTCATGGAATTGTGCGTTGTAAAGCATAAAGTAAAAACAAATAATGGCAATTCAACTAGAAAAAAGTTTGGGCAGTTATGATACGGAAGATTCTAGAACAAAAGAGAACCACTGTTGTTTTGAGGTTTGTGCATTATGCTTAAGTTCAACCATGGAGTCTGCTAGATTGTACATGTGGCAAAATCCGGTGGGGGGCTAGAAGATGGTGCGAGGGGCCGAGTGGAGGGAGACTATGAAGGAATGCACAAGTGCGAGATCGATATTTAGAGAGAGGGGGCGAACACGTGCGCTGTTGCACGCAGTGGCGGAGCCATGAAAAATAAATGAGCTAGGGGGCCAAGCATTGCTAATCCTTTACGAGGAGGGTCAATTCATGAAATTAAACCTTTTTTAGCAGCAATTGTCTAATGATCACATTCATATTAGCCTCGATATATAGTGATGTTAGGGGGGGCAGGGCCCTTACTGCCCCCTGTCTTCGCCATTGTGCACGCGTCTGAGAGATGAAGCGGAAGGCATGGATGATGAGAGGGGGACGTTGGATATATAATTAATGTGGGTGTATTAGCTATTTATGTTAATCCTATATAGAGAGGTATAGATTGATCGATGTGGACGTGGGAAAGAGGGTGAGACCTCACTGGATATATCGATTGATCGGTTTGTGTGGAAAACTATGAAAGACCTAGCTATATACACACATACATAGAGGAACATCGATCGTTGCGCATGCACGCGTGAGAGATAAAGAATGCCCGGTATGATGGAGAGGGGGATGTGTGTGGGTGTGTGCCTTCATGGGAGACCGACCTGAAGAAAAAGATTGCATGCGTGCGATAGATAATGCCGACTGGTAGTGTGTGTGCATGCATGCACGAGAGAAAGTTAGTGGTACAATTATAAAGAGAAGACTACTGTGTGGGTGTAAAAGAATAGGTGAGGTCATAATCAATGTAAAGTTGAATTCAAATATTTGAATAAGAGATCCTGATGTTTGAAACCCATGCATGCATGAATATAACGGAGATCTGCGCGGTGTGGTTTGGAAACGAGCATGTTGTAATGTATACACATTGAACAAGGTCAGACTGATTTGAATTTGAGATACCGATGGCAGACATCATTTGCCCACGTCGCATCCGTGCATGGACACACTATTCTAATTGGAGATGATGGGCGGCTTTCGCATCACATATCTATATCTATACCCCTATATATATTATATTATATATTTTTATATTGTGTGCGGGTAACTTTAACTTTGAAAGATGGTCGTTGGATGAGGCGAATCCGATGGTCCAAAGATGGCAAATTTGAGCACTATTGGCCGTTGGATATCATCTAGATTCCACCAGATTTCGCCACATGTATAATCTAGAAGACTCCATGGTTGAACTTAAGCATAATGCACAAACATCAAAACACAAGCACTTCTTATTTGTTCTAGAATCTTCCGTATCAGAATTGCCCAAATGTTTTTCTACATGATTTGCCATTATTTGTTTTTACTTTATGTCTTACAACGCACAATTCCATGAATCTTAAAATAGATTAGCTTTCTTATAAAAACTAGATGATTTTGAATGAAATGAACTATAAGAATTAAACGAACATCTACATCATGCATATATGACTCAAAGCTTGCATGCTATAATGTGGTATTTATTCATAATTTGGTTGCCAAATCTCATGCGTGCAATGCACGTGTACCTTACTCTAGTCTAAATGGTGTTTGTGTGTGTGTTGTGCGTGTTGAGGTGCAAATTGTCTTTTTTTGGGTACACGTTAAGCTTGTTCTTCCGAAATTTCAAGCCGCGCCTTGTTATGCCGAAAATTGAAGCTAGCGTCTCTGTCTATCGTGCTGCGAAACTCCCGCCTCTTCAACCCGCGCCTTGTTAGCCCGAAATATTTAAGATATATCTTTGTCTCGTTGTGCTCCGACAACTCCCTCCATCTCAACCCGCGCCTTGCTATTCCGAAATTACAACGCGCGCGAAAACTCCCACCTCCTGTGAAATCCCGACACGCGAAATGCCCGTGGTACCCCTGAACCGAAAGAACCGCCTCAAATCGGTGGGGGGTACTTTCGTAACTTACCCCACATTTCGGACAAGCGCGTCTCTAAGCCATGGTTCCCCACTGCCATCCCATCCGCCCACCCATTCGTACACCGAGGCCGCGAAAACCCGCGACGAAACCCCACACCCTGCTCCGTCCGCCACCCAGCCGGAGCCTCTTCCCCGACGACGTCGTCCACAGCAACACCTCGACGTCCCTCATCCACCGTACCGGACGAGGATCCGTCGTCGATCTCATCGTCCCGCCGGTTCAGCCACCCCGTCCTCCACCTCCAAGGAGCTGCCCCGACGTTCCCCTCGTCTTTCGCGCCACCTCCATTCCCACACCGCCATCTTCACCTGCACCACCGGAAGAGCATCATCATCACCGTTTCCTCGGATGAAGTTGCGGCCTAATCGGCGCCACCAAAGAGGTTGTACACTAATCGCCGCATTTTCTTCTTGATTCGATCTCACGGTGCTGCCGGCGCTCGGTCCCGAGCCGACATGGCGCGGCTCCATCCACGGCGGCATCGCCGGCCACTTCCTCCACGGCGTCGCTCCCTCGGCGGCGACGTCCACATCAGTAGGAGCTGCTGCTGCTTTAGCTCTCGCTCGCGCTGCTGCTCTGCTCTTGCTCTCGGTCCCCTGCCTGGTCTGCTCTTGCTATTGCTCTTGCTCGCGCTGCTACTCTCGCTCTTGCTCTTGCTTGCGATGCTGCTCCAATTTGGCTACACTTCAGTCGACTGAATTGACTTTTGGGTCAGTCGATTTTCAAGGGGTGGACTCGCCGGGGTGAAGGAAGAACCAGCCGCAGCGGGGAGGGGGGCTCGCCGGAGAGGTACCCCACTATCTATCTTAGGGTTCAGGATGGGGGCGGTGGTCACCGGCAGTGGCGGGGCGGTGGCGTGGGGATCACCGGAGAAAAAGCTCGGCACGGGGGGGCCTAGAGGGACAGCCCGGGTGGTGGCGGACCAGCGGTGGGGAGTGTTTTTGGGGCGGGCGGGGCAGCGCACCCCGGCCGCGGGCGGCGGGGGGCTGCTGTTTGGCCGGTGCTGGCTAGCGACTCAAGGGGGTGGAGGTTGGAGATGAACCGCAGGCCCTTGATTTCGTATCCAACGGCTGCAAAATCGACTGACCAGAGATGAAAAAGTCAGTCGACCGACGTGTAGCCTCACCTTGCTAGTGCGTTCAGTTTCCACCGCAAAATTCAGTTTCGATAGCAAAATTCAGTTTCGACAGTTAGGTTCAGTTTCGACAGTTAAGTTCAGTTTCGACAGTTAAGTTCAGAGATGAGCGGCTGATGTATTTTACATCTAGCACTTT
The DNA here is from genome assembly GCF_018294505.1 of Triticum aestivum. Classification (NCBI taxonomy): domain Eukaryota; kingdom Viridiplantae; phylum Streptophyta; class Magnoliopsida; order Poales; family Poaceae; genus Triticum; species Triticum aestivum. The sequence continues at coordinate 286,399,323 of NC_057810.1, read as the reverse complement.
GTGGTTATGTATTTTACGTCATGTATTAGAGATGCTATTAGAATTCCACTCAGGTTAACGTTGTTCGTTGTCTCTCTTGTCCTGTTTCAGCCCCGGCATCGTACAACTCACCGGAGCTGCTCCAACGACGAAACCCTCCATCACAGCAGAGCAGTACCTCGGGCTTTATCTCCAGACGCCTAAGATCTTCTTCCCCTCCTCCGACAGCAAAGTCAGCCGGAGCATCCTCACCGGCCAACCCAATCACGCTGAGATCGACATGGCTTCGCCAAAGAAGTTGTACACTTGTTGCATCTCTTTTTTACTCTACATGTTATACATATTGTCCACTGAGCACTCGTAGTAATGGGAAATACGATTATTTGAACGCCATCATTATTTATCTTTGCGCATTTGAGCTGTGCATTTGTCGATGGGCCTGGGAGTTGAGCTAGTATGGCAGTGGTCTGGGTCCAAAGTAATAGAAGTAGCACAAAAATATTTTTTTTAGTGTAGGATTTTCCTTGCTCAAGCCTGCCTACTAGAATCGCCAGTGCTTGAAAGGAAAAGTGAATGAAAACATAGGAATTGGAAAGTTTCCTATGGTACTACTTTTCATGAATTTGGTGCAAAGGAATGGAGCAAAGGAAAACTGTAGGATTTGTTCCTTTAGTGTCTCCTTGAAATAAAAACCGTAGGAATTCTAATTTCCACTTCTCCTCCTTTTCATATTCCTATTCATCAAGCACAAGACTAAGAGATAGTAGCATAATAGCATTATAACCGTACATTTTCTTGTGGTTTGACTTAATCTCACCATGCTTTTTTGCATCCTGTGATCTTCCAATTGTTGTGAATCAAACACCCAGATTGGCAGAAATCCTGTGTTTTTAAATTCTCTGTTTTGCACGTGCATTCCTATCCTATTCCTGTCTATTTCCTATCCCTGCATTGTTAGAATCCTCAAATTCAAACAAGCCCTTACTCAATTACTTCTGTTACAGATATGTGTCAAAGAAAACCTTGTGTGGTTTGTCCTGCTCCTGCGGCGCTGTGTTCCACCCCAGCTCAGCTGCTCCAACGACGGAAGGGTTCACCACAGCAGGGATCCGCTCTCCAGACTGTCTTTCGCCGCCTCAGATCTTCTTCCCCGCCGCCGGCAGCCACGACAACTGCATTACCATCATCAACTGAGCAGATGACCTTGAGGACTACACGGGTCCGCAAGAGAGGTCGCACTCTTCCGTGTCTGCTTACGTTATGCGTCGCTTAATATGATGACATGCTACATTATCGTCGTGTTCACCTATTAGACTCCGAGTCAGGTCCAAACTAATGCTGAAACTTGAGTTTTTAAATGGTTGTGGGGTACATATTGGGGCAGCAATCAGTACTATCTGTCTACTATCTGGTTAATCTCGGTGTCTACTATGAGTTTCATGTTGGGTGCAAACAAACATTAAAGGAGCCATTATCTGTATTTTTTAACTAAAGCTATTATCTGCCTGCTATCGTTGGTTTTGGGTCTATCCACAGTTTGCTACCATCACTCTGGATTTGTGCATGCACTCCTTACATAATCTCACTATGTTTTATTCCTATGCATGCCAGTTATTGTACACAATGGAACTGATCATGTAGAGCAAAAGAGACGAGCCTTGCGTGGCAATAAAATTTCATGCAGACGTCGTTCCATGGTGGGCGCAAAGGCAACCCCCCTCCACCCATTTCGGATCGTAATCAAGAGGAAGATAACTGTTCTGAGGGGGATTCAGAAGGAGAAGATCACTCCTATTTACCCCATGAGGTCTTCGCTCTAACTTGGCATGCTGATGTTGGTAATATCATGCATATGGTGCCTTGCATTGCTTACTGTATACATTAAAGATGTCATCTGCTTAGTTTAGACATGCTTTGTGTCAATGCCATCTGTTTAGTTTCTTTATCGTATATGTGAATCATGCAATGCCATCTTGTCTAGCCAGGCATCATATATGTGAATTTTGCAATGCCACCCTGGTTAGCCAGTCATCTTATATGTGAATTATATCATGCCATCATTTTTTATTATGTGTTAAATTTGTCAACAATTTTAGTACATTCAATTACTCTTCCTGTGCATCAGCCATTCGGCACGGTCATGGAAAAATCTGGAGTGGAAACAAGGTCTTCAGAGCAGACAATGCTATCTGACGAAGCGCATGTCTTGCTGGTTACCGATAGCTCCTCAGAGGAGGATTCAGAGACAGATGACCAGTCATATTTCCCCCCTGAGGTGCATGCCCTAACTTGGCAGGGTTATGTTACTCATATCGTGCGTATGGTATCTTGCATTGCTATGTCATTTGCTTAGTTTAGACATGCTTTGTGTGAATGCCACCTGTTTAGTGTCTAATTACCATATATGTGAATTATGCAATGCCATCTTGTTGCAAGACATTATATATGTGAATTATGCAATGTTATCTTGTTGCAAGGCATTATGTATGTGAATTATGCAATGCCATGCTGTTTAGGCAAGCGTCATATATGTGAATTATATCATGCCGTCCTTTTTTTGTATTTCTCATTGCTTTTGTCGACAATGTTTGTATATTCAACTGCTCTTCCTGTGCATCAGCCATTTGAATTGGTGATGGAGAAATCTGGAGTGAAAACAAGGTCTTCAGAGCAGACAATGCTACCTGCTGAAGCAGATATCTTGCTGGTTACAGATAGCTCTTCAGAGGAGGATTCAGAGGCAGATGACCAGTCCTATTATCCCCCTGAGGTGTATGCTCAAACTTGGCAGGGTTATATTACTCATATAATGCATATGTTGTATTGCAATGCTTAGTTTTTACATCATATACACAATATTGAATGCCATCTCCTTAGTTGACACATCATATATGCAATTGCCCTCTGCTCACTTCCTTAGTATATAAATCATATATTTGAATTATGTCATGCCATGATGTTTACATAGACAGCATGTATCTGAATTATGGCATGCCAACCCATTTTCTAAAGACATAATATAGTTATATCATCTCATCCTATTTACATAGTCATCATATTTTAAATTATGTCATTCTATCCGTGAATTATATCATGCCATCATGTTTCCATCGACGGCATGTTTGTGATTTATGGCATGCCAACCACTTTAATAGACACATCGTATAGTTATATCATGTCATCCTGTTTACATAGTCATCATATTTTGAAGTATGTCATTCTATCCTGTTTAGTTAGCCATCATACATGTGAAATTGTGTCATGCTATCCTGTTTAATTAGCCATCATATATGTGAAATTATGTCCTGCTATTCTGTTTGCTTAGACAACATAAATGTGAATTATTTCATGCCCTGTTTTCTTCCCTACTATCCATTGCACCTGTCTATCTTACAATGTCTGTACATTCAATTACTTTTCTTGTTTATCAGCCATTTCAATTGGAGGGAGTGATGGCAGTATCTGTGGGAGTAAAAACACGGTCTTCAGAAAAGATCGTGCTACCTGTCGATGCAGATAGAACCACGGTTGTACTTGCCCAAGAATCAGCCCCACCACACATAACCCACACTCATGCAGATTGTACCCCTACCCAGTTGGACAGAGAACCAGCTACACCCCTTCTAACCCCAACCCCAGCAGATAGACACCCAGTTCCCGTTGACACAGCACCGTCTCCACCACAGAGCACCCAAACACGAGCAGTTAGTAAGGCAACTGCAGTGCCCAAATCACGAGGACCACCACTCCGAACCCGAAGTCAACGCTTAAAGCAGAAGAAGAATTGTTCTCAGGTCAGGTTCCGTAGCTATGGTTCATACTACTTTGCTCTTGCATCACTGTATTTACTGATACCAACCAATTTCAAATTTGAAGGATGCAATTGAAACTCCAATGGCGCAACAAGTATGTTTTAAACCTGTTTCTTCAACGTGTTTGGCTTTTGCTGTTGTAACTTGCTCTATGTTGATTTTAGTTTCAATTGAATAAATAGTTATGTTCTCATGCCATGCACATTACAAGTGTTGTTATTGTTGTGTAGTTTCCCACACTTATATTCTGTCTATGCTGCTTTGTCTTAAATAGATATGATTTGAACTGTATCTATCTTGATTTGGCAACATAAACTAGAATGATATAGACCATACAATGACCATACTACATAGATATATGTTTGTTTCATGTTGTTATCCTGTCCACCTTACTACTGAACTGGTTTACCAAAATGAGTTTCATATACTACATTGTAAACCTGAGATGTGTTTGTTTGTTTCTCTTTTAGAACGCGGATAAAATATTGGAGAAGAGTACCCTGTTATGCAATGGTAAAGGAAGTAATGCAGAAAGATTCAAGATAGTGAGACATCCCTGTTGGTCTCCAAGAAAGCTGATAAAAACTATATTGAGGACACTGAGACAACCCCAAAGTCCTGTCTTGATGTAGTGTTCGAGTTACTGGCTACCACTGCTGGCACCAGCTCTTCGAACTCTTTGCCTAAATCAGTTCGGCTTCTTGAGTCTCAACTTCAAATTGAAAGACATCGATCAGATGTTATGCGACAGGAAGCGTAAGGACTGAGGAAGTCCCTGCAGAATTCAGATGCATACTTTCTGGTGCAACAGCAAGCGCTGGAGGACTTAAGCGCCAAACAAGAGAAAGTTAATAAGCTTTCTAAGCATCTTGCCAGCATTATGGGTACCCAGGATATTGTTTCTTGAGCTCTTCTGAAGTGGTTTCAGTTCTGGACTTGTTTTGCTGCGGCGTTTATATGCTGCTGTGTTCCCTATATTTGCACTGGTGGTGAACTTTGATGCCCAGTGGATGTAATATGTGTAATAGCCGTGATAGCCTAGTGTAAGTTGATTGCTTATTTATTTTGTTATCTTGTTTATTTGTTTGCTTGTAGTCAGTGCAGTTCTTTTTCTGCGGTAATTTGCTAGTGGCTGCAATAACCTATTTTTTAAAACTAGGCCACAATAACCATGGGCTAATACTTACTGTAGTGACACTAGACCTACGGGCCGTAGAAAGAATGGGCCTTCTACTGGCCGTATAAATAGTGGGCCTTCTAGGGGCTGTGGAAACAATGGGCCTTCTATGGGCCGTAGAAACAATGGGCCTTCTATGGGCCGTATCATCAATGGGCCTTATACGGGCAGTATGATTGATTGGCCAAACATGGGCCAACAACAGGCCACATTATGGCCGTAAACGGGCTAGAGTTGGAATCGTCCATTCATGGGCCGACCATAACGGGCTTCGTTAATAGGCCGTATTTCATGACGCTATGAAAACGGCCCAACGTGTTAAGGGACCACAGACGAGTCGACTGTAACCACGGGCTGAATTTGGCCCATAAGCAGAAAATGACAGTAACGGGCCATAAGTAAACGAATGCTGGAGATGAGCCCAAGAATAAATGGGCTCTAAGAAGGCCTAAAGATAACATGGGCTGGAAACGGTCCAACGGAATAACGGGCCCTTAATGGGTATAAAGTGATACACTGTTCATTACGGGCCAGTTTCACCACGGGCCATTAATAGGCCAAGAGTTACATAGGGCCTCATATGGGCCGAAAGAGGTCATGGTCCATACATGGGCCAGAAGTGAAAACGGGCTGGAATCATATTGGGTGGCCCAGATGATGCTACTGGGCCTAATTCAGATAGGGCGTAACGGGCCTTGGGTTAGCGGGCTGTAAATGGGCTATATGCGAACAGGCCGTTAACAGGCTTTACATGGGCTGGCCTGCCACCTTTTGACCAAGTCAAACGGGCCGGCCTTTTCATAGGAATGGGCCTCTGTTGGGCCGTGCCACGTGTCGGCGTATCATAGGCGCCTTCTGTCCAATGAGTGGATGACATCTGTCCTAACGGTGAGCCGACACGTGTTTCCTCCAGCCAATGATGATTTTACACATGGAAAATCCCCATTGGTCGGGGCTGTTAACGGGTTATCGGATCCAAAACCTGACCCGATAGCTTAACGGTGTTCCGTTATGGTGGATGCCACATGTCGGTCACCCTTGACGAAAGCACTTCTGTGATGCGCGATTTATCGTCATGGAAGTGGACACTTCCGTGATGATAATTTTGGTAATGTCATGGAACACTTCTACGACAGCACAGGTATGACTATCTTGATTCTGTCATAAATTTGTCATGGATGTACATGCATGACAAAAAATGCGACCTACTGTGACAAACACGTATCATCACGGAAGTGTATTTTTTGTAGTGATGGAGGCTGCCACGGTGGCGGTCGGTGGGACAATCGCAACGGCAACCCGCGCTAGGCCTGGCATGACCAGCCTCACGACGGTGCCTGACAAGATCAGCCTCGTGATGGCACCTGGCGCGATCAGCCTCGTGAGGCACGCCCTCAGGACAACGCAACCCTTCCACCATTGTCGCCGACCCTAGGAGGAACGACAACAACTAGCAAGACGAGGGGGCTGGGGGCTACCAAGAGCCTCGCGCAATAGCTTTCAAGAAGTTCTCTCGTGACGTGAATGTCGCCCTCCCAAGGCTTGAGGTTGTGCGGCCCCTCAAGTGGTCGCAGTACGCCATCACTTTCGACTGCAAGGACCACCTCAGGTGCTCTGCCACCCCCGGCATGGTCCCCATGCTGTGCACTCCCACCATCAGCAATGTCGCGGTCACCAAGACTCTCATCGATGGAGGGTCCGGCCTCAATGCGATCCCCATCACAACCTTCGAAACTCTTCAGGTGCCCTATGACCAGCTGATGCCCACTAGGCCCTTCTCCGGAGTGAAGGATGGATCGACCACTCCTCTGGGACAGGTGCGCCTTTCAGTCACCTTCAGCAACTGCGACAACTACCACACCGAGCTGATCGACTTCGACACAGCCCACATTGGCCTCCCATACAACACCATCCTGGGGCACCTTGCGTTCGCTGAGTTCATGACAGCAACCCACCATGGCTACAATGTCCTCAAGATGCCTGGCTGCAGCGGCGTCGTCACCGTTGCTTGTGACAAGAAGGATGCGGTCTGCTCCCTCTAGAACGCCTATCGGGGCTGCCATAGCTGACAACTCTGACGGTGGGAATGTCGCTACGCCCCCTAAGGCTACCCCCACAAAGAAGAAACAACTCCTTCCCGAGAGCCGCCCTGAAGCGAAGAAGCAACCGGCTGGCGACGATACCCAGAGCCCCGCCCCTGCCGCTGGGGCTTGCCTCCCTCCCACATAGGAAGGCACGCCTGACACCTCACTCAGGGCAGGCTCGGGGGGCTTCCACCTGGAGAGCGTCTGACCTGACCAGTGTGACAAGGGAGAAGCTCGGGCACCACTTGGAGGCGTGCTTCAACGCATGCCCCCGCAAGCAAGGAGTGTGGCGCCAACCGCCAGGGGCTCAGGAGTTCATCACCTAGGAGGTTCAAAAGCTATGAGAAGTGTGGGCCATGCATGGTGAGCGCCGCCCTGTGTGCCCCAATGGCTCGTCTGCCGCCCCCAACGCGGACAGCGAGCTGCGCGTGTGTGTCGACATTACGAGCCTCAACAAGGCCAGTTTCGAGGAGATCTTCTGGCCGTCTCGCGTCGACCAGAGCAGGAGAGTCCCCACCAACTACGTATGCATGCCATTCGGCCTGCTTAACACTGGTGGCACCTACCGGCACTTCGCGTGCCTCGGCGTTGGCATCTCGCAAGGCTTCATCCCTTCGCGAGCCTCCCAGACACGGGAGCCAACCGGCCCCTGAGGGGCGACCCTTCGCAGAACACTTCGCCGACCACCCAGACGCTCCCGCAGCAGCATGATTTCCAGGTGACTTTTTGGTTTGTTCAACTGAGGACGCCCCTCGGGTTGTTTCGCTGTGCAACCACGTTGTTTTGGTCATGTACTGGACCTGGTTATGCTTTCATGAAGTTGTTTCGCTGGCTTTAAAAATTGTGTGTTTGGTGCCATGACACCACTTGGAGGCGCCATCGCGTGGGCTCCGCGCGCTGCAACCCTACCCTTGACCGTCCCATGAGCAGGGGCTATTGGCACGGTGCATGTGCTCGGGTCCGTCCCTCCAGTGCTGATAAACCCAAGCGATCGAGCTCTGACTCAAGGGGACAGCCCCGTGCTCGTCACCTGGATACGTCTCCATCGTATCTACTTTTCCAAACACTTTTGCCCTTGTTTTGGACTCTAACTTGCATGATTTGAATGGAACTAACCCGGACTGATGCTATTTTCAGCAGAACTGCCATGGTGTTATTTTTGTGCAGAAATAAAAGTTCTCAGAATGACCTGAAAATCCACGGAGCAACTTTTCAGAATTAATAAAAAATATTGGCGAAAGAGTTAGCGTCAGGGGGCCCACACCCTGTCCACAAGGGTGGGGGCGCGCCCCCTCCCCTAGGGCGCGCCCCCTGCCTCATGGGCCCCCTGGACGTCCACCGACCTCAACTCCAACTCTATATATTTGCTTTCACGGAGAAAAAAATCAAAGAGAAAGTTTCATCGCGTTTTACGATACGGAGCCGCCGCCAAGCCCTAATCTCTCTCGGGAGGGCTGATCTGGAATTCGTTGGGGCTCCGAACAGGGGGATTCGTCGTCGTCGTCATCATCAACCATCCTCCATCACCAATTTCATGATGCTCACCATCGTGCGTGAGTAATTCCATCGTAGGCTTGCTGGACGGTGATGGGTTGGATGAGATTTACCATGTAATCAAGTTAGTTTTGTTAGGGTTTGATCCCTAGTATCCACTATGTTCTGAGATTGATGTTGCTATGACTTTTCTATGCTAAATGCTTGTCACTAGGGCCCGAGTGCCATGATTTCAGATCTGAACCTATTATGTTTTCATGAATATATGTGAGTTCTTGATCCTATCTTGCAAGTCTATAGTCACCTATTATGTGTTATGATCCGACAACCCCAAAGTGACAATAATCGGGATCTTCTCGATGATGACCGTAGTTTGAGGAGTTCATGTATTCACTATGTGTTAATGCTTTGGTCTGGTACTCTATTAAAAGGAGGCCTTAATATCCCTTAGTTTCCATTAGGACCCCGCTGCCACGGGAGGGCAGGACAAAAGATGCAAGTTCTTTTCCATAAGCACGTATGACTATATTCGGAATACATGCCTACATTACATTGATGAACTGGAGCTAGTTCTGTGTCACCCTATGTTATAACTATTACATGAGGAATCGCATGCGACATAATTATCCATCACTGATCCAATGCCTACGAGCTTTTCACATATTGTGCTTTGCTTATTTACTTTACCGTTGCTACTATTACAATTACTACAAAACTGCTACTGTTACTTTTGCTACTGTTACCGTTTCACATATTGTTTAGTTTCTTTATCATATATGTGAATCATGCAATGCCATCTTGTCTAGCCAGGAATCATATATGTGAATTTTGCAATGCCACCCTGGTTAGCCAGTCATCTTATATGTGAATTATATCCTGCCATCATTTTTTTATTATGTGTTAAATTTGTCAACAATTTTAGTACATTCAATTACTCTTCCTGTGCATCAGCCATTCGGCATGGTCATGGAAAAATCTGGAGTGGAAACAAGGTCTTCAGAGCAGACAATGCTATCTGACGAAGCGCATGTCTTGCTGGTTACCGATAGCTCCTCAGAGGAGGATTCAGAGACAGATGACCAGTCATATTTCCCCCCTGAGGTGCATGCCCTAACTTGGCAGGGTTATGTTACTCATATCGTGCGTATGGTATCTTGCATTGCTATGTCATTTTCTTAGTTTAGACATGATTTGTGTGAATGCCACCTGTTTAGTGTCTAATTAACATATATGTGAATTATGCAATGCCATCTTGTTGCAAGACATTATATATATGTGAATTATGCAATGTTATCTTGTTGCAAGGCATTATGTGTGTGAATTATGCAATGCCATGCTGTTTAGGCAAGCGTCACATATGTGAATTATATCATGCCGTCCTTTTTTTGTATTTCTCATTGCTTTTGTCGACAATGTTTGTATATTCAACGGCTCTTCCTGTGCATCAGCCATTTGAATTGGTGATGGAAAAATCTGGAGTGAAAACAAGGTCTTCAGAGCAGACAATGCTACCTGCTGAAGCAGATATCTTGCTGGTTACAGATAGCTATTTAGAGGAGGATTCAGAGGCAGATGACCAGTCCTATTATCCCCCTGAGGTGTATGCTCAAACTTGGCAGGGTTATATTACTCATATAATGGATATGTTGTATTGCAATGCTTAGTTTTTACATCATATACACAATATTGAATGCCATCTCCTTAGTTGACACATCATATATGCAATTGCCCTCTGCTCATTTCCTTAGTATATAAATCATATATTTGAATTATGTCATGCCATGATGTTTACATAGACAGCATGTATCTGAATTATGGCATGCCAACCCATTTTCTAAAGACATAATATAGTTAAATCATCTCATCCTATTTACATAGTCATCATATTTTAAATTATGTCATTCTATCTGTGAATTATATCATGCCATCATGTTTCCATCGGCAGCATGTTTGTGATTTATGGCATGCCAACCACTTTAATAGACACATCGTATAGTTATATCATGTCATCATGTTTACATAGTCATCATATTTTGAAGTATGTCATTCTATCCTGTTTAGTTAGCCATCATACATGTGAAATTGTGTCATGATATCCAGTTTAATTAGCCATCATATATGTGAAATTATGTCCTGCTATTCTGTTTGCTTAGATAACATAAATGTGAATTATTTCATGCCCTGTTTTCTTCCCTACTATCCACTACACCTGTCTATCTTACAATGTCTATACATTCAATTACTTTTCTTTTTTATCAGCCATTTCAATTGGAGGGAGTGATGGCAGTATCTGTCGGAGTAAAAACACGGTCTTCAGAAAAGATCGTGCTACCTGTCGATGCAGATAGAACCATGGTTGTACTTGCCCAAGAATTAGCCCCACCACACATAACCCACACTCATGCAGATTGTACCCCTACCCAGTTGGACAGAGAACCAGCCACACCCCTTCTAACCCCAACCCCAGCAGATAGACACCCAGTTCCCGTTGACACAGCACCGTCTCCACCACAGAGCACCCAAACACGAGCAGTTAGTAAGGCAACTGCAGTGCCCAAATCACGAGGACCACCACTTTGAACCCGAAGTCAACGCTTAAAGCAGAAGAAGAATTGTTCTCAGGTCAGGTTCCGTAGCTATGGTTCATACTACTTTGCTCTTGCATCACTGTATTTACTGATACCAACCAATTTCAAATTTGAAGGATGCAATTGAAACTCCGATGGCGCAACAAGTATGTTTTAAACCTGTTTCTTCAACGTGTTTGGCTATTTGCTGTTGTAACTTGCTCTATGTTGATTTTAGTTTCAATTGAATAAATAGTTATGTTCTCATGCCATGCACATTACAAGTGTTGTTATTGTTGTGTAGTTTCCCACACTTATATTCTGTCTATGCTGCTTTGTCTTAAATAGATATGATTTGAACTGTATCTATCTTGATTTGGCAACATAAACTACAATGATATAGACCATACAGTGACCATACTACATAGATATATGTTTGTTTCATGTTGTTATCCTGTCCACCTTGCTACTGAACTGGTTTACCAAAATGAGTTTCATATACTACATTGTAAACCTGAGATGTGTTTGTTTGTTTCTCTTTTAGAACGCGGATAAAATATTGGAGAAGAGTACCCTGTTATGCAATGGTAAAGGAAGTAATGCAGAAAAGATTCAAGATAGTGAGACATCCCTGTTGGTCTCCAAGAAAGCTGATAAAAACTATATTGAGGACACTGAGACAACCCCAAAGTCCTGTCTTGATGTAGTGTTCGAGTTACTGGCTACCACTGCTGGCACCAGCTCTTCGAACTCTTTGCCTAAATCAGTTCGGCTTCTTGAGTCTCAACTTCAAATTGAAAGACATCGATCAGATGTTATGCGACAGGAAGCGTAAGGACTGAGGAAGTCCCTGCAGAATTCAGATGCATACTTTCTGGTGCAACAACAAGCGCTGGAGGACTTAAGCGCCAAACAAGAGAAAGTTAATAAGCTTTCTAAGCATCTTGCCAGCATTATGGGTACCCAGGATATTGTTTCTTGAGCTCTTCTGAAGTGGTTTCAGTTCTGGACTTGTTTTGCTGCGGCGTTTATATGCTGCTGTGTTCCCTATATTTGCACTGGTGGTGAACTTTGATGCCCAGTGGATGTAATATGTGTAATAGCCGTGATAGCCTAGTGTAAGTTGATTGCTTATTTATTTGTTATCTTGTTTATTTGTTTGCTTGTAGTCAGTGCAGTTCTTTTTCTGCGGTAATTTGCTAGTGGCTGCAATAACCTATTTTTTAAAACTAGGCCACAATAACCATGGGCTAATACTTACTGTAGTGACACTAGACCTACGGGCCGTAGAAAGAATGGGCCTTCTACTGGCCGTATAAATAGTGGGCCTTCTAGGGGCTGTGGAAACAATGGGCCTTCTATGGGCCGTAGAAACAATGGGCCTTCTATGGGCCGTATCATCAATGGGCCTTATACGGGCAGTATGATTGATTGGCCAAACATGGGCCAACAACAGGCCACATTATGGCCGTAAACGGGCTAGAGTTGGAATCGTCCATTCATGGGCCGACCATAACGGGCTTCGTTAATAGGCCGTATTTCATGACGCTATGAAAACGGCCCAACGTGTTAAGGGACCACAGACGAGTCGACTGTAACCACGGGCTGAATTTGGCCCATAAGCAGAAAATGACAGTAACGGGCCATAAGTAAACGAATGCTGGAGATGAGCCCAAGAATAAATGGGCTCTAAGAAGGCCTAAAGATAACATGGGCTGGAAACGGTCCAACGGAATAACGGGCCCTTAATGGGTATAAAGTGATACACTGTTCATTACGGGCCAGTTTCACCACGGGCCATTAATAGGCCAAGAGTTACATAGGGCCTCATATGGGCCGAAAGAGGTCATGGTCCATACATGGGCCAGAAGTGAAAACGGGCTGGAATCATATTGGGTGGCCCAGATGATGCTACTGGGCCTAATTCAGATAGGGCGTAACGGGCCTTGGGTTAGCGGGCTGTAAATGGGCTATATGCGAACAGGCCGTTAACAGGCTTTACATGGGCTGGCCTGCCACCTTTTGACCAAGTCAAACGGGCCGGCCTTTTCATAGGAATGGGCCTCTGTTGGGCCGTGCCACGTGTCGGCGTATCATAGGCGCCTTCTGTCCAATGAGTGGATGACATCTGTCCTAACGGTGAGCCGACACGTGTTTCCTCCAGCCAATGATGATTTTACACATGGAAAATCCCCATTGGTCGGGGCTGTTAACGGGTTATCGGATCCAAAACCTGACCCGATAGCTTAACGGTGTTCCGTTATGGTGGATGCCACATGTCGGTCACCCTTGACGAAAGCACTTCTGTGATGCGCGATTTATCGTCATGGAAGTGGACACTTCCGTGATGATAATTTTGGTAATGTCATGGAACACTTCTACGACAGCACAGGTATGACTATCTTGATTCTGTCATAAATTTGTCATGGATGTACATGCATGACAAAAAATGCGACCTACTGTGACAAACACGTATCATCACGGAAGTGTATTTTTTGTAGTGATGGAGGCTGCCACGGTGGCGGTCGGTGGGACAATCGCAACGGCAACCCGCGCTAGGCCTGGCATGACCAGCCTCACGACGGTGCCTGACAAGATCAGCCTCGTGATGGCACCTGGCGCGATCAGCCTCGTGAGGCACGCCCTCAGGACAACGCAACCCTTCCACCATTGTCGCCGACCCTAGGAGGAACGACAACAACTAGCAAGACGAGGGGGCTGGGGGCTACCAAGAGCCTCGCGCAATAGCTTTCAAGAAGTTCTCTCGTGACGTGAATGTCGCCCTCCCAAGGCTTGAGGTTGTGCGGCCCCTCAAGTGGTCGCAGTACGCCATCACTTTCGACTGCAAGGACCACCTCAGGTGCTCTGCCACCCCCGGCATGGTCCCCATGCTGTGCACTCCCACCATCAGCAATGTCGCGGTCACCAAGACTCTCATCGATGGAGGGTCCGGCCTCAATGCGATCCCCATCACAACCTTCGAAACTCTTCAGGTGCCCTATGACCAGCTGATGCCCACTAGGCCCTTCTCCGGAGTGAAGGATGGATCGACCACTCCTCTGGGACAGGTGCGCCTTTCAGTCACCTTCAGCAACTGCGACAACTACCACACCGAGCTGATCGACTTCGACACAGCCCACATTGGCCTCCCATACAACACCATCCTGGGGCACCTTGCGTTCGCTGAGTTCATGACAGCAACCCACCATGGCTACAATGTCCTCAAGATGCCTGGCTGCAGCGGCGTCGTCACCGTTGCTTGTGACAAGAAGGATGCGGTCTGCTCCCTCGAGAACGCCTATCGGGGCTGCCATAGCTGACAACTCTGACGGTGGGAATGTCGCTACGCCCCCTAAGGCTACCCCCACAAAGAAGAAACAACTCCTTCCCGAGAGCCGCCCTGAAGCGAAGAAGCAACCGGCTGGCGACGATACCCAGAGCCCCGCCCCTGCCGCTGGGGCTTGCCTCCCTCCCACATAGGAAGGCACGCCTGACACCTCACTCAGGGCAGGCTCGGGGGGCTTCCACCTGGAGAGCGTCTGACCTGACCAGTGTGACAAGGGAGAAGCTCGAGCACCACTTGGAGGCGTGCTTCAACGCATGCCCCCGCAAGCAAGGAGTGTGGCGCCAACCGCCAGGGGCTCAGGAGTTCATCACCTAGGAGGTTCAAAAGCTATGAGAAGTGTGGGCCATGCATGGTGAGCGCCGCCCTGTGTGCCCCAATGGCTCGTCTGCCGCCCCCAACGCGGACAGCGAGCTGCGCGTGTGTGTCGACATTACGAGCCTCAACAAGGCCAGTTTCGAGGAGATCTTCTGGCCGTCTCGCGTCGACCAGAGCAGGAGAGTCCCCACCAACTACGTATGCATGCCATTCGGCCTGCTTAACACTGGTGGCACCTACCGGCACTTCGCGTGCCTCGGCGTTGGCATCTCGCAAGGCTTCATCCCTTCGCGAGCCTCCCAGACACGGGAGCCAACCGGCCCCTGAGGGGCGACCCTTCGCAGAACACTTCGCCGACCACCCAGACGCTCCCGCAGCAGCATGATTTCCAGGTGACTTTTTGGTTTGTTCAACTGAGGACGCCCCTCGGGTTGTTTCGCTGTGCAACCACGTTGTTTTGGTCATGTACTGGACCTGGTTATGCTTTCATGAAGTTGTTTCGCTGGCTTTAAAAATTGTGTGTTTGGTGCCATGACACCACTTGGAGGCGCCATCGCGTGGGCTCCGCGCGCTGCAACCCTACCCTTGACCGTCCCATGAGCAGGGGCTATTGGCACGGTGCATGTGCTCGGGTCCGTCCCTCCAGTGCTGATAAACCCAAGCGATCGAGCTCTGACTCAAGGGGACAGCCCCGTGCTCGTCACCTGGATACGTCTCCATCGTATCTACTTTTCCAAACACTTTTGCCCTTGTTTTGGACTCTAACTTGCATGATTTGAATGGAACTAACCCGGACTGATGCTATTTTCAGCAGAACTGCCATGGTGTTATTTTTGTGCAGAAATAAAAGTTCTCAGAATGACCTGAAAATCCACGGAGCAACTTTTCAGAATTAATAAAAAATATTGGCGAAAGAGTTAGCGTCAGGGGGCCCACACCCTGTCCACAAGGGTGGGGGCGCGCCCCCTCCCCTAGGGCGCGCCCCCTGCCTCATGGGCCCCCTGGACGTCCACCGACCTCAACTCCAACTCTATATATTTGCTTTCACGGAGAAAAAAATCAAAGAGAAAGTTTCATCGCGTTTTACGATACGGAGCCGCCGCCAAGCCCTAATCTCTCTCGGGAGGGCTGATCTGGAATTCGTTGGGGCTCCGAACAGGGGGATTCGTCGTCGTCGTCATCATCAACCATCCTCCATCACCAATTTCATGATGCTCACCATCGTGCGTGAGTAATTCCATCGTAGGCTTGCTGGACGGTGATGGGTTGGATGAGATTTACCATGTAATCAAGTTAGTTTTGTTAGGGTTTGATCCCTAGTATCCACTATGTTCTGAGATTGATGTTGCTATGACTTTTCTATGCTAAATGCTTGTCACTAGGGCCCGAGTGCCATGATTTCAGATCTGAACCTATTATGTTTTCATGAATATATGTGAGTTCTTGATCCTATCTTGCAAGTCTATAGTCACCTATTATGTGTTATGATCCGACAACCCCAAAGTGACAATAATCGGGATCTTCTCGATGATGACCGTAGTTTGAGGAGTTCATGTATTCACTATGTGTTAATGCTTTGGTCTGGTACTCTATTAAAAGGAGGCCTTAATATCCCTTAGTTTCCATTAGGACCCCGCTGCCACGGGAGGGCAGGACAAAAGATGCAAGTTCTTTTCCATAAGCACGTATGACTATATTCGGAATACATGCCTACATTACATTGATGAACTGGAGCTAGTTCTGTGTCACCCTATGTTATAACTATTACATGAGGAATCGCATGCGACATAATTATCCATCACTGATCCAATGCCTACGAGCTTTTCACATATTGTGCTTTGCTTATTTACTTTACCGTTGCTACTATTACAATTACTACAAAACTGCTACTGTTACTTTTGCTACTGTTACCGTTACTTCCATACTATTTTGCTACTAAATACTTTGCTGCAGATACTAAGTTATCCAGGAGTGGTTGAATTGACAACTCAACTGCTAATACTCGAGAATATTCTTTGGCTCCCCTTGTGTCAAATCAATAAATTTGGGTTGACTACTCTACCCTCGAAAACTATTGCGATCCCCTATACTTGTGGGTTATCAAGACTATTTTCTTGCGCTGTTGCCGGGGAGCATAGCTCTATTCTTTGAGTCACTTAGGATTTATATTTGCTGATCACTATGAGGAACTTGAAAGATGGAAGAACTAAGATTTATCCCTCAACTACGAAGGGAGGTAAGGAACTGCCATCTAGCTCTGCACTAGATGCTCCTTCTGTTATGAGTAAACTTGCGACACCTACACCTGCTTCTGCTATGAATTCTGGTATTTCGGATGTTATTGATGATGCCACTTCTACTATGTATGATACTTATGATGAAACTACTTCTGTGCTTGATACTATTGTGCCATTAGGTGAATTTCTTGATGAGCAACTTGCTAGGGCTAGAGAGAATGAAATAACTGAAACTGATATTATTGAAGATAGTGATGATGAAGGTTCTCCTCCAAAATATGAATTGCCTGTTGTTCCTGAGGGTTATGTTATGGATGAAGAAGCTGCTAGAGATTTTCTTGCTTGCAGTGATAGATCTGATCTTAAGAAGTTATTAGCTAAACTTAAACAGAAAACTCTAAAGCTAGAATGAAATATGACCCTGCTTTTGCTACTTCACCTATCTTTCTTACTGATAAGGATTATGATTTCTCTGTCGATCCTGAGATAATTACTTTGGTTGAATTTGATCCTTTTTATGGCTATGAATCTGAAACTGTTGTGGCACATCTTACTAAATTGAATGATATAGCCACCCTGTTCACTAATGAAGAGAAATCTCGCTACTATTATATCCTTAAGATATTTCAATTCTCATTAAAGGGTAATGCTAAAACTTGGTTTAATTCTCTTGATCCTGGTTGTGTGCGTAGTCCCTAGGATATGATTTATTCTCTGCTAAATATTTCCCTGCTCATAAGAAACAATCTGCCTTGAGGGAAATATATAGTTTTGTGCAAATTGAAGAAGAGAGTCTCCCACAAGCTTGGGGGAGGCTTCTCCGGTTACTTAATGCTTTGCCTGATCATCCTCTTAAGAAAAATGAAATACTTGGTATCTTTTATAATGGACTTCACTACAAAAAAAGACAGATTCGTGACATTTTGGGCCGAAAGAATTATTTTTCTATCATACATATGACACTTCTATGACGATAATTGTGACAAAACCCGGTATCATCATAGATGTGGTGGGCTCCTACTACTATGACAAAAAAATCATGACAGAAAATGGGCTTTTCGTCCTGGGCGGGCCGGAGACGCAGCCACATGACATTCTTTGGGCCGTCGATGATGGAAAAAACCGCGGTAGAAGCGAGGGGGAGGAAAATTTTGGGGAGTTGCCGGTTGATGACCCACAAGTATAGGGGCTCTATCGTAGTCCTCTCGATAAGTAAGAGTGTCGAACCCAACGAGGAGCATAAGGAAATGATAAGCGGTTTTCAGCAAGGGATTCTCTGCAAGTACTGAAATAAGTGGTAACAGATAGTTTTGTGATAAGATAAATTGTAACGAGCAACAAGTAACAAAAGTAAATAAAGTGCAGCAAAGTGGCCCAATCCTTTTTGTAGCAAAGGACAAGCCTGGACAAACTCTTATAATAGGAAAAGCGCTCCTGAGGACACATGGGAATATCGTCAAGCTAGTTTTCATCACGCTCATATGATTCACGTTCGGTACTTTGATAATTTGATATGTGGGTGTACCGGTGCTTGGGTGTTGTTCTTACTTGCACAAGCATCCCACTTATGATTAACCTCTATTGCAAGCATCCGAAACTACAACAAAAACATTAAGGTAAACCTAATCATAGCATGAAACATATGGATCCAAATCAGCCCCTTACGAAGCAACGCATAAACTAGGGTTTAAGCTTCTATCACTCTAGCAACCCATCATCTACTTATTACTTCCCACTGCCTTCCTCTAGGCCCAAATAATGGTGAAGTGTTATGTAGTCGACGTTCACATAACACCACTAGAGGCTAGACAACATACATCTCATCCAAATATCGAACGAATACCAAATTCACATGACTACTAATAGCAAGACTTTTCCCTTGTCCTTAGGAACAAACGTAATTACTCACAAAGCATATTCATGTTCATAATCAGAGGGGTAATAATATGCATAAAGGATCTGAACATATGATCTTCCACCAAATAAACCAACTAGCATCAACTACAAGGAGTAATCAACACTACTAGCAACCTACTAGCACCAATCCCGGACTTGGAGACAAGAATTGGATACAAGAGATGAACTAGGGTTTGGAGATGAGACGGTGCTAGTGAAGATGTTGATGGAGATTGCCCTCTCCCGATGAGAGGAGCGTTGGTGATGATGATGGTGATGATTTCCCCCTCCCAGAGGGAAGTGTCCCCGGCAAAACAGCTCTGCCGGAGCCCTAGATTGGTTCCGCCAAGGTTCCGCCTCCTGGCGGCGGAGTCTCGTCCCGAAAGGTTGCCCTATATTTTTTTCTCATTGAAAGACTTCATATAGGAGAAGGTGGGCGTCGGAGAGCCACCAGGGGGCCCACGAGGTAGGGGGCGCGCCCCCCACCCTCGTGAGCAGGGTGTGGGCCCTCTGGCCTTCATCTTTGGCGATGATTTTTCTTTATTTATTTTAAGATATTCCGTGGAGTTTTAGGACTTTTGGAGTAGCACAGAATAGGTCTCCAATATTTGCTCCTTTTCCAGCCCAGGATTCCAGCTGCCGGCATTCTCCCTTTTCATGTAAACCTTGTAAAATAAGAGAGAATAACCATAAGTATTGTGACATAATGTGAAATAACAGCCCATAATGCAATAAATATTGACATAAAAGCATGATGCAAAATGGACGTATCAACTCGCCCAAGCTTAGACCTCGCTTGTCCTCAAGCGAAAAGCCGATAACAATAAATATGTCCTCATGTTTAGAGGTAGAGGCGTTGATAAAAATAAAATACGGGCATGAAGGCATCATGATTATTTCCATAAC
Organism: Triticum aestivum; assembly: GCF_018294505.1. Taxonomy (NCBI): domain Eukaryota; kingdom Viridiplantae; phylum Streptophyta; class Magnoliopsida; order Poales; family Poaceae; genus Triticum; species Triticum aestivum. The sequence continues at coordinate 286,379,510 of NC_057810.1, read as the reverse complement.
AGCAACACATATAGATTTTGTCATATGATTACTTATGTTCAAGTGATGATCTTTTCACAAAGCAAAAGTATGAAGCAGAAACATTATTGAGCACCAACAAATTATAACCTCAGTCATTGAAGCAATTGCAATTTATCATAACATCGGAAAGAGTCTATGTTAGAGCTTAAAAGCAAGTCCACATACTCAACTATCACTTAGTCCTTCATAATGGCTAACACTCATGCAATACTTGTGGTTACGGAGTTTTAATCGGACACAGAGAAAGATAGGGGCTTATAGTTTTGCCGCACAACCTTTTACCTCAAGGGTAATGTCAACAATAATAATTCATGCTCCCCTACATCCAGTTAGATATATATATATATCATGTTCTTTCCAACATGCTGATCTTGCCAAAGGATAAAATGAAAAAGGAAAGGTGAAGATCACCGTGACTCTTGAATAAGGTAGAGGATAATAATAAAAGATAGGCCCTTCGCAGAGGGAAGCAGAGGTTGTCATGCGCATTTAGGGTTGATGCACAAAATCTTAATGCAAAAGAACGTCACTTTATATTGCCTCTTGTATGTGGACCTTTATTATGCAGTCCGTCGCTTTTATTACGTCCACAACAAGTTCGTACAAAGCTTATTTTCTCCGCACTAATAAGTCATGCATATTTAGAGAGCAATTTTTATTACTTGCACCGATGACAACTTACTTGAAGGATCTTACTCAATCCATAGGTAGATATGGTGGACTCTCATGGCAAAACTAGTTTAAGGGTATTTGGAGGAACAGGTAGTATTTCTACTTGGTGCTGAGAATTTGGCTAGCATGAGGGGGAAAGGCAAGCTCAACACGTTAGAGTATCAATGACAACATACTTTATCTCAGATATTAGAAAACATAACTCATTATGTTGTCTTCCTTGTCCAACCTCAACTCTTTAGCATGTCATATTTTAATGAGTGCTCCCAATCATAAAAGATGTCAATGATAATATATCTATATGTGAAACCTCTCTTTCCTTATTACTTCCTATTAATTGCAACGATGACCAAAGCTATATTTTCCAACTCCCAACAACTTCTAATCATCATACTCTTTCTATGTGAAGTCATTATTTTCAATAAGATCAATATGAACTCTTTGATTCTTTTTATTCTTTTTATTCTTTTCTTTTATTCACCCAAGATCATGGCAAAATAAACAAGCCCTTGACTCAACACTAATATTTATTATATAGCTCACGGACTCGATTACAAAGAAGGATCATAAAGCAAAACTCAAAACTAGATCATGCCATGACTTTATTCTACTAAATCAAGATACTACTAAAAGGATCGAGCTAAGAAAAACGGTAAAGATAGGAGTTGTGATGGTGATACGATACCAGGGCACCTCCCCAAGCTTGGCAGTTGCCAAGGGGAGTGCCCATACCCGTGTGATTATGTCTCCTTCTTTGTTGTTGGCGTAATATTCTTGGTGATGATTCCCCTCAAGATACGGTTCTCCTCTTCGAGCTTATTGACTTGCTGCTTGAGGTCCATTATTTCCTTGCGAAGCTTTCCTGTAACGGCTAAAGCTCCTTGCACCCAAGGGTGTTGCATAGCTGCGGGAGAACAAGAGACACTCCTCCTCATATTTTCATAGGAAAGAAATCTAACACTGGAAGGGATAACCGAGTTTGGAATAGCTGAGCTCTGTAGTTCCCCCATCGTAAACCCAGCTCGGAAGCGAGAGGTGACTTCTTGATCTTGCATGGCATCTACCCTCATCAAGTCAGCCTCCATCTCTTCCTCTGTTGCTGGCCCAAACTGGTCAGCGTCGCTGTTTTCCCTTGGTTCCGGTGCCGGGTTAGATACCCGGCTCTCCCCGACTGACTCTTGAGAAGACATCTTGCTCTAATCTGCAGCAGCAGCAGCTTGAAACAAAAACAGAGGATATTTGCGTGATACGGGAGTCAAAACTTTCAGGAGTATATATAATGAATTTTTACCGACCAAAATACGTGTCGTGCAAGGAAATGGAGTCCGGAGGGCACACGAGGTGCTCACGAGGTAGGGGGGCGCGCCCAGGGGGGTAGGGCGCGCCCTCCACCCTCGTGAAGGCCTCGTGTCCTTCCCGGACTGCCACTTATTTTTCTATTTTTTAAATATTCCAAAACGGAGAAATATTGCCTTAAAAAAAATTTGGAGTTGGTTTACTTACCGTACCACATACCTATTCCTTTTCGGAGTCTGGAACGGTCGGGAAAGTGTCCCTTATGTATTCCTCCGGGGTTACGGTTTCAATAATATTGGTTTCAACATTTATAGGATTACCTGAGATATAGTGTTTGACCCTTTGACCGTTTACCACCTTAGGATTTGTGCCTTCGAAGTTGTTGATTTTTATGGCACCGGAACGATAGACCTCCTCAATAACGTAGGGACCTTCCCATTTAGAGAGAAGTTTTCCTGCAAAAAATCTTAAACGAGAGTTGTATAGCAATACATAATCACCTACATTAAACTCACGCTTTTGTATCCTTTTGTCATGCCATCTTTTAACTTTTTCTTTAAACAACTTGGCATTTTCATAAGCTTGGGTTCTCCATTCATCAAGTGAGCTAATATCAAATAACCTCTTCTCACCGGCAAGTTTGAAATCATAGTTGAGCTCTTTAATAGCCCAATATGCCTTATGTTCTAGTTCGAGAGGTAAGTGACATGCTTTTCCATAAACCATTTTATACGGAGACATACCCATAGGATTCTTATATGCAGTTCTATAGGCCCATAATGCATCATCAAGTTCCTTGGACCAATTCTTTCTAGACCTATTGACAGTCTTTTGCAAAATTAATTTGAGCTCCCTATTGCTCAATTCTACTTGACCACTAGACTGCGGTTGATATGGAGATGCAATTCTATGATTAACGTCATATTTAGCAAGCATTTTACGGAAATCACCATGAATAAAGTGTGAAGCACCATCAGTCATTAAATATCTAGGGACTCCAAACCTCGAAAAAATAACTTCCTTAAGCATTTTAATAGAAGTGTTATGATCAGCACTACTAGTTGGAATAGCTTCTACCCATTTAGTAACGTAATCAACAGCAACTAAAATATGTGTATATCCATTAGAGGCAGGAAAAGGTCCCATATAATCAAAGCCCCAAACATCAAATGGTTCAATAACAAGTGAATAATTCATAGGCATTTCTTGGCGTCTACTAATATTACCAATTCTTTGACATTCGTCGCGAGACAAAACAAACTTACGGGCATCCTTGAAGAGAGTAGGCCAATAAAAACCGGATTGCAATACCTTATGTGCAGTTCTATCTCCAGCATGGTGTCCTCCATAAGCCTCGGAGTGACACTTGCGTAGAATCTGTTCCTGTTCATGATCAGGTACACAACGTCTAATAACACCATCTACTCCTTCTTTATAAAGCTGTGGGTCATCCCAAAAGTAATGTCGCAAGTCATAGAAAAACTTTTTCTTTTGTTGGTATGTGAAGCTAGGTGGTATAAATTTAGCAACAATATAATTAGCATAATCAGCATACCATGGAGTGCTACGAGAAGAGCTTATGACATTTAATTGTTCATCAGGAAAGCTATCATCGATAGGTAGTGGGTCATCAAGAACATTCTCTAACCTAGATAAGTTGTCTGCAACGGGGTTCTCAACTCCTTTTATATCAACAATATGTAAATCAAATTCTTGGAGCAAGAGAACCCATCTAATGAGTCTAGGTTTTGCATCTTTCTTTTCCATAAGATATTTAATAGTACCATGATTAGTGTGAATAGTTACTTTAGAATCAACAATATAGGGTCTGAATTTATCACAAGCAAATACAACTGCTAAAAGTTCCTTTTCGGTAGTAGAATAATTTCTTTGAGCATTGTCTAGAGTATTACTAGCATAATGGATAACATTCAATTTCTTATCAACTCTTTGCCCTAGAACAGCACCTACAGCATAATCACTAGAATCACACATAATTTCAAAGGGTAAATTCCAATCAGGTGGCTGAACAATAGGTGCAGAGACTAATACTTTCTTAAGTATTTCAAATGCTTCTACACAATCATCATCAAAGACAAATGGTACATCTTTTTGTAGTAAATTAGTCAGAGGCTGGGAAATTTTTGAGAAGTCCTTAATGAACCTCCTATAAATCCGGCGTGACCAAGGAAACTTCTTATACCTTTGATGTTCTTGGGACATGGCATCTTTTCAATAGAATCAACCTTGGCTTTATCAACTTCAATACCTCTTTCAGAAACTTTGTGCCCCAAGACAATACCTTCATTAACCATAAAGTGGCACTTTTCCCAATTCAAGACAAGATTAGTTTCTTCACATCTCTGCAAAACTCGAGCAAGATTGCTCAAGCAATCATCAAAAGAGGAACCATAGACGGAAAAATCGTCCATGAAAACCTCACAAATCTTTTCACAAAAGTCAAAGAATATAGCCATCATGCATCTTTGAAAGGTAGCAGGTGCATTACATAAACCAAAAGGCATACGTCTATAAGCAAAAGTACCAAAAGGGCATGTAAAAGTAGTCTTAATTGATCTTTAGCCGACACAGGTATTTGAGAGAAACCAGAATAACCATCTAGAAAACAATAATGTGTATGTTTGCCTAATGTTTCTAGCATTTGATCAATAAAAGGTAAGGGGTAATGATCTTTCTTAGTATCCTTATTTAATTTGCGGAAATCAGTTACCGTCCTATAACCTGTGATAATTCTTTGCGGAATCAATTCATCTTTATCATTAGGGACAACAGTAATACCTCCCTTCTTAGGGACACAATGGACAGGACTTACCCACTGACTATCAGCAACGGGATAAATTATACCTGCCTCTAGAAGCTTGAGTATTTCTTTTCTTACCACTTCTTTCATTTTAGGATTCAAACATCATTGAGGATCACGAACTGGTTTGGCATCCACTTCCAAATTTATTTTATGTTGACATAGAGTGGGACCGATGCCCTTAAGATCATCCAGAGTATATCCAATAGCGGCACGGTGCTTCTTCAGAGTTTTCAATAATCTTTCTTCTTCATGCTCTGAAAGGTTAGCACTAATAATGACAAGATATATTTTCTTTTCATCAAGATAAGCATATTTAAGATTATCAGGCAACGGTTTAAGCTCAAACAGGGGATCGCCCTTGGGTGGAGGAGGATCCCCTAGGATTTCAATAGGCAAATTGTGTTGCAGAATAGGTTCCTGTTTAAAGAATACTTCATCTATTTCCCTTCTTTCATTCATGAACATATCATTTTCATGGTCTAGCAAATAGTGTTCTAAAGGATCACCAGGAGGTACGGCAATAGAAGCAAGACCAATAATTTCATCCTTACTAGGCAATTCTTCCTCACGATGTTGTTTACTAAATTTAGAGAAATTAAACTCATGAACCATATCATCCAAACCAACAGTAACAACATTCTTTTCGCAGTCTATCTTAGCATTAACAGTATTCAAGAAGGGTCTACCAAATATAATGGGACAAAAGCTATCTTGTGGAGAACCAAGAACAAGAAAATCAGCGGGATATTTGGTTTTTCCACACAAGACTTCAACATCTCTAACAATTCCCATTATAGATATAGTATCTCTATTGGCAAGTTTAATTGTAACATCAATATCTTCTAACTCAGCAGGTGCAGTATCATGCATAATTTCTTCATATAAGGTAATAGGTATAACACTAGCACTAGCACCCATATCACATAAGCCATGATAATGATGATCTCATGTTTTAATAGAAATAACAGGCATGCCTACTACAGGTCTATGTTTATCTCTAGCACAAGGTTTAGCAATTCTAGCAGTTTCACCACGGAATTGAATAACATGCCCATCAATATTGTCAGACAAGAGATCTTTAACAATAGCAATAGTGGGTTCTACTTTGACTTGCTCAGAAGGTGTATAAGTTCTAATATTGCTTTTACGAACAACAGTTGAAGCTTTAGCATGATCCTTCATTCTAACAGGGAAAGGTGGTTTCTCAATATAAGAAGTGGGAACAATAGGATCATTATAAGTGACAGTCTTTTCTTCAACTTTAATAGGTGCAGCTACTTTTACTTCTATGGGATGATGATATTTAAACCACTTCTCCTTGGGGAGATCAACATAAGTAGCAAAAGATTCACAGAAAGATGCTACTATCTCAGAGTCAAGTCCATATTTAGTGCTAAACTTTCAAAAAATATCAGTAACCATAAAAGATTTAACACAATCAAACTTAGGTGTCATACCTGACTCCTTACCTTCGTCGAGGTCCCAATCTTCAGAGTTGCGTTTAATTCTATCCAATAAATTCCATTTAAATTCAATAGTCTTCATCATAAAAGAGCCAGCACAAGAAGTATCGAGCATGGTGCGATTGTTATCAGAAAGCCGAGCATAAAAACTTTGCATAATTACTTCTCTAGAGAGATCATGATTGGGGCATGAATATAACATTGATTTAAGCCTCCCCCAAGCTTGAGCAATGCTTTCTCCTTCACGAGGCCAAAAATTATATATATAATTGTGATCACGATGAACAAGATGCATAGGGTAATACTTTTGATGAAATTCCAATTTCAATCTTTTATAGTTCCATGATCTCATATCATCACATAGCCTATACCATGTCAATGCGTCTCCCTTCAAAGATAAAGGGAAGGCCTTCTTCTGAACAACATCATCGCGTATACCTGCAAGCTTAAATAGTCAACAAACTTCATCCACATAGCGTAGATGTTCATCAGGATGCTTTGTTCCATCTCCTATAAAAGTATTAGCTAGCAGTTTTTCCATCATACCCGAAGGAATCTCAAAAGGAGTTTCATTTTCAATAGGTTCAGTAGGTTCAGTAGGTTGAGGAGCAACTCTTTGCTCTACTGGACGGGGTGAAGATACCCCGAACAAGCCCCTCAGACAATTACTTTCAATAGTAACAAGTGACAGAAAATTTCAGCACACTAAATAAATTTTTCCTTACCAAATTCCACCTACCAAAGGCGCTTCACTCCCCGGCAACGGCGCCAGAAAAGAGTCTTGATGACCCACAAGTATAGGGGATCTATCGTAGTCCTTTCTATAAGTAAGAGTGTCGAACCCAACGAGGAGCAGAAGGAAATGATAAGCGGTTTTCAGCAAGGGATTCTCTGCAAGTACTGAAATAAGTGGTAACAGATAGTTTTGTGATAAGATAAATTGTAACGAGCAACAAGTAACAAAAGTAAATAAAGTGCAGCAAGGTGGCCCAATCCTTTTTGTAGCAAAGGACAAGCCTGGACAAACTCTTATAATAGGAAAAGCACTCCGGAGGACACATGGGAATATCGTCAAGCTAGTTTTCATCACGCTCATATGATTCGCGTTCGGTACTTTGATAATTTGATATGTGGGTGGACCGGTGCTTGGGTGTTATTCTTACTTGAACAAGCATCCCACTTATGATTAACCTCTATTGCAAGCATCCGCAAGTACAACAAAAGTATTAAGGTAAACCTAACCATAGCATGAAACATATGGATCCAAATCAGCCCCTTACGAAGCAACGGATAAACTAGGGTTTAAGCTTCTGTCACTCTAGCAACCCATAATCTACTTAGTACTTCCCAATGCCTTCCTCTAGGCCCAAATAATGGTGAAGTGTTATGTAGTCGACGTTCACATAACACCAATAGAGGCTAGACAACACACATCTCATCAAAATATCGAACGAATACCAAATTCACATGACTACTAGTAGCAAGACTTCTCCCTTGTCCTCAGGAACAAACGTAATTACTCACAAAGCTTATTCATGTTCATAATCAGAGGGGTAATAATATGCATAAAGTATCTGAACATATGATCTTCCAGCAAATAAACCAACTAGCATCAACTACAAGGAGTAATCAACAGTACTAGCAACCTACTAGCACCAATCCCAGACTTGGAGACAAGAATTGGATACAAGAGATGAACTAGGGTTTGGAGATGAGATGGTGTTGGTGAAGATGTTGATGGAGATTGCCCTCTCCCGATGAGAGGAGCGTTGGTGATGACGATGGTGATGATTTCCCCCTCCCGGAGGGAAGTGTCCCCGGCAGAACAGCTCTGCCGGAGCCCTAGATTGGTTCCGCCAAGGTTCCGCCTCCTGGCGGCGGAGTCTCATCCCGAAAGGTTGCCCTATATTTTTTTCTCATTGAAAGACTTCATATAGGGGAAGATGGGCGTCGGAGAGCCACAGGGGGGCCACGAGGTAGGGGGGCGCGCCCCAGGGGGGCGCGCCCCCCACCCTCGTGAGCAGGGTGTGGGCCCCCTGGCCTTCATCTTTGGCGATGATTTTTCTTTATTTTTTAAGATATTCCGTGGAGTTTTAGGACTTTTGGAGTTGCGCAGAATAGGTCTCCAATATTTGCTCCTTTTCCATCCCAGGATTCCAGCTGCCGCATTCTCCCTCTTCATGTAAGCCTTGTAAAATAAGAGAGAATAACCATAAGTATTGTGACATAACATGAAATAACAGCCCATAATGCAATAACTATTGACATAAAAGCATGATGCAAAATGGACGTATCACCGGTTATGGTGGGAGGTCAGGGCCGAGCGATGCGCGTTTCTCTCGTACATGTACGCGTGTGTGTGCGAGGCGTTGGCTCTAATTGAACCCGAGCGAGGCTTTGGGCTCTAACTGAATCCGAGCGATTACACTGCAGGCTACGCGTTACTGAACCCGAGCAATCGATCGATGGCTGTTAACTGAACCCGATCGAGCGATTCCTTCGCTACTGCTGCTAATTGAAGTCGATCGATTGGATGAACAGTGAGCATTGCGGGAGGGGGGGTTGGATGAACAGTGAGCGGTGGCGTTGCCTCTGGATGAACAGGACCCCGTGGTGTGGAGGACTGGATGAACAGTAGATGATGGTGGGGTGCCCGTGGAGGGGTGGTTGAACAGGACCCCGTGGTGTGGAGGGCTGGATGAATAGTGGACGGTGGAGGGGTGCCCGTGGAGGGGTGGTTGAATAGGAGCCGGTGGAGTAGCGCACGGTGGAGGCTGGATGAACAGGAGCCCATGGAGGCTGGAGGAGGTCAACGGTAGCCCGTGGAGGCTGGAGAAGGTCGATGGTGGAGATGAACAGTATCCCGTGGAGTCCCGTTTTGCGGTAGGCCACACCCCTCCCGATGAACAGGACCCCCGTTTCGACCGTAGTGCTCCAACACAAGTCCGTTTTGTCCGTTTTGCGGTACGCCACACCCCTCCCGATGAACAGGACCCCCGTTTCGACCGTAGCACTCCAACACAAGTTCGTTTCGTCCGTTTTTGCGGTACGCCACACCCCTCCCGATCAACAGGACCCCCGTTCCGACCGTAGGAGGTCCGTTTCCTCCGTTTTGCGGTACGCCACACCCCTCCCGATAAACAGGACCCTACTCCGAACGTAGGAGGTCTGTTTCCTCCATTGTGCGGTACGCCAGGCCTCGTTTCCATCGCCTGTTCCGTCCAAGCCCTTCCGATGAACACGACCACGCATTCCGTTCCGACCCAGCCGGTTGGCTCCCACGCGTTCCGTTGCCTCCCGATGAACATGACGCATTCCGTTGCCTCCTGATGAACACGACGCATTCTGTTGCCTCCCCATGAACATGACGACAACGTTGTTTCTCCGTTCCGACCCATCCATGTACACGAGCCCTCGCCGTACGTATGCGCGAGTACGTGTTCGAGACCCCGCACGTATGTACACATATGTGGCCGTATTTTCTTTCTTGCACCCTGGCCGCTGTACGTATGTGTACATGCTACGTGTGTGCCTGTACTACGACACATACGTGCCTCTACTACGACACGTGCGCGCCTCTACATCGACTAGTATATATGTACGTACACGTTCGCGACCAGAATGACAACGCTACGTATGCTTCGACCAGGTGGGTCCCGACTGTCAGGCACTTCCTTGCGTGCGAAGATGTAGCTGGTGGGTCCCAGCAGTTAGGGGGCAAATCGTTTTTTTGCCCGGACACACTTCCTTGCGTGCAAAGATGTAGCCGGTGGGTCCCAGCAGTCAGGGGGCAAATCGTTATTTTTTGCTCGGACGCACTTCCTTGCGTGTGAAGATGTAGCTGGTGGGTCCCAGCAGTCAGGGGGGTGAATCGTTTTCATTTTTTTTGCCCGAACGCACTTCCTTGCGTGCGAAGGTGTAGCTGCTGGGTCCCAGCAGTCGGGGGCGAATCATTTTTTTTGCCCGGACGCACTTCCTTGCGTGCGATGGTGTAGCAGGTGGGTCCCAGCAGTCGGGGGCGAATCGTTTTTTCGGACGCACTTCCTTGCGTGCAAAGATGTAGCTGGTGGGTCCCAGCAGTCAGGGGGCGAATCATTTTTTTCGGATGCACTTCCTTGCGTACGAAGATGTAGCTCGTGGGTCCCAGCAATCAGGGGGCGAATCATTCTTTTCGTGAAATATGGTGGCCCGTCTGGTGGGTCCCCGCTGTCAGGTGGAGGAATAATTATTTTGCGCATAATAAGCAGGCACTTCCTTGTGGTTGCCGTGGACCCAGCGGTTAGCCTCTCCACGTACAGTCCACGTCCAACGGAAGTTGTTCCTTGACCACGTTGACCATGTCGCGCCGAGAGCACCACGGCGGTGGACGACGGCGAGGCCTAGGAAGGGGACGATGCAGAGCTGGGGAAGACGTGGTAGTGGTTGCACACGCGGAGAGGAGTACGAGGGTTCACTGGTTCGGCTGCGGGTGTCGTCGCCGCAGAATAACAGGGGGTGTGGGTGAGTGGAGGGATGGCCTGACCAGCGGTGGGAGTAGTAGGGGGCGGTGAGGCCTCCGCGGCAGCACAGCCGGCCACGGGAGGCAGGAGCAGGCGGCACGACCAGCGCTGCTTTGGGCGGCTAGAGCAAGAAGACCAGAGGTTGTAGAAGCATGACGGCCGTTGGATGGACATCGTACGGTCACTACAGCTAGATTCGTTTATATTGACTAATTTGACAAATCCCTTGGTACGTCAACTTAGTAGGCCCACAGGTCAGCTTCCGAAATGGTGCGCCCTAGATGTCAGGGGGAGGAATCATTTTTGGGGCGGGTGAAGCTAGAATATCTGAGATTGAAGAAGAAGCACGTCATCCGTTGGATGGACATCCAATGGCCACTGCTGCTAGAACCGTGTGTTGACTATAAGTTGACAAAGCCTTGCATACGCATCAACTCTGTTTTTTAGGGGACGCATCAACTTAGTAAGGCCAGAAGTGTGTGGCAGAGAATTTATAGCCCATTTGAGATTTGTAAGAATGTGTAGCCCATTTTTGAATTCTAATGGAATTTACTACAGCCCATTTACAGTTTGTTAAAAGTACAACCCATTTCAACCAACCATTCAAAACATAATTCAATAAAATTTCCCACATTTTGATGGGATCCGAAATATTTTTATCTCGAAATTTCTAGTTAGATTAAATACAATTTCAATATAAATTTATATTACGTAAAAATCCAATGAAACATTGCGCTCGCAACAATTAATGAAATTAAAATTTTCAATATCCAAAAATAATAATTTATAAAGTAATCACGTGTTTGGTGCACTTTTTTATAGTTACTGCCCAGTTTTTACAATTACATCCCATTTATTATTTCTTAAAGCCCATTTTCTTATTAAGCCTAATGCATCCCTCCTAGGAAAGATTTGCAGCCCAGCGGGGCGGAGAATAACAACTTGACCTTACCTGGGTATTCCTAAAAAAAGTATAGCTGGGCTAGCCATTTTCAGCTTGAAAAAAAATAATATCTGGGCTGGATATCTGGCCTGGGCTAGACGGGCCATAGCCCTCCAAGTTAATACCTGCAGCTATGTTTTCGTTGTTATTCAGAGGAGAAAAATTAATATCTGGGCTAAACATCAAAAAACTCTGCACAAATACTGCTCGAGCTGCTTGGTCCCAGTTGTCGGCCGCTTCTTGTGCAATTCTCTCGTTTATTGACTACTCGAGGAGGTTGACAATGGTGTGGAACCGTGATGGCAGGAAACCAGGAGGAAGCAAAATAAATTATAGTTATATATATATATATATATATATATATATATATATATATAATAAGGAGGCACTTGCGTACGTGAGGCTATGGACCTGGTGGGTCCCCATTGTCATCCTCTCCAAGTAAATTCATCTCCTCGCCCGCGCGCGCTTTCCGCCCGAAACAGTCAGCGCCGCCCGCCCCGCTTCCTGGTGCAGGCGATTGCTCCGCCTTCAAATGACACAAGTGTCGTCTGTCCGTCCATATGCCGCCCACATTAATGATACGCGGTTGCCGAGGCGGCTACTTCGGCGCCACACGTCCGTCCCTCCGCCCGCCCACCATTGCTATATAAACTGCTGCGCCGGCCATAGCCGCAGTCATCCGCATCCGTTCCCTTTCTCCTGTCCACACCACTACTGCCCACCATGGCTTTCTCACGCTCCAGCGCTCTTTGGGAAGGGCGGACGACGGACCACAAGGAGATGGCAGCCATTGTTGCCGATCGGCTGGCCGGCAGGCAGCCGGAGGACGACGACATCCCAATGAAGAACATGGTAGTCGACGATCCAGCACCAACCCCCTCCTCCGCGCCATCCTCACCGGTGCATTGCACCATGACCATCGGCGAGGCCCGTGCCCAATATATGGATAGGGTGAGGCAGATGTGTGAGGAGCAGTTCCGGGAGGCACAGGCCGATGCCGCCTACAACCACCATCTCCTCCAGGAGCACCTGCAGGCGGAGGAGTAGATCACTATGGAGCGGGCGGAGTAGGAGGCGCTACTCGACTCGTACCGCTCCGCCGCAAGTGCCGCCTCGAGCGCTGGCGGTACCGCATGTGGGTGGCGGAGGCTGCGGCCGCCTACAAAGAGGCTAGCAAAGAGGGTGATGAAGCGGGCGAGGCGCTGTTTGGCGAGACCGAGGATGAGGCAGAGGACAATGTCGGCTCCGACGAGTCCCCGCTCCGCTGGCGTCGATGAGGCCCTGCTCCACCGAGGCCTCGCGGCGCCAACAACGAGGTAAAGGACACCGCCGGCTCCGCCGAGGCCCCGCCCTGCCAACAACGAGGCAGAGGACATCGCTGGCTCAGCCGAGGCCCCACCCTACCGACAACATGGGGGAGGATTTCCACCGCTCCATTGAGGCGCCGCCCGCCGGCAATGAGACAGAGGACATCGCCGGCTCCGCCGAGGCCCCTCCCCGCTGCCAACGAGGCTGCGCCACACAGAAAACGAGGAAGAGTAGAACACGGTAGGTCACCGCCGCTCGGGTCCAAGTAAGGCCACCGCTGCTACCCTCCGGTTGAAGCCAAGCTAGGCGGGTTGACCATTGACGGCCGGTTAGCTTCTTGGCGGTGACGTGGAGTCGGAGAGCTGCGCTAGAGAAGAACGCTGCTTCTACTTAACTGCTGGTACAGTTGGTTGACTGACACGTGGGCCCAACAGGCCACATGTCAGTTACGCAACTGCACCTCTAGTTAAGTCACTGAAGCTTCTGTTCGGCTCAGCGGGACACAGGTGGGTAGCTTCGGTTAATTAATTATACCTCTGGCGCACCCCTTTTTAGTTGAAGAATGTATGAAATGTAATGAAATCCGGCATGTTTATATGAAATCCGACCATGTATTAATGAATTTATTTTGATTAGTTCGAATTCCTGTATCACTAACATTGGATGAACATGCAAAACAATACGTACTAGCATTATTCCCAGGGTGATCACCTCGTTTGCAGTAGTTTCACATGTACTCCCTCCGGTCCTTTCTAGTCTGCATACAAGTTTTGTCTGCAGTCAAAGTATCTCTACTTTAACCAATCTTATACAAAAAAGTATGCACTTTCACAATGTGCGAAGTAAAAAAGGAACAGAAGGAGTACAAAGAGTTTGAGCAGCTTTTTAGCGTTTCTGTACATTGCAATCAAACACACAGGCCTGGCAATTCATAGAGAACATTCAAAACAATCGATGATTATGCATCTCAGCGACTCACATGTCAGAGGCAATATTTACTTCACAACTAAAGAATAAAGAAAAAATTGATCGACGCTGCTAACAGCAAAGGGCGTCCCATTCGAAAATATCAAACGCATGTCTTGCTAAAATCAATGAGCAAAATTTGACAAGGTTGTCCCATTCCAAAATATCAAATGCCTACGATTGTGGAATGGGCAGGGTTTGCCATCAGTTCGAACATTGACATGGCACGTCATGCTAAATAAACCAGCTGTTCTTTTCGTGCAGTTCCACCAAAATCAACCAAATTTGCGCGTAGCTTGTATGATTTCGCCCTTATATGTTGCAACGCCTTGAACTTATCGGCACCTCCTTTCTTGTGGTGGAAATGAATGATTCGATGTATTCATGAACATTTTGTGCAGTTCCCATTGAAATCAAGCTAAGCACCCCTGTTTGCACAAATACAAAAAGTGATTAGTATAAAGCAAATTGTACTATGATTTGACAGTTTCAACAGGTACATACATGGTCCATGTAGAGCACACTTTTAGAAAAATGGAACTCACTAGAAAGAATCCTAGAACAACATTGTACTCACGCGTCACAGCAAACAAAATGGAGATTTGTCAGTCCTTCTGAGCTGAAGTTAGTTTGGTCTTGTGGGGAGTAATGTAACCATCCTTCAACTGCTCCTTGTGATGAGAAGATAGACAGGGCTTCTTCATCCTGGCATAATCGGAACTAGTCACTTCACGTACTCCATATTCTTCTTAAGAGGAAGATGATCCTGTTGTGCAAAGACAAGAGGACTACTAAATGCTAGCATCCCTGTTTGCTTGAAAAAAAGGAAATGAAATATTTAAAACAGCACAGATGAAGCACTTCTCAAGGACAATACCACTTTTTCATGACAGTATCTAAACAGTAGCACAACACGGATAGAGATGACAAAGCTCAATCATATGGCTGAAATCAATGGGCGAGTACCAACCTTTGTCAGGAGGCTGATTGTGTAGAGCATACAGATGAAGCACTTCTCCGGAACCATCTGTTGCTATCTACGAGGGTGGCCATGCTTACTATATACTCCTCGATTAGTTTAATGTTTCCAACATCTTCTTGTGCAGTTCCACTAAAATATATGGTATCTTCAAAGAAGATCCCTGTTTGCACAAGTAGAGATAATTACGTATGGCATCAAATCAGTGGCAAAACAATTGCTCGTTCCAGCCATAGCAATAAATTAAGATGCAAAACTATATCATTACTTGTGTCATCACAGTTCCAGTGCTTCATTACAGCACCGGGAGTTGATTTTTGTTTTTCTTTCGCTTGTTCTTCCCCTTCATCACTTGGTTCAATAACAGACAAGCTTCACCTTCAATGTAAGATTTGGCATGTCAATTAGGGAGCACAAGTATAGTACTAAACTTAATTTTCTGATGAAAGTGGCAAAATACAGGCCAGTAGTTGTGAAATATCCTTATCTTACCTCAATGGGATATTACGGTGCACATACAAATTGGAAGTCTTGTCTCCATTTGTGCAGTTCACTAAAATCAAGCAACATTATCGTACAAGTAGCACAACATATGAAAGCACACTGGATAATCATGTGAAATAAGGCTAGTACTGACCTCTCATGATGCGGAATTCAAACGACTCACAAGAAGAAGATCTGAACCAAATTCGCCTTAATGGATAGGAAGTAAGATCTCCTCTTGTGCAGTTCCACTAAGATCAAGCAATCAAGCAACGTTGTCGGTGTGACATTTTGGTTGAACTGCACAAAACACTCTTAAAACAAAAGTGTTTTGCGTAGTGCAACAAAAGGTCACAATGGAAACGAGGTGAAGTAGATAACCCTGTTTACACAGAGGTGCAAAGGAAACAATTAGTGGTCAATAACGGTGGATGACACAGAAGCCAACAAAAAGAAGCATCTACCTTATCTAAATGGGAAAGAAAGCAAGATAGTAGCATTTCTCAAACGGTGGCATTGATTAATATTAACATCGAGATTATATTAACAATAAAATTCGTTAAACATGTAATTTGCTTTTAACTGTGGCATTGCATCAATTTTCTAGCGGCATTATTAGAGGGTGTTTGTTTACAGGGACATTTTGGTGTAGGGACTAAAAAAACTCCATGTCAGTCCCATTTAAACCAAACAGGAGGGACTTTTAGGGACTAAAAGTGGGCATTTGGGACTAAAGAAAGAAGACCCCGAGGGAGTCTTTTTGGGACTTTTTCCAACAGTTGCACCTGCCACGCATCGCACCTTGTTTCTATTAGTTCATTACTAGGGTTAACATGGTCTTTTAGCATGCCATTTAATAACCTCTAGTCCATGTTTAGTCCCTAGAACCAAGCAGTTAGGGACTAGGGAGGTTTTAACCAAACAGGACCTTAGATTAACAACGACTAATGAGTTGCACGGGACAGTGGACGCACCAGCACCATGTGCATCTACCGATGTACTGTGGTCATGCACAGTCTTTTGCAACAAAGAACAAACAACCAAGGAGCATATTTGTGTTGGTCCCAGTTTTGTTATCTTTAGACACCTTTCCCTATGTGAGCGCAGCAAATCTAGTCCTGCTCAAACTCTACAGCCTTGTCCCTTCCTTTCCTTTTTGAACTAGTACTTTTGCCCCTTCCTTTCCTCTTTGAACCACGTCCTAGATTTATGCGATACAACTTTCCCCACTACTTTCCCACATTCCTTTCCTCTTTGAACCACATCCTAGATTCATGCTATACAACTTCCCCCCTTCATTTCCTCTTTGAACCATGTCCTAGATTCATGTTATATACTTTCTCCGTTCCTAAATATAAGTCTTTGTAAAGATTCCACTATGAACCACATACGTATGTATATAGATGCATTTTAGAGTGTAGATTCATTCATTTTGCTCCGTATGTAGTCCTAGTAAAATCTCTACAAAGACTTATATTTAGGAACGGAGGGAGTACAACTTTTCCCACTACTTTTCCCCACTCCTTTCCTCTTTGAACCACGTCCTAGATTCATGGTATACATGCAGCTAGAGCAATGCATGTGGAGTAAGTAAATTATACCTTAAGGTTCTTGGGGCGTGGTTCAGTGGGCGACGGGACGGCGGCGAAGAAGAAGGGGTCGGAGGCCCTCCCACGCTGCTGCTGGGTGGAAAGTGAACAGCTGCACCGGTAGTGGATTCCCTCCCTCGCCGACGGCGACAGTGTTAAGCCTTCTTCCCTTCCCGGCGGACGGATCCTGCCGGCTCTTTGAGCAGCAGTGAGGGGAGAGAGAGAGGCCAACGAAGTCTTGTTTAGATCTGGAGAGGGCGAGAGAGTGTGAAGAGAGCAACTACAAGCACTGAGGCTCCAGCGGGAGAGGGCGAGAGAGTGTGAAGAGAGCAACTACAAGCGCTGAGGCTCCAGTGTGTATATATACTGAAGAGAGAGTGTGAAGCGTGCAAACCCTAGAAAACATTTTGACCAGTCAAAGAATCCTCCTGGCAAAAATTATGCTCAAGTGTAGTTATCGAACCCGAGACCTCAAGTTTGATGAGCAAACGGGCTAACCAGCTACACAACCCTCCCGTTATGTTCAACGAGAGGAAAATAACCTTTTATACATTCCTGCATTCGTGTGACAAGCATGCCGTGTTTTTTTGTGTGTGTGGGAGTCATTGGGATTTCAATCATAATCGTGTCATGTGGCTATGGTGGTAAGACTATCCACATTGGTGCAGAAATAATGCAGCCTTAGTCACCTTACCTCTCTCCACGTAGTACGTTGGGTCCCACCAGTCAGAGGGTGAAACAAACAAATTAAGAAAAATTAAAAGCGCCAGCGGTGTATCTTACCTCATACATCTCGCTACTGCTCGGGAACACTGTCCAATTGACCCCTCTGTTCGCTCACGTACTATTTTAAGTGAATCCTTATTATAACATGCACACAAATTTTGGGGACTTGTATTCAACTTAAGTCAGTGTGCCACCGTATCTCGTATACTTACTACTCCCTCCGTCTAGGTGTAATAAGTCACGTTAGAAGGTGCAACGGGACCAAGGTGCGTGCGTGTGCATGTGTGTGTTTAACAGCATGTGTGTGTTAGAGAGTGCGACAGATCGACCTACTCCTACAGAGAGATGGTGTGTAGTGTATGATCTTAGCCGTGAGAGTCGGTGCATCCTCTTGTTTCCGGGCGTGTCCGGTAGGGACATGCGGACAGCTGCCACGCCCGCTCGTGACCAGCCTGGCCCACCCAAAGCCCCTCCATCGCCCGCGCGCGCTTCCCGCCTGAAACGGTCAGCGCCGCTCCAAAGAATCGGTGCCACATTAATGCCCGGGCAGAGTAGACGCGACCTCTCACTAGCGCAAGAGTGATGGTTGCTTCGTCCGTCCAACTTACTGCTGGGTCTATGTGATTTGACGGCTCATTGGTCTTTATTATTGAGGTGGTAGGACTGCTGGATGTCCCATGCTTTCGGCGAAAGGAGGTAGTAGTAGATTACAATTTTCTCCATTCTTACAGCTGAGGAGTGCAAGAGCAGTGAAAACACGCAGGCTCAATGATTACATGGCCCACCTCACACTATCACCCTGCGACACCTAACTCTTTACATAGTACTCCCTCCGTTCCTGAATATAACTAGATGAGTCCCCGTGCGTTGCCGCGGAACTGTGGTATATCTCTCTGCGCAAAATTATCGATTTCATAGAACTAAAAAACTCTATAACCGCATGACAAATGTGGTAGCCAAACTAAATAAACTCCCATCATCATTTAGGTCATCCCACGTAAGGAAAAAAGATCAGCCAACTCCTACTGCATAATGGGATTATATTTTTCTTTTTGACATGTTAATGGGACTTAAAAGCTCACTTACATGCATGCTACCAGTGCATGCTTGCATGCAGACATGTTGATGTGATTTAAAACCCACTCACACGCATGTGCCACGGTATTTCTGCACTCTTGCATGTGGCTTAGTGCGGAGCCTCTCAACGTCTAGATCAGATGGCTATTATGGACTGATTTACTTCATCTAATGGCTACATCAATTTTGATGATGTGGCTCAAGGAGAGGATAGAGAATTCCTAGTAGTGGGGGCTAGCTATTACTAGTAGATAAGTCTTTGTAGAGATTCCACTAGGTGAACTACATACGGAACAAAATGAATGAATCTACACTTAAAATGCATCTATATACATCCGCATGTGGTTCATTGTGAAATCTCTACAAAGACTTATATTTAGGAACGGAGGAAGTACTAGTATAGTACATACTATAATTTATCAGCGAGATAAATTTGTACAATGCTATGAAGCTTCCAGCTTCTGTTACATGTATCTTGCGTCCAAGGTTGCCCGTTGCAACATTTCATCAAATACAAAGGAGACTAACATGCATGCTATTGCATCTCAATGATTGACAGATCATAGCAAATATGTACTCCTTCCGTTCCAAAATAAGTGTCTCAACTTTGTGCAAACTTTAGTACAAAGTTGTACTACTACTAAAGTTGACACTTATTTTGGAACAGAGGCAGCTAAAGAAAAAAACGATCCATGCAGTCCCTAGCCCTTGAACCATGAACCCTGACCAGGCTTCAATTTGCTGGCAATGTTGGAGCTTCCTAATAAATGAAGTTTGAAACCTTTTGACCATCGGATCATTTTGTGCAGTTTCACCAAAATCAAGATGAGCATCCCTATGGCAAAGAAATTGAAGAAGCGTTATTAGAATAAGATTACTGGGACTAGTTGACGAGACATAAACTCATCACAAATACAGTACATAGAAGCTAGTAGAGGTATGTGCAGGGCAAAGACGTAGAGAAATATCAGCAAGGAGTGATGTGGGCAGCTGGAGCAGTGGTGCAAGCCGGCTATAAAGGGAGTTGTACCTGAGGGACGTATCTCAACCTTGAGGAGGGCGGCGGGAGGCGGCAACTGCCCACGTCGCGGCAGTGAGCAAGGGACGAAGGCAACCTCACCAGCTTTGTGAGAGAGAACGGTGGGGTCCCCTGATTGGGACGTGCCGACAGTGGGTTTTCGCCGTCGGTGACGGCCACCGCCTCTACACTAAGAATCCACCCCTTACCCAAGCGGACGTTATCCGCCGGGATGTTAGAGATGTGGCCACAGTCGTTTTGTGTGAGAGAGTGTGAAGAGAGCAACCCCAGCAAGCAACCGTGTAGGCTGACCCGTCCTGACTATGTATATAGTGGAGCAGTTTCCTTTTCTCTCCATATGAACCTATCAAATTGCGTACGTGCCACTGAAGAAAAAAAACTTTATTTATAAATGACGCGGCACCTACTACTCGTTCTCCTATAAGGCTGGTCATAGTGGGGAGTAACTTAGACTAGTAACATGCATATGTTATTAGTCTATGTTACTACCTTCATAGTGGGTAGTAACATATGGATGGTAACATGCAAGCCTTCATTAATTGAGATATAGACTCATTTTGCCTCGGGGTGTGTTATGTTACAGTAACATATTATGTTACCACAAACATCTCTTTCTTCATCAACTCCATGCCACATAAGCAATTGTTTCTTGGGATGTGTTATATTACTACCTAAGTTACTCCCACTATGGCTAGCCTAACCTTGCGCTTGGCATCTCCAAAATATTAACCTTGCGATTGGCTCTTCACCTCTTCGGGAAGTCGAGCAATAATGGTAGTGCAGTATATACTGTTCTGGCTATATGAGACCGAATGAATTGCTGCACATCCACCACATGGGCGAGGGTCGAGGGGCGAGGGAGAGTGCTACATACGGAGCAAAATGAGTGAATCTACACTCTAAAATACGTCTATATACATCAGTGTTTGGAGTATGTACTATTAGTTCATATTGAAATCTACTTCCAAACAATATGATATAATCTCTATAACCAAGGTAGTAGGGACGAGGAGTAAATGGAGGGAGTAGTAAATTTTTCTCCTCGTCCTGCGAGCCACCACGCGCATGGGCCAGGGAGTGGGCGTAAGGTGGAGCAAGCTTCACCACATCCTGCGAGCCACCGCGCCCGTGGGCGGGGGAGACGGTGTACTAAGCAAGCTTCTCCTTGTTCTGCGAGTTGACGGGACACATCAAAAGTCTTGCCTCTAAGGTAGGCCCCACATGGTTTGCCTCTTTTTTTAACATAACACGTCAAGTTGGAATTTGTTTGTTCACCCGTGGTAGATGATCCTCCCTCCACCAAGTGGACAACCAGTACACGTGCCAAATTACCACGTGGGCTGCCTTTTTCGTACAGAATTGAGCTCCACCGTGTACCCGCGTGGGTGTGGTTGGGAAAGAGACGGGAGTACGTGCGCCGTGCATGCACCTCTTCTCTTCCTGCACGTCCCCCACCTACGTGGGTGTGAGAGAGAGATACAAACTACGTTCATGAGTGTT